>NW_017728928.1:13278940-13300394 GCF_001723895.1 Crocodylus porosus
GACACGTCTGACTGTGTGGATGTCGACACCACAGCCCCCCAGTTTCTTAATGAGAATGGGGTGAGAGACAGTGTCAAAGACCTTCTGAAAGTCCAGGAGGACGATGTCCACTGCTACCCCTATCTAAGGATTTGGTGACCTGCCGCACATGAACCCGTGTTGGTTGCCCTAAGTATAATCTCCCCTGCTGTCCCCTCGTGGACACGTGTCTGGATAACTCTCTCAAAAAGCTTGCCCAGGATCAAGGTCCTCTTTCCTCCCCTTTTTGAAGATGGGAACCACGTTGGCCCTCTTTCAGTCCTCTGGCACCACACCAGAGCACCACGAGTGCTCATACAGCCGTGCCAGGGGTCCTGCAATGACCTCAGCTAATTCCCTCAGGACTCGGGGAGGAGATCGTCCGGACCAGCTGATTTGAACATGTCCAGTCCCTCCAGAAGTTCCCTGATTAGGTCCTCACTGACCCTGGGCCTGGGTGCGCCTCCCCTGGGGCCTGAGGGTGGGGGGCTTGGTCCCTGCTCAGAAAAATGGAGGCAAAGAAATTATTAAATAGGTTAGCTTTGCTATCTGGTGTGATGACTGGATTTCCTAGCGTGTCCTGCAGAGGCATAGGGGAGCTGAGATGCTTCAAACCTCCCAGGGTGCAACCTGACTGGGAGGCCTCACAGCATTGCTGAACCACCACACACGTGAATCTCCTGGCTCCCCAGGGCAGCACACGGCTTAGCCTGACACGTGGCAGAATCCACCCCATCTTGGGTGCCCCACCTCCCACTGCCATGAAGTTGGAGCTAGTCTCCCTCTCGCTAGCAGATCCCCCACCCCCCGACAGCTTGACAGCAGTGGCACTGGCCTGTCCTCGCCTGTCACGTGTGTTTATCCCTGCAAGTCTTGGCCAGCAAATGCTTTGCTTGTCTGTCTGTCCAGCTGGGTTTTAGTCTGCCTCCCCAATGCCCTGGCCAGCTTCCTGGCTCCAGCTGAGCTCGAGGAAAAGGGCGTAAGGAAAGCATCTCCAAGAAAGGCCAAGGTGAGGCTGTGTGGGCAGGGGAGTCTGGAGACAAGGGTCCTGGGGTGACTCTGGGCCCTCCCGGCCTCCCACTCCAGCTCCAGCTCCAGCAAAGAGGGTAAGGGTGGAACCGGCCCTTTTGTTAGCAGCCTTGGAGGCTGCTCTGGCGCGCCCACGATGCCAGCTCCCAGCTGAACCAGGCTCTCTTTGCATCTGTTCCAGGAATGAGCCTGCCATCAAGGAGGAGCTGTTGACCAACTGCACCTACATCCTCTGCAAGGGCCTGCACACACCGATGGACCTGGTCTCCCTACGCACCGCCTCCGGCAAGCGCCTCTTCTCCTTCCTCAGCTTTGGCTGGGGCTTCATCTCAGATGTGGACATCACTAGCGAGAGGTATCGCAAGCTGGGCAATGCCCGCTTCACCATGGGCACCGTCCAGTGCCTGGCCAAACTGGAGGTCTACAAGGGGCGTCTCTCCTACCTGCCCGTGGGGGAGACCTCTGCTTCTTCATCTCCCTACAGTGAACAGAGCAGCTCCTCAGGGCAAAGTGGCCACCACACCTGCTACAGAAATGGCCACCCCATCCGCATCCTCCCCCAGACAGCCCCAGGGGTGTCCCATGTCCCTGAGGCAACCTGGCCGGAGGACTCCCTCCTTGTCCCCTTTAACCAGCCAGTCCCACAGCACTGGACTGTGGAGCCAGAGGAGGAGTTTATCGCCATTTTTGCCATTTACCAGTCTCACCTGGGAGCAGACTATGTCATGGCCCCGAAGGCCAAGCTTCACGATGGCTCTATCCACCTGTTTTACTTGAAGGCCGGGGTCTCCAGGACAGCACTGCTCAAATTGTTTCTAGCCATACAGAAAGGGACCCACATGGACTTGAACTACCCCCAGCTTCGGTACATCCCCGTGAGAGCCTTCCGTATTGAGCCCTTCGTGGCTGCTGGCCTCATGACTGTGGATGGCGAGATGCTACCCTGTGAGCCAGTTCAAGGACAAGTGCACAACCAACTCTGCAGGATCATCGGTGGCCCCTGATTCCCCCCCGCTTCCCCCCACAAGACCTTGAAAATAAAATAGTTCCAAAAAAGGGCTTTGATCACGTGCATCACTGAGCCCCCGGGGTGCCGGGACACAGGACAGGCTGGGAGCTCCGCAGGGAATATTTAAGCACCTTGCTACTCCGAAGCATCCTTTTCTTTTCAGAGTAGTTCTCAGGGGCCTCTGGTTTTCTCTTTGCCCGGTCCTGGTCCCTCCCCTGCCCGGAAGGATGACTATTTTGCCACCTGATGACATGCACTTTATGGAAACCTCTTTCTTACTTGGTCAGGCAGGTCTGGCCAAACAGTTTTTACTGGGAAGTGATGCAAGGGACTCGGGGCTCCTGGGTCACAGTTGGTGCTGGGGAATATATACAGAAATCAGACACATTACTTACCGAGCAGATTAGCAGGTACAAAGGCATTCCCTTCCCCCTCACCTCGGCAGTCAATGCTGGACTGACTTCTGCACCCAGAATAGCCTAACGTGGCCCGGATTCAGCAGATGAGACCAGACATCTCAGCAGACCAAAGCGCTCTTACAGTACAGGCCTCCTCCGAAGGGAAACAAGGACCAGAACTGCAAGGAGAAAGCCAGCCTGTGCCCTTCCCAGAGCTCACCGCACAGACTTGAGGCACCATTCCCTTCCTCCAGCGCAAACACCTCTGCCAAGTGGACCATGACACCATGCCTGTCTCCAGCACCAGCTGCTGCCAATTGCTCCAAAATCACCAGACCCTTGGGGAAATGAAATGGCTCGAGCAAAAACGATGAACTTTTGGGACCAACGTTTGCTACAGTGAATCAAAACTTTTATTTTATTTTTTAAATATTTCTATCGAGAGCTCCCTGTAGCTGCTGAGTATATTCTTATGAGAAAAGCACAATAAAGATCTAGCTTTTGCTAAACCAGAAGTTGTAGTCATAGTACAAGTGCTCCAACTTTATTGCATGCCCTGAAAAATGCCTAAGGTTGGATTTTTTTCCCAAGCTCCATCAAAGTTCCCGTGGGATCATCAGCAGAAAAGTTCCTCAGTAGCATTGTGCTACGGTTATTGCCATCCAGTTTGGACAGGAAGGGGAGTGGGTCAACAGCTCCAAAATAGTTTCTTGTAGACATGCAGAACCCCAGGCAGTCATTACCTACTATTAAATCTCCTTACTCCGTAGTGTGGAAAACAGCAGCAGTGACTCATGTTGGGCTAAGAGATGGGACATGTGGCGTCACACCAATATAAAGGATTTAAAATAAGTTAGTAGAGCATGGTTTATTTTGCTTTATGTTGTGAGTATAGAGGAGAAATGCACCAACCTGTCTTACCAGCTATTTCTGGGCATTTAATACATCTCAGTGAGTTTGGGAGTGTAAATGAGATGAAGACGACTAAAAAAAACCCAAAAACCTCACGCATCACAAGTGTTTTGACGGTTATAAAAGCAGCTGCCACAACATTTTGACAGCAGCCATATAGAACCATAGAAATATATGGCTGGTAGGGACCCGGTCATCTATCTAGTCCAGCCTCCTACTCAAGTTAGGAGCATGCATCTCTACAGCAGTGATGCTTAATCTTTTTTGTACCAGGACCCATTTGTAAACACCAATGGCTAGTCTTGACCTAGTGCCCGCCACTCCTTACCTGCTGACCCCTGCCCCCAGGCCCCAGCCCTCCAGCATGTGGGGCAAGGGAGGGCCCCCAAGCAGCCCCTTGGAGGCTGGAGCTCTGTTAGCCTGCAAGGGAAAAGCCATGGTTTCCCACATATTTCTCCTTTAAAGGAGAATCCACTTTTAAAGTTTGTTTTGTGACCCTTTCATACGTTCCTGCGACCCACTTTTGGGTTGCAACCCACGGGTTGAGAAACGCTGGTGTAGACCAACTCATCCAAACATTTGTCCAACTTACTCTTACAAACTTCCCAAGAAAATGATTGCACAGCCTCTGCAGGTGACTGGCTCCACGGTCTAACCACCTTCACGGGTGGAAAGTTCTTCCTAATATCCAACCTAAATTTCCCCTAGTGCAATTCAGTGATGGATAGCACTGTAGACACCTAGGTAGTAGTCAAGTACATGGTCCACCCTACAGCTGTCAGTTCTCCCACACAAGGCATTCCAGAAAATACACATCATATTCAGAATTTACATAAGATATTGTGACAGCCTGTATGGATGAGATCTCCAAACTCAACTGAACTGCTGGAAAAAGAGTTGGCTGTGGAAGCAAAACAAACTTAAGGTACTAGCACCAGGGTTTCACATGGCCCATGCACTTAATAGCTTATTAATGGGGTTTTTTTTATTTTGGTGACAGCTGCTAAATGCTTGGTACGAAGTGAAATAATTAAGCCAAATTTGCAATGCTTATGATGGTGAAACTGCACTCACATTTATTCATCTGAAAAACTATGCAATTAGGATTGCAAAACCAGGGGAACACAAAGTCCGATTGCTCTCCAAGCCAGGCTTAAATGGAGCTGAAGGTTATTTGCAATCCAGCGAGGCAGGCGGCAGCGTTACCACATCCTAAAATACGATGGAACTCCTTTCCCCGTGGTATTTGGCCAGGGGTAAAAGTGGACACTCCAGACTCTTTTACTTTGTCTAATTCCTTCCTCCATTGTTGGGCAATTAGACTGTCAGGGAAAATCGAGGTCATATGCCCAGCTGATCCTTTGCGCAGCCCATAGAGGTTGCTGCCCAACTCAAATGGCGCCATCTTAGTTCCAGTTCACTGTGCCTGAAAGAGTGCCCCAGTGGGAACCTGCCGCGTCAACCGCTACCCCGCGCCTCTTGTGCGTCAAGCTCAGATGTCCTTTTCCACGTCAGTTATCCGGACTTGCTGTAAGGGCCCCGATCCCGAGGGGCTCTGTGGGAAGACCTGGATCTCAAAAGGGTGCAGCACATTGCATGTGTGCTCCCCTGATCTCGAGAGTTTGCCGGGGGCGGGGGGGAGGGGAAGGGCGGTCTAGTGCGGTTCTGGAGGAGATCCAGTTCTTCAGCTCTGGGGAACCAGACTCCTCACCCATTACTGGTAACTCAGAGCTGAGCATGGAGGCAGCACATGCTGGTCAGGGTCCTCCTGGAGAGACGGCTCCTGCTGGGGGAACAGCGGGGGACTCTCTGGGCAAAGCCAAAGGGCTTGAGCTCATCACCACTGCACAAGCCCAGGAAGGGTACAGTCAATCCATACCTCCTTCCAGCAGTTCTCTGCTCTTGGCGCACAAAGCTCCCATGAGCTCCAGCAGCAGCACGGGGCAGATCCCTGAGAGGGGCTGCTTTCAATCCCACTTCCCTACTGCCCTGGAGAGAAATACATGTTTCTTTCCCTACATTTTTATCCTGCTCCCACGTCCAGAACAACTTACATCCTGCCGTGTCCTGTGCTAGCAACAGATCTCAAGCAAGCAATCCAAGTGTGGTTGCACAGGCCTGGGTTTTTTTACCTTCCCAGTCATGCCCCTGACAAAATTTCTCCTAGCACCTTGGTATCACGTTCCCCTCACAGGGGTGTTGATGCCTGACAGCAAGGTAGCACATGCTAGGCTTTCCCCCAGCATCTCTTTTCAGCCCGGGCAGAAGGCAGGGGAGAGGCCCAGAGGTTTGTTCACACCGATAAGGCAGGCCACAGACACGAGCTGACAGCACAGGAATCCCCTACAGAAAACGGAGCTTGTCTTGCTGCTACAGTTAATGCTCTCCAGGAAATACAATTACCCTCTGCGCCCAGCTGCCTGCAGCAACCGGAGGTCCCACAGCCCCCAGGGGACAGGCGCTACGCTTGGAGCACTGCTCACTGCAGTCTCCTTTCTGTAACAATTAAATGCCCACTGTGCTTCTGCACTGATATTTGCCCCAAGCCCCAGGCCCACACCTCTTTGTCAGTCACAACTGGCACGGTCACCCCAAGGAACCGGGTACTATACAAAGTGCAGCCCAAGCCCAAGGCAGCTTTTTGCACCTGCCCCAGCAAGGAAAGCATTGTCAGCAACCTGCAGTGGGAGGACAGCCAGGATTTGAACTCACGGCATTCTGAATTTGGGCCCAAGCATCATCTGTTTAGCCCAAGGGTATCCAACATATCAGGCCCATGGAGGGACCCCTCCAGCACGTGGGGTCAGCCTTGCGTGCAGTGCACTTCCCAGACCACCACCGTGGTCCACGGGCCACATCTGAGACCTTGGGTGCTCTGGGTCTCCTTGTTGGGGAGGCGGGGGTGCACGTGCACGTGCACATGCTGCATGTCCTTCACTTCCAAGCCACACTACTCTGCCCAAACATTTCCAGGGACTCCGGCAGCAGAGGATGTTTTTCACAGCTGCCGCAGCACCAACCTCCACTTTCCTCTTACATCTCTTCTGACAACTGAATACAGAGGCTGGAACAACTGCGCTTCACGTGATGCCTAGCCAAAAGGCGCAAGCTTTCCCTCATTGTTCAGACCAGCCTCACTGTCCTGGAGGACCAACCACCTCCTATTCCAGGGAAATCCTGGCCTTGCCCTCTCCGAGAAGGCTGCTGAGTAAAGGTGCTGTCCATGCTGGCAGTTGGTGACACAGACCATTATCAACTTCCAACTGGGGAAAAAACCTACTTATTTCACATCAGCCAGTAAAAGCGACCTTAGAGTCGCTGCAAGCTTAGACAAATGTGGCATGGCATCTCAGATCTCATTGTTAGTCATCTTGTGAGTGAGGTGGGGTTGTTTCTTTAACGCATTTGCTACTGGAGAGCAAGCCTGCTAGAAATGGAGAGTCTGATCCAAAGTCCCAGAGCTGTCAATGCCAAGATGCCCACGGACCCACCAGGCAAGAACCCAGGTACATCAGGCGGCTGCAGATCTATCGACAGCTCTTCCTTAAGACCTGATGCCATCATCTCCTGCCCCCGTGCTGTTTGCCACTTTACTCTCTCGACAGGCCTGCGAGTTTCGAGAGCAGACTCTGGGCAGCTGCTCCACACAGATAAGGGCGGCAGGCTTAGCCCTGTGTTACGCGCGATAGCACAAGACGCCACGTATGGAAAAGGAAAACAAAATTAGACGGCAGAGTCGGAGCTATTCACAGAGGCAAAAATTTAATGGCAAGTCACCTTTTTTTCCTTTATTACATCTGAATTAGCCAAACAAACAAAAAGTGGTTGGCAGGTAAAAAAAAAAAAGAAAAAAAAGAGAAAAGAAAAGAAAAAAAGGTTGAATAAATCACACAGCACTTTATACATATATCGTAAGCACCCAAGCATTCACTTCTGCACGTGAACAACACACCTCTAAGCATGGCGTCAATAATTGTCAGTTCCATTTTTTTGTAATTTTTAAATACTGTACAGAATCAAGGCTACAAACTGATTTTGTCATAATTCTCCAGCAATTCGACCCCCCCCCCCCCCCCCAGCACTTAAAACAGTTACAGGCTGTTCTTATTTGTATATCACCCAGTTGTGTAGCCAGTTTTAAGGCTAACAATATGCATCATGCTTTGGCTTTTTTTTTTTTTTTTGTTTTTTAATTTTTTTCCCCTTCTTTTTAAAAGGTTTTTTGCTTTTAAATGTTATGCTTTTTTTTTTAACCCTTAAATATTACATACATACACCAAAAAAAAAAAAATACATAGCTTCTGTGTGCTCAACAGCAACCTCGTAACTTGGAGCTTCACATTATCAAAAGCTTAGAAAACTTGTAAACCTCTGTGCAGGCCTCAGCTGGGGGCAGACAGCTTTGAGGAGCGGGTGCTGCTCAAGGGGGGCAGTAGGTCCCTACTAGGCCAATAAGGGAACTCTTTCTCTCCTGGTTGGCGATTCAAGGAGCCCATGCAAAGCTCTCGATGACAGTCCCAGCAACAGGCGTCTTGGTGGAAGCGGGGAGGAATCGTAGGGGAGCCTGAGCAGCCCGAGACTGGCACTGATGCTCCCACCATCTTCCCCTAAGACGACCGGCAACCTGATGTCCCTCCACCCTCCCAAATGAGATGAGAGCAATAATTGTATGGAGAGGGAAGGGTGGGTGGGAAATGCCAGGATACGACAGAGACCCCCTTTTACTTCCCCCCACCCCCACTCTTCTGGTCATGTGGTCAGCTCAATGGATTGTTTTCCACTGCTAATGAGCAGCTTGTCCGTGCTCCGCGGGAGCGGAGATGGCCACATGCATGTGAGGAATGCAGTGACGCCCCAAAGGAAATGAGTGTCTGAAGGTCGCTGTCTGCCAGCTGCAGTGAATAACATGTCTGGTAATTTGTGGAACTGGGCACCCTACACCAATTCTCGCACGCGTGCCCATATGGCACCTTCAGTTCCCATTCCTCCCCCCTGCCCGCTTCATGCCTTCTCCCTCCTTTGGAGTCCATTTTCTTGCTCACAGAAGCTAATTAGCTTCGTATCTGGATCTACTGCAAGCCACTCACAGCACGCGCCCCATCACCCTGCAACGCTGCACTGCAGCTCAATCCAAACACGCGACCTCTCCACAACCCTCTGCTCCAAGCCCACGGCTCTCCTGGGCAAGCTTGCCAATTCATATGGAGGGTCTGAAGCATCAAGGCGGAGAGCAGGGAGTCCGTGGGCAGGCCCAAAACAACACTCCCCTAGCGAGCGGCAAAAAAGCCAGTGCATTACCCCAGGAACCCCTACTGATGCTCCCCCTGCCCCAGTCCACACTCAGGGGCCAAATCCTGCTCTCGAAGACACTGGAAGCAGGGGCAGCCTTATGAATATTCAAAAAGGATAAAACGCTGCTTCTCACTGGGGCACCGAGCCTACAAAGACAGCAGAGAGTTGACCATGAAGCTGTCACACCCTGCTTTGAACCAAGCAGCCCATCCACCAGCTTGGGCAGGGGCTGGAGAGCTAGTCAGGAGAGTCTGACTTTCCCCTGAGCCCTCGTCCTCACTTTTACTGCCTAGGCTGGAAGACCAGCTTCGCTCAGCGTCCCTACAGGACTAGTACCCCCAGGGAATGTGCTTCCCCGCTACATGGAGGTGCCAAATCCAGTAGGGGGTGGATTCAAGTTCTCCAGCAGCATGCAGGAGGCAGCCTGCAGAAGTCCTGAGTGAGATGCCCACAGCCTAGAAACAACAGTCCCAGGCATTTGTCACTGTTACTGCATGTCCTCTGAAGGACGAGACTGCCAGTGGAAGCCCCTCTCTGCTGCTAAAGCATGCACAGGTCTGGCCAGCAGTTTCCTATGGCTACACAGCAGCACTGCAGAGGGAATAAAGGACACACATGCTCTCTCTTGCTCATGCTACTGCCCACATTTTGCTCAGACCATCATACGAAAACTGCTGGTGGGGTTAATGCACGGTTAGGAAGCAGAAAGAGAGACCCACAAGGGTCCAGGCTGAAAGCTGCATTTGTTCAAAGGTACTATGTTAGCGTGACCCATTTCCCAGTGCTGCAGCAGGCTTGGAATCATTTCACAATGATCTATAGTTGCTCTAGGCTCAAAAATAGCTACTGGCCTGGGGAAATCCATCAGCAGCAGTCAAAACGGACAAGGGAAGGCTGCGGCAGGTTTTACAGCCGCACCAAAGCTGCTGGAGATGCAGCTTGCCCTAGATCTATCTGTGCAGTTGATCGATCGGGCTAGAGATACAGCAATGCAGGTAGGAATACATGGCAGGGGGCCAACCTCGAGGGCTCTGATGCCTTGCTAAGTAGTGCCAGGAGGAACCTGAATCCTGTACGTTTCCAAGGTGTTGGCGGGGGGTGAGGCAGGAAGTGGGAGTGGAAATTCATCCTAGTCTAGAGAACAGGATATAGCAGAGATGGCTGAATCTACTTCCAGAAGAGACACCCAAAGGGAGTGGCAGGGTATTGTCCTGGGCAGAACAAACAGCTCATACAGCACTCGGTTTCTAAATCATAGGTACCAGAGCGGGCGAGCCATCCATTTTTCTGTGAAGAACTACGAGGAAGGCATAGATGAAAGCAACACAACAGCATGTAGGAGACTGACCTAGCCACAGTCTAGTGTCTGCATGTTCTCAGGCTGGAATAGACTATTATAAAAAAAACCAAAAAAAAAAAAAAAAAAACCCAAGAAAAAGCCCACCATGAGATCCAGCTGTGCAGGAAAAAAAACAAACAAACCAGTGAACAAGGAGGAAACTGCCTTTCATCACTGCATGCCATACCAATCGCATCTCCTGGGCTCCATCCCCAAGCAGAACTAAACTGGCAGACAAAGCACCCAGGGTATAGTGGGTGGGGAAAGCAAGCCCCCTCTCTGCACACAGAGATGCTCAGGAAGCGGTGGGCAGTTCCAGATTGCTGGGTGCAACAGAAAAGTCTCTGCTTCTTATACTTTGGGACTGTGGGCAGTGCGGGGGATGGCGGTGAAGAGCTATTCAGACAACCTTCTCTGGGAGAAGGAAGGAAAGTGCCAGGAATGAGTGATGGGAGCTATCACCTTTATGATAGCAAACCAGCTGAGGAAGAGAGGCTGAGGTGAGAGAAGCCAATTTATTGGTGTACCGACGGCTGCTCCATTTCCTTTCTGCCTTTCCCATCTCCTCTGTGCCCGTCTGTCCCTAACCCGATGGTTTATTTGTCCTCTCTCCACTCGGGGATATTGGCCTCTACTAAGGCAGCCCGGTACTGCTGCAAGACACCACGGATACTTTTGATGAACCCCTTGGACAGGGGGAAGAGGGGAAACCCAATGTCAGGGTAACCGCTCTTCTCAGGGAGGAAACTCCTGTAGCTCTTTCTCCTTTTCTTTGGTTTCACACTTGGCTGCAAAGCAGAGTCCTGGGCAGTTTTCCCTTCGTCCGTTAGGTCTCTGGCCAGGGCTGCCTCTTGGGTGTGGCCTGTGCTCTCCGAGTCTGAATACTGATGAAGGTCACCAGCTGCGAGCGTGGAGGCCCCACAGCCCGAGTCATCCAGCTCCTCCCTCCCGTCAAGTGCCGAGTCGGAAAGCTCTGCCGCTGCTGCCCCCTGTTCTAGAGGGCCACCGTACTCATCCAGCGACTCCATGGGTCCTCCCGGGCTCTCAGCCAGGGCACCGCACGCAGAAAGGAGAGAGGAGGAATCTGCTCCATTGGCTTGTTCATGGCTCCTCTCCACCAGCTCATTGGTCTCCAACCAGGACTCTATCCGGCTGACCAGGCGCCAGCCATTGCAGCAGAAGTGCTCACGGATCTCGTGCTCAAAGACCTCCACGGGCCTGCGCAGTAGCTGCATCATGGACTGCACCACACGGATCAGGGCCATCTCGTTGTAGCAGCGGCTGTTCTCGTAGCCCTCCTGCAGGCCCCGGTCGCTGTCGAACCCGGCCTCATTGTAATAAGGTTCATTCACTAGGATCAGCCCTGCCAGAAGGAAGGAGAGAGGAAAGGGTTAAAAACCTGCGACACTGCCATGCTGGGCTGGGTTGGAGAGGAGATGCTGCTGGGTGGCATCCAGGCCTCAAGGGACAGGTAGTCTCTTCACCCCTTGCATCTCCTCACCATGGGCTCAGCTCAAGCCTTCACCTGTAGCTGCATTGCCTCAAGCTGCGCAAACCTGGCAAATGGCAGGGATGGGGGAAGGCAACAGGGGAAGTTACTTCTGGAGAAGGCTCTTTCGACTTAAATGCCTGGCATTAGCCATGCCGAGCTGGTAACACTTGGGAACTGTGGGCAGAAACCCTGTGAGATGGTGACCTGGCACATGATACTGCTTGGGGCACTTGTGTGGACAGTCTTGTGTTTCAAGCCTCAAAAGCACCTGCTTGGGGGACATCCAGAACTGGACTAGCGAGGGATACAGTATGGTAGAAGGGTGAGGTTAGATACAAAAAGTGTAGTGCCAGAACTCTGCAGGAACTAGTTAGCCCTAAAGAGCTCTAGGAAAGGTGTGTGGAGGAAGAAAAGTAATTCCCCAGATCCTCACTTTCCCCACCCTGCAAACCTATCTAGTTATTACAAGTGACCCCCTTCCCACCGCTGCTGAACAGACAACACCTTTCCATCCAGCCTGCCTTGTCCTTTTCCGGTCCACCCACCAAGTCCAGCTGTGCTCTGCCCACAGGACGTAACCGGTTGCAAGTGGCCAGTCACCCAAATCAAGTTCTTCCCCATTGCCATTTGAGGGCTTATTGTTTTGCTCGAGCATGGCGATGGCACCAATGTTTCCAGCCCGCTAGCGATGCCACTAACTGAGTGCTGCAGACTATGGGATCTCTCAAGGTAAGGCAGCAGGAGTGACAAGGGGAAAGATGCTCCCATTAACAAAATTCCTTCAACAAATTCAGAAGGGAGACAAGCAGCACCTGATATTTCTCCTCCTAAACCTGAAGAAACAACTTTGTAGATGAGCAAGGAAGAGAGACCCTGGTTCTCCCTGGTAAATGCCCTTAGGCCAAAGCCTGGTCCTATCCCTGGACTTTGTAGATTGGAGCCCATTTGGATGAAAACTTCTGTGCAAGACCAAGCAGCTGCTCTGGGTCAGGCTGGAGGTGGCAGCAGTGGTAAAAAGATCTGCAGGAAGCGAGAGCTGCAGGACTTAGTTAGGCACACCTCTGCTTGCTTCGTCTCAACTTAGGAACAAAGGTAAACATGACCGAAATAAGCAGCATGTAGGCTGGGCCGGTGACTCACTGGTTATAAACAGCTATGCGGAGAGGAGCCAGGATTAGCAGGTCTCTGTACTCTAAAAAGTGCTTTCAGACTTTAGCTGGCAGCTGGAGGTGGCTGTGGTTCACCCTCCCCGGCACAAGATAGCAAGGAAAATGCCAACTACCACTAATGCTGCCGTGAAAGGGAAAGGGATGGGGGGGGGCGCGGCAGAAGGCAGTCAAAAGTATAAGGGATGACATGGACACCAACTTGGATTGTTGGCTCAACGGCCTCCTCCACAGAGCCCAACAAGGGAAAGAAGGGTCTGACTGGACAAGAGAAGACCTGCTCTCTTTCTGTGGGATAGTGACTTCCTATCATCCCCTCCTGAAGGTCACCTCCCTACTCCCTCCCCACAGTCAGCCTCTTCAGCTGCATTTACCTTGAATGGAAATGAGCACCTGCAGAAGGCTGGATTTGCTGGTCCACCTCTCTGTTCCCTGGAAAACAACACACACACACACGCATTATAATGAACCATGAGTAATAGAGCATGACTAGACCTTTTTTCTAAATCTTTCCAGCACTTTATACTGGAAGAGAGAGAGGTGCCAGGCTTTGGGCTGTGGCCAACAGTGATCAAGGTGCACTCAAGCATTTGCCGCCCCAAACCTCAGTCTCTGAAGGAGCCGTAGGTATAATTCAGACTTCAAGGAAGACAGCCTTCATCTGGCTTCTTCTGCAGAGCTGCTCACACACCCGCAGTCTCATTTGTAGCACTGGCCCTTGGGCAGACTAATTATGTCCAAATGTGGAGACCATATCAAATGCCCACAAACCCACCCTAGAAGTCATCGCCACCCACACTCCCTTCAATCTCAGCTGTTCAAGAGTTAACTAGCATCACCCCCTAACTCACTGTGCCTCTGTGGTCCTAGCTAACCTACCTTCCAGTTAGACTGCAATGAACAGCCACGCTAATGTTCCAATGCTGGAGGGACCTGAACAAAATGGCAGAGGTCCTCCCATGATGCTCCCCAGCTTCTCTCAGCCCTGAGCCAAGGGCCAAATGTAGGTTCTGCAGTAGCTTTTTTTCTCTTATATATACACTATGATTTGGCTTTGCCAAACCCTCTTTTCAGGCACAGTTCAAAGCTCAATGCACTTAAAGCTTGACCCTACATCAAGATTTGATCCTCATCCATCAGTTTGGCCCCAAGGACAAAAATGGAGATAGCTGCCTAGTCACCAAAGCCTGGATTAGCTGGACAGCCTGGTATCTCACAGAGAGACTGAGGACAGTATTACCTTGCCGATCCACGTCCCCAGAAGGCTGACGCACACCTTGCCGTTGTCATACAGGTTGGGGTTCAGTCTCCCACTGCACTGGGAGAGGTAGCGGAAGAGAGGAGGGACCGCAGGGTAGATGTTGGGAAGTTGGATATCAAAAAGGAAGAGGCCATCTTCATAGGGTGTGCGTGTGGGCCCCTTGATGAGTGCTGAGAAAAGATCCTGTGAAGAGAGAAAGCGTCAGCACATGGGACTGAGATACCTCAAGAGACTGGATGAACCATCCGCTTCCCAAACAAAGATTCTGAGCTCCATATGGAAATCTGAGTACTGTGCTTGTGAGGGAAAGGGAAGACTGAAGAGATTAAGGGGCTTTAATGAACTCAGCACTAACTAGGGGTCCTGGAAGAAGTAGCTCAAGTTGTTTAGACCTCCCCAGGCCTACAAGTAACTGGATTCATGCTGTGGACTTTACCCATCAGAAGGGCTGAGCATCAGTCCTCATCTTTCCACACCACGGGTCCAAGCACATACTATGGAATAAAGTTTTCACAGGAGGAGCAGGGATTCATGAAAAATGCCACTTCATCTAGTCAGTAGTCACTACCTTGGTAGCGCTTTATCCACATTTCCATCTCAGCCTAATTACACTGCAGACCAAGGACTTTTGGGGGGATGATATCCTTTACTGGACCAACAGCATGGTTGGGATGACACCAGACATGCTTTCAAATGCAACGTATTCTGCATTCAGGTCAGACCTGATAAAAAGCACTTTGAATTTGAAAGCTTGTCTAATGTCATCCCAAGCAAGCTGTTGGTCCAATAAAAGATGTCACCCCTTCCTCCCCCCAAATACCTTTGTTTCTCAATTCCTGGACCATCATAGTGGTGGGAGGGAGGGATCCAGTCAGAAGCAGCTGTAAACTGTTGGTCCCTAATACTATCTACCAACTGTAAAATGTTGGTCATTAGAAATACCAAAGGAGCCAATGTACTGTAATTATAACCCTAATGAGTTGCAGATGCCTCTACAGGTCAGAAACTGGGGATTAATGTTTTGCATATCCTGCCCAGCCTTAGCTATCAGGTTGCATTAAGCCGAGCAACAACACACTGAAACTGGAGCACATGGACTTGCCATTCTGTCTTCAAATGTCTTGACCATGATGCCATCGGGCAGCGAGGTTGCTAGCAGCGCCATTTCTTTCCTCACCGTGCTGAAGAACTTCTTGGCTTCTGGGGGCTGGAATTCCATTTTCTTAAAAGCATGAGTGTCTAAACGGTCAGAGAAATTGCAGCTGATTAAAGCAACTTTCCTCCAAACACAAGGTCATACACCCTCAAATAGAGGTCTCCCCCTCCAAAACCCAAGCGGCATCATGGCAAGAGGCTAAGCAGAGAAGCTGGGAAGGGAGTCACATGACTCTTGTTGTCTAAAGGTGTCAAGCCACTTTGTTTGCAGCAAGTGTCAACACACAACCCTACTGAGACATCTCACGTACAAAATCTCCCATCTCGACTGACGAGCTATGATAACAACCTCTCTTTATTCACATTCAAAACAAGGCTGAGCCAAGTTTTCCCATCTGTCCCGTCTAAGATGATCAATCCACCCAATGTCTTAAGCTACGCTGCCACCAATGCATCCCAGAACTGTACGTCTTTACTTAAGCGAGCAAAGGCCACCAGTGCCGGGAGGTACATGTGACAATATCCATTCCGCCTCTCAGTCCCCATCCACCCCTACACTATACTAGTTTGAAGAAACTTCATGCTCGTGGATTGTTGACTGCAAAACTCTACTTCTCAGCTAAGCTCCTGGCTGAGACAAGGGGCAAAAGAAGGGAATCTACACCACAAAATGAAACAAAAACACAAAACGAAACAAAACAAAACAAAGACAACTGGTGACAGTGCTCTGTGCTACTACACAGCAGAGCCAGATTTGATTCCCAGACCAGACTGTTCTAAAAAGAGCAGCCCTGTTTAATTACCCCTTCCCAATTAACTTGAGCATCCCAAGGGTGGAGCACCATACTCCCTCCTTAGAGGAGCAAGCAGTTTGAGCGGGGCAATGACAACCTGGCAAGGCAGTGGAGGGACAAGTCAGTCATCCTGACTGGGACTCACTCACCTGGGGCACACTCCAGCACAGAGAAGACCTCCCCTTTGGCACTGGTGAAGGTGACGCCGGGCTTGCCTCCACTCTGCTGGCACAACACTGGCGTCTCGCTGGGCCACTCAGACCTCACTGGTGCCTGCGCCTCCACTTTTTCTTCCTTCTTCTCCGTCTCCACCATGGCTTCCATCTTTTCCTCTTCCACAATGGCAACATTATCCAGGGTCTTCTTCAGATTTTCCTGAAGCTTTTTGATGTCATCCAAGAACTTCTTCTCCCGTGTGGGTTTTTCCGGCTCCACAGTTGGGGAGGTGGGAGAGCCAGTCAGCAGCTGCTCTACGGTCATGTTCTTTAGGCTCTCCAAGATCTTGATGGCCTCTTTCAATTCCCGGAAGCTCTTTGGAGCTCCTTCTTTTCCAACCTTCTCTGCAGTTAGATCAGGCACTGCCATCGCCACAGCACCCTGCACTTGCTCCTCTATTTTTTTTACCTCTTCTGCTATTGGCTCTTCTGGCTCTACTTCCTCGATTTTTGGGTGGTCATCTTCCATGAGGCCATTGTCTGTCTCCCAACTATCGCTTTCATCCTCCCATTCATCTGAGGATGCCCCGCTGGTGCTGCCATCCACAGAATCATAGTCCGATTCTTCAATCTCTGATTCTATGTTGTACAAGTGCTAAAGGAGACCAGAATCAAACCAGAAACCAAGAAGTGGGCGTGAGCCATGCATGGTTACTGACATTTCACCTGGACACAGATCAGTCTCTACCATCATACAAAGAGTAGCCAGAAATGGGACACTGCAAATGAGTTCTTCCTATTGGGCCGTTCTCTTTTTACCTACACAAGGTGGCTTCAGTTTGCTCTACGTGCCAGGCTCACAAGGTTCCCATGCGCTAGGTTTTGAGTCAGTATTCTTCCCTTCAAAGCAGGGTATTCTGGGATAACAAGTGCAACTGGTCAAGGTCACAGCAGTGCCAGAAGCTGGGAATTCAGGAGCAGACTAGAGTGTGCATGCAGTCTGGAACTTCAAAGCAGACACTCAGGGGTTTCTGAAAACTGTATTAGCATTACATGCTCCATTTCTGCTTTTACTGCCCAAGAACAATACCCAACCTGGCTGGTTGCCTTCTAGGCCTCCACCAACACAAGGCTGAACCAGCCAGAACAGGCACATGTTATTACCTTCTCCTGTGGTACACAGCCTTTTTCAGAGCTTTGTTACAATTTACTCGTGATCATAGTGACCTGACTTTATGGCTTTTTAAGGTTCAACTGGGATAAGGAAGTCTCACTTCAGTTGCTCAACTGGCTCTCAGAGCTGTGTTCTTCCCACTGCTCTTTGCCATCCCTGTGCTAAACAACTGGTTTCCCCATCCTCCCAATCATACACTATTTCTTTCCCTTGGTGTGTTGAGTCTGAGGCAGCCTTGCAAAGCCGCCCAGCTCAGGCATAAATTTGCCTTTATGTTGCAATGGCCAATAGCTCCGGGGTGAGAAGAATTTTGTACGGCTTCAATGTGATGGGCAGTTTTACCTGTGCCCTTCTGAAAGTTGGAAAGATAACTGCAAAATCTCTGTAGCACATGATCCAGAGAACCTGATAGCAGCAGCTAACCCTGGCTTGCAGACATACCATACAAGTCCTCTCCACACACAGTCCTACCAAGAAGCCTTAAAATCATGCACTGCACCAACACCGATCCACCCCAGTCCCAGGCCCCTCCTAAACAAGATTCCCATTGTGAGCTGCAGAGCAGAGGGTAAGTGACCTGGGGGAACTAGACCAAAGCCTTCCAAACTCACTGCCCAATGCGGCCTGCCCCAAATGTGAGCTGAGAGGCTAATTTATTAGCCAGTTATGCAATCTCTTGTCTGATCTAAAAATAAAGTGCCCAGACAGCTACTCTCTGTGCAAACTTATAGGGATCGAACACTGGCATTTTATCGAGAGATAAAACTGCCCCTTAATATCTCCCTGATTGCTGTAATTAAGAGTGCAGGCAGAATCCAGGGGAGCACTATGATGCAGTTGTAGCTGCTCCAGAAACACAGAGCTGCACCCCATGAGAAAGACTGCACATCCCTTTGTGGAGCACGCACCAGGCTGTTGATTCTGATGCGAGTCGCAGCCATGTGACAATAGGGGGAAGGGAGACAGCAGCCTGCTTTGTAACATCCTATTCCATTTCTATAGTGTGGGCATTGACTATTCTACTGTAATTAATGCAGAGCTGCTTCATTTAAAAAAAAAATCATCTTCATCAACTGCTTCCACACACCAGCAAGCCTCTGTAGCGGAGGCAACGGCATTCTGTGCCAGTCTGACAGGGGTGGGACCCTACAGAGGCACTTTAGTTATGGCTGTGCTCATTAGACATGACAGGGGGAAGAGAGGCAGGCTGAAAACAGAGACAAAATAATGAAGCATTAGGCAGCGTGAAGGACCTGGAAACAGAGATGTGGAAGGTGACATATTGGGGTTAATTACGTGCGTGGATTAGCACACTGGTTCTACCTAGATTTTATATCCTCTGCTCACCTTCAACACTTTGTTTTGGGAGAGATTTGAGTTCAAATCCAACAGCAGATCATTATTTAAGGGCTCTAATTGGGACCCCAGTGGATTTGATTTTTAAATGCAAAACCTCATCTCATGTACTGTGAGAGCTTAGCAGTGGTTAGACAGTAAGCAGTGTTTGCAGGCTAGACTCATACTTAGCAAAACAGGGTAGGGACTCTGGCCTACAGCAGCAAGGGATGCTGCAGGTCAGGACTGAGGGCTACTGGCACTGGTCTCCTAACAGAGTATTTCCTCAAGCACCAACTGCATAACAGCACCACAACCAGAATAGCAGGGGGTGCTACGGGCCAGGGACAAAACACACTGCCAGAGCTGCATGCATGTGTGTAGGTATGCAAGAGGGAGACTCGGCCTGTAGTGCAACAGTCCAGACAAAACTGTCGTCCCTACACAAAGGGGCAGCAAATGTGAACCTACCAAGCGAGTCAAAATTTGTTTTCAAAGGGAAGAGAGGCACCAAAGAACAAGACCAAGCACTGCAGGTCAAGCCTTCCAGAAGCGGGTAGTTATATCACCAGACAGAGGTGACGGTAAGCAGGGAGTACGCCAAGATTCATTTTTATATAGAGTCCAGAATGGTGCGACAACAAACCAAAGACAGGGCATGTTATCCAACTTCAAGTTACAGTGACCACTGTGGACCTTACCTGAGGAAGAATGATGGTCTTGGAGTTATCAGCCCAGATTACTTCCACCTTACTGCTCACATCAACACGAGCCACCTGTCCCACGGATGGCTAAAGAAGTAAGGGTAAAGTGTCACAGTGTCTTGGACCATATATATGTAGAATGAGGGATCTGAGGAATAAATTCTCCGCCTCACTGAGGCACATAACCTTAGACCCCACCCAAAGGCAAGTGTTATGTAGGGGAACAGTGAGAATACTGGCAGTCACAGGCATAGAAAGGCTGGAGGAGAACTTGCAAGCACCCAAGGTCTTTGTGGACTGCTGCCTTGCAGATTAGAATATCACCGCTTCAGGAGAACAGTGACCCATGCTACGACAGCTTCTGATCAATGTCAGCTCCCTTACGAAGCTCCAGCCTCTTAAAAAAAGGAAAGCATTTTTGAAAGCTTAACCAGAATAAACAGAATCCTGCTAGTTTCTTTTTGAACCAGCGTGCCACCTCGTGGTCATTTTAGATATTCTGATTTTAAAGTCTGTTCAGTTTGGGGAAAAGAAATACAAAAAGGACAGCGTTTCCGGAGCCCCACAATTCTGTGACATGAAAGAAAAAATAAGGAACAGACATGAGAAAACCTCATGCCACACAGCCTCCTGGGGCCCAAATAATAAGGATCTTCTTACTCTGGAACAAGCCTTATGCAGGCCAGGCAAGATGGATTTTCATGCTCAGACACGTCATAAATATACTGCCAGCAAGAAAGAACTTCCTTCAGTTTTCATACAAGATCTTAACATAGGAATCGCTTTTATGATTCTGTAAGACCATCAGCCTTCAGGAAAGGAAGTCCATTTCCAGCAAAGTCTCCCTTTGCCCCTCACACCCCCGAAGGAAAGCTTCGCTCTCCCTCACCCAGAAGAGACTGCTTCGCTCCTTAGAGGACAGAACAGGGGTGGGCCACATGTGGCCCGCCAGGCCGTTCTATCCGGCCTGCAGGACCCCTAAAAAATTTAGAAAATTAATATTTCTTTGCCCCGGCTGCCTGTCATACAGCCCTTGACGGCTTGCCAAAACTCAGTAAGCGGCCCTCTGCCCGAAATAATTGCCTGTCCCAGGATAGAAACTAAATGTATAATAAGAATTTGAATTTCCTCATGGAAAACCACCATCGCTAGCTTGAGATGGAAGTTAACTGCCTCTCTCCCCATTTGGGAACCCACCGAGTTTCCCCACCTTGGAAGCCACGTTGAGGCCTTAGTGGAGGCTTCTGAGCAAGTGCTCAACAGTTTTAAATTACAATGGGAAAACCCTCTAAGTCTTATCATGTCACCTTCCTTCCTTTTGCTGTTTTAACCAAAAACCTAGGATTCAAGGGTGGATGACTCTGAACAGGGTACTCTTCCCCCCACCCCAAGAGTAGGGAGAAAGACTGCACTGGTATCCAGGCTGAGTTGGTCAAAAGAGGCCACAGGACCTAGGTGACCAAACGGGGCTTGGGGTCCTACCGCTCCATGGGCCATTTCTGAAAACCCCAGTTGATGACTACCGGCTGAGCTAAGCCATAGAGTACACCCGAAACTCACTTCGTCATCCTTGGCCAAAGCGCCCTCTGAATTGCCAATGCGAATCACAGTGTCGGTGGTGCGGAAGCGGAAGTCAGGGTGGTCAGCAATGTCGTACACACTCACATCCTCCTCCTCGCCGATCAGCTGGTGGTAGAGAGAAAACATGGCTCAGCAGCAAGGCAACTACCAGTGCTTGGGTTCGACTTCTGACATTTAAAGAGCATTTCCTGTGGGACTGGCCACAGATTCCCAACTCCTTGAGATACTCTGCCACCTTGTGACCAACCACTGCCAATATTTAGTTTCCTTGTTAGGGATGCACCAATAAATGATTTTTTGGGCCAATACCAATGGCTGATTAAATTTTATTAGATGTTTAGGATTGTGAATCCAAAAAGATGACAAAGCCAGTAGGGAAACACAAGTTGCCCGAGTGAGGGACTAGCAGTAGGGGGATGGGGGTGAGGAGGGGGAATGCAACTAGGTTACAGAGAATACAATGCTATTAATGAGCCATATTAGCCAATACTGATAGGATTGCTGATATGCAGCCCAACAGCTGGGAGAGCAGCGTCCAGCTGGTAGGTCTGCTGGGGAAAGGGGGGAGAGGCATGGGAGGACAGATCGAGGCCCCCACAGAAAGGGAAGGAAGGGGGCAGATACTGCACAGCCAGGGTGG
>NW_017728928.1:13300494-13303239 GCF_001723895.1 Crocodylus porosus
GGGGGGCAAGGGGTTAGGCAGTTCTTGCTGCTGTGCACTCTCCTGGGGGAGGCATGGGGGACACATGCCCCCCAGATGTGTGTGGGGTGAGTGGGCTGCCAGTGCATACTTGGGGCTCAAGGCTGTGCCACCCTCTTCCTGGTGGGGGCTGGGCCAGGGTTGGCAGGATGATGCTGAGCAGCCAATGGAGCTGGGAGGGAGGGACAGCGGGGGGGGAGGGGGAAGAAGGAAAGCCAAGGCAAATTTTGGGGTGGCTCCAGCCCCTCACAGCCCCCACTCCCAGCACTGCCACCACTTCCCACCCAACCACAGCCCGGACCCAGCCCCCTGCCAGGAAGAGGCCAGTGCAGCCCCCAGCCCTAAATGCACAGTGGGAAGACCACTTTTGCCTTGCACACCGATGTGCCCTCCATGCCTCCCCTGGAGGTGTGCGCAGCGGAAGCTGCCCCCTCCCCCCATTTAAACAAGCCATGGCTCCATCCCATGTCCCACCCTTGCTGGGCAGTGCCTGCCCCAGCTGCAGCCCCACTCTCTCCCTCACTGTGGGGTCCTCAATCTGCCCCCCACCCCTTCCCTCCACAACAGACTTACTGGCCAGATGCTGCTCTCCAAGCTAATAGGCTGCACTCCTGGCTGCATGCATGAATGCAGCATTTATCAGCAACATTAATTGGGCACAGCCAAAAAAATACTGATTGCCAATACTGTGGATTTTTCTTTTACTGGTGCCGATACAATATGGACTGATGTACTGGTACACTTCTATTCCTTGTTCGTTACTTCATGTGGCGCTAGATGTGTCAACTCAGCAATACTAAAAAGGTAAGGTGGAATCCTGCCTTGATTCAACCACTTCATCCCCACCTTTTATTGTTAGGGTTTATGGTGCACTGAACACAATACCTTGTACACCCATGGGTATATCCGACTCTCTCAGATGCAGCCAATGCCAGAGCTGAGCCAAAGAGTTTTAGTTAGGCTTTACCATTAAAGATTATGGGAAAGGCTGAATAAAGTGCTTGTCTCTGCTATCGGGAAAGACTTCCCTGACTGTAAAGGCAACTCACTTCCTTCCGAGGAAAAGCACTGGTAGCTCATGCGTGTGGGGAACGGACACAGCAATAATTCTGAGGCAATATAAGGTTTTGCTCAAAGTGTGAGTGGACGCTGATCAGTTGTGGAACAGTGACTTCCTACCATGAATGCAGGGATCATGGGAGGAACAGGCCAGCTAAGAGGGGCCTGAGTGGTGGCTCTTTAGCTAGGCCATGGCTCCCAGGAGATCGAGATAAAATCCTTCAAGGATCCTCACTATGGATGTTGGGGTGAATGAAAGCACAGGAGCAGTGCTTTCTTGTTGGTCAGGATAGATAAGTGGACAGCTGCAAGGTTGCTGCTCCACTAACCAGTGGGACACAGGCCGAGTCCTCAGGTTTTCAGAAATCAACTGTCACCATTTCCCACACAAGCCTTTTGTCTGGCTGCCGCCCACTGACAGCAAGATGTACCAGATGGACAGAAATTTGTGGGCAATTGAAGGGGTGGGGGGGGGTGTGGAAATCTGAGGCCTGTCTGTGCTGGTCTTTGGCTTGGCTATCTTCCAAGACATCTCAAACAGTCTAGTAGCACCCAAGAAGATTAACATATCCTGTTCCCTCAGTCCCAACGATGAATTTCACAGACAAAATAGGAAAAGCGATTTTTTTACATCAGAACAAAGCTTCTTTGTACTTCACATGTCTCAAGTTATTCCTCTACTCCCAGGGAGCAGGCCACTGCACTTACCTCTACATCATCTCCAGTGGGCTTCAGCTTGAACCACTTTACCATGCAGGTACGGCCAATGTGATCCCCAGACTGTACCACTCCATACACACCAGGGTCCTGGGAACTCTGAGCTTTGGGTCAGGGTGGAAAGAAGGAAAAAAAAATCCAAGTAAAAAGTGCTGGACCAGCAACCTCAGTTCTCACTCCCTTAATTCTGATCTACACACTGGATTCCATCTTTCAGACAGGAGCACCAAGGGAAGCCTTGCCAGGCTTCCCTGCCTTCCCCAGAGGCCTTACAACCTGATGGCTCTGCTGTCTAAACCAGTTCCTTACTTAGACTCCAATTCACAGCTCATTACTGGCAGCCAGAAGGGCTCTCTGGGATTGGCTCTGGCTACCCAGATTGCTTCCCCTTCTGTAACTGTTCAACAGTCTCAATCCTTATCATCTGAGATGAGGAGGTTCAGGTATGGAGAACACAGCTACACAGATGCTGGACATGGGAGTAATTTCTCAAGGTCTTGTTCTGTCACCCAATATGACAGCATCTGAGCACCGCCCACAGCAGCCTGATCGGCAATAGCAATGCCCTGGGCAGACTTCAGGGAGTTTCTGGGTCATCTCTTTTTCTAGATTTTCAAAAGCTCTATTTGGAGTAGGTTGGATTGTCAGGTTTTTGTTGTTTTGCTTTGTTTTGTTAACAGAGAAAAATTTTGACAGAGCTTGAGAACAGAAGCTAGATATTCCCATTAAGTTTCAAAGTTTCTAGGGTCGGAAGGGACCTAAGCAGATCATTGAGTCTGACCCCCTGCCCTGGCAGGAGCCAGCACCACTTCTCCTGGAAGCTGGTTCCAGATCCTAGCTGCCCAGACCATGAAGTAGCGCTTCCTGATGTCTAGCCTGAATCTACCCTCTGCCAGCTTGTGACCGTTATTCCTGGTCATTCCCGGTAGTGCTCGGGGGAACAGGGACTCC
>NW_017728928.1:13303795-13306098 GCF_001723895.1 Crocodylus porosus
CTGGGTGCGGCCCTCCAGCCAGTTGGCGACCCATTTGACTGTATGGGTGTCGACACCACAGTCCCCCGGTTTCTTAATGAGAATGGGGTGAGAGACAGTGTTGAAGGCCTTCCGAAAGTCCAAGAAGACGATGTCCGCTGCTACCCCTGCAGCTAAGGATTTGGTGATCTGGTCATACAAGGCCACCAGGCTGGTTTGACAGGACCTGCCACTAATGAACCTGTGTTGATTGCCCCTAAGCATAATCTCCCCTGCTGGCCCTTCGTGGTGTCAGACTCTACACTATAATTTGTGTCATCTTCCAGAGAGCACATCTTTCACCCAATACCTCTCTTATCCACCACGAAATCCCCAGGGCAAAACTCATTGTTGTCCAAATGATGGACGGGAATCAGCTCGTTGGAGCGGATGTTAGTCTCCACAGTGCCATCCTGCCACATCACGTCAGCTGATGTCATCGTCGTCACCACTTCTACAGCAACTCTATATGTTGAGAAAGAGAGAGAAAAGCAGTGATTTGAAAGAGAAGCTGCCCACTGTGCGTAGAATGGAATAAGAGTAGGTCCCTTGCTAATTCACTCTGTTGTGTTCTAGGCCTTTCCTAGGACCAAAAACTAAAAGGTAAATGGCAAAGCATGTAGTAGGAACTCTGACTGCCACGCTGAAAAAGTTCAGGTGAGTACCCATGTTTCACACCTGGTACTAGGCACATTAGCTGAGGGGCTAAACACCAGTGCCTGGTCTGAAGGGATTCAGAGATGCACACAGGTCCATATATTTGACAGCTTTTCAGCTGTGACCAATCTGGAAAGTCTGTATCACAGAAATTTTGCATTCCAGGAAGGTGATTCCTTGTATATTTTATTCTTACAGGAGCAAATCTGAGTACGCAACAGCACAGTGACAGCATCTGGCTGAGAGCAAACAGGAACTTTAATCCTTCGGGACTTCAGATCCACCTCACTAGCATGCCTTCTGTCCTGAATGCTGCCGAGTTCTGAAGAACTTTTGAAGGTGGGATCATGGAGCAAGAAAGGAAGAATAAGGCAGCATTTTATATATACCAGCTCTTTGAGATAAGCAGGGAAGAGGCAGTATCCAGTGCATGTAAAGCAGAAGAGCAGCCTGTTTAAGAATAAACAAGTTCTTGGCCAATGTCACACTCCACCAGCTCTATGCTGCCTAAAGATAAATTGCAAGCACGGAATAATTCTCTGACATAAGGGCCTCCTTTTCTCACATTTTTAATCCTTCTCCTCCCCTTCATGATGCATCATGCATGTCAATGCAGAAACACCTAGCTACAAGGCACACCTCGCCTCTACCCAAACTCACTGACAGGTGCTTACTGTCATACAGAGAACCACACTGAGGAAGCCATAGGTGACCCCGATTTGGGTCAGTTTAGCAGAACCTCTAACAGGTTAACAAGACTCAGATAAGATGTCAAAATACCAGATAAGTAAGTTACCTTGGCAACAACACTGTTCAGACCTTTAACAAGGGACTGGCCGGGGCCAAGTTACTGGATGTACATGGTTAGCAATCCTAAGCCATGCCTGAACTACATTTAAAGTTTAAGAATGAGAATGAGTTTCCATGGGATCCAGTGAGCAAATCCAAATGTTTATATAATATATGTGTGCATTTTTAAAAACCCTGACATTCTGTTACTAACCCACCAACATCAGAGACTAGGAAATGAATTAGAGAAATCCATGCAATTTCCTACTGCCACATAAGGATGCAGCAGCCAATCTTAATTCTGTCCTTTCTTTTTGATCAGCAAGAGCTGGCCACATGCTGATCAGAATATGCATCATTATCTCAGCTTACAAAGGATCTTGTAAAAAAGGCAAAACCAGGTGGTCTCTTTCCCAATTCCTCCTAGCATTTAAGACCTTGGGACTGGGTAAGCATTTCTTTTTGTCCTATTGGGAAGCTAGCTCCTCTTCATAGCTTTGTTCTAACAAATCTGTCGTTAAATTCTTCTGTCTCCCAGAGTTCACCCGTACAAATGGTGTTTTTCTGATCCATCTTTACCTCCTTGGCTTAAGCCTAACCAAACTAAAAGCCACCTCTCCTTATCAAAGGCAACAAAACATGGCTTTTGCAGGCCAAGTCATTTAAAGTCCAACGGACAAAGACACTAGTATTTTTTTTTTTCCTTTTTAAGGGACTATATGTTAAGCTCCCTAACACAGACATTTCCCCTAACAATTCATGCTCTCCACCAAAAACTTTGAAAAAATCTTTACCAAGGGAAGAAATATGGCATGTGCCATATCCAATGAACTAATTTC
>NW_017728928.1:13306198-13356616 GCF_001723895.1 Crocodylus porosus
GGGGGGGAGGCGGAGAAGACTGTGGAGGCAAGGTGAGAAAAAGCAGATTTAAGAAGATATTTCACCAGGAGTTCCTGTTGCTCCATGGAACAAACTCAAGGTCTGGCATAAAAGATGGTAGGAGTGAAGTCACTAAGTGGCACCCTCAGTTAAAACCAGTAACCAAAAGTTTTTTTTAGTGCTATCCTGTTAAAGTCATAACTGTGTAAATGCAACGAAGCTAAAGCAGCATGCTGAATGCGTGCACGCTGAGAGAGGCAACAGCATTGCTGAAACAGCAGATCCAGCCCTTCTAGCTGCATCAAGCCAATTCAACAGGCAAGTCTCCTTCAGTCTGTACTTTCCAATGGCAATCCTGCTGCTGGGCATACCATGTCTCATCCATTTTCTGGCTGGCTCTTATAGCAATAGCAAGCAACCCAAGGTATTTCATGGAGATTAATGGCCAGCTGCCATAAAAGCCTTTTAAAGAGCCTTTTGGGGTTTCAGGTCCTATTAAAAAAAGTAACTTGTTACCCTTTGTTTGCATTGCCGTCATCTCCTCAAAGTGCCCCAGAGACCATGCTGTTTTCCTGGCAGCGATCTGCCTGTCCACAGCATAGGCAAAGAGGTCCCTGTGGTGATCTGTAGTCAGCTATGAAAACTACCTTGTGCAACCCTCTCCAAGAGTGCTAGAAGTTGTATGAGGGGAGGTAGGAAGAAGAGGGAAACATTTATTGAGGCTGTTTCCTAAAACACTCTTTTCTGGGGTCTCCACTGTCTGTTTCCATCTTTAATGCCAGTTCTCCGAGCTCTGATGCCATTGCTTTTGCAGCTCAGAAGCATTCCAGAGCAACTGTACTCCAAGCACAATGAAGCAAAACTGAAATAATGGAACAGAGACCAATGGCCACCCCATTCACATAATACTCATGATGCTGGATTTCCTGCATCCAAGAACCCATCTACTTCTGAAAAACTTTGCATCTTTACTCCTTGCCTTAAATAATGTTAAAAAGAAAAACCAAACCTGACCAGTGTCAACAGACCTGAGCTATGTTTTGTGCAATTTCTTTGTTGACTAAAATCATGGCCGTTACAAAAAGCCAAATGAAGCCTCTACTTCTACCTAAGCCATCTCATTGAACTGTGTCGTTTAATTTGCTCTTAACATTCTCCAAGGAAAGAGATACTTTACATAGCCTAGTCAGTGCTTAACCACTCTCACAGTTGGAAAGATTTTCCCCAATATCCAACCTAAACTTTCCCTTGTTGTAATTTAAGGTTTCTTGTCCTGTTCCCTAAAGCCACAGCAAATTAGCATATCACCCACCTCTTCATAACTACCCTTCCTGTATTTGAAGACTTATCAAATCCTCTCTTCAGCCGTGGTTTTCTCTAGACTAAATAATCTCAGTTCTTCTAACTTTTCCTCTTAAACATCATGTTCCTGGACCTCTAATAATGTTCCTTCTCTCTTCTGGAGTTTCTCTGGACTCTTTCCAATTTGTCTACATCATTCTTGAAGTTTGGTATCCAAGACTGGACACTGTACTTCAGCTGAGGCTTCATCAAGGCTGAACAGAGAGGAAAAGTCTGGCAACACTCCTGCTAACATAACCCAGTGGATTACTGGCTTTTTGTGATAACAGCGTGCTGTTGACTCATACTGCACTTGCAGTCCCTAGAATTCCCATCTCTTCCGCTATGGATGTACCAACCCTGTTCAAGAGGGTGAAGTATGGCACTACAGCACTGACACTGGGTCATTTGGATACTTTTCCACTGGAAGCTGGACCAACGCCCAGCACTTCTCCCATAGGCTAGTGGACAGCTATCGGATGGTGACAACTGTCAATTAGTTTAAACCAGGACTCTAATGCAAGATGCAAATCAAGACCCAACCCGAATTCTCTATTTATGTGAGCCTGCATTTACATTTGAGGAATCGGGCAAGGGAGGCTTTTGCAGAACATGTGCAAGAGAGATCTGGAACCTTGTTGCCAGCCTTGGCCATTTTCAAGGGGCCTAGGCCAAGCTGCAGAAGCGTGACTAAGCAGAAGGCCCCAAAGTCTGGTTTGAGTGACCACAGAGTGAACCTTTGTAGATGTGACAACTGGCTTGGTCAGCAAAGTAAAGGAAGCCATCAACTTGTCTAACTAAATCAGTAATGAGATGCAATTTAACAAAGCCCGACGAGAGATATTCTAAGGGAAGACTCATACACTAAAACCAAATATACTATATAGTAGCTTTATCTTACAGTATCCATGTAACCAAATGTACTAGATGCTGTTTTGCTATAATGGATATATTTTTGTTCCGTTTCTTGATAGGTTGTAAAAAAAACAAAGCAGCTTTGTTTACAAAAGACCATACATTTTGGGAAAGAGAAAAACAGAATGAGGGCAAGCAGTATTCCCTAATGGTGAAGGAAGGAGATAAAAGTCCTTCCCTCCAGAAATCTAATTATCACAGAAACATAAACCCCAGCTAATTGGCATATTTCATGTCTGCAGGGAAACTGGTTCAGTCCAGTTTCATACTTTTCAGTAAAACAAAAAATATTTAAATAAAATGAATCAGAAATAATTTATTAGAGCATTAGAGCCAATCATCTATAAATATGGGATGGGGTACGGCTGGAGGGAAATTTGGAGAACATGGCAAATTCAAGAAGACCGACTGCCAATGTGCATGCCACCCTCTTCCCACCGCTTGAGACTCCCCAGCTGATATCGGTGAGACTATCTTGTGCTGCCCTCCGTAGCCAGATGAACATTTATCCCAAAGTCTGTTTTGAAGTAGAAGCAAAGAAGGGGTCAGGCTGTGGACCTGTTTATGCCTCTTATCACTAGCCAACCTGCAAGGTTACTTGTTAAGCTGGGTACCAACCTACCTGTCTCCTGGTTTAAACTCCCTAGAGATCTTAGTCTTCTTCTTCTTGTGCTTCCGCTTCAAGTTTTTGATGGAGAGGGGAATGCTCTTCTTGCGCCCTGTGCCGCTGCCACTCTGAGAAGAAGCTGTGGAGCTAGCAGAAGAAGTCACAGAGCTGGTGTCATCGGTGTCATCGGCTGCCTCGTCATCAGCATCTTGCTCCATGGACTGGAGCCTGTAGTTGGATGATCCATCCTCTTTCAGCAGGAATGGGGGCTGTTGCTGTCTCCCAGGGGCTTCAGTCATCTCCTTCCCCGTCTCTTCAGGCTGCTCTTCCTTGAAAGCCCCTGTGTTTAGTGTGCCATTGCTAGAGTCCTCTACTTCACATTTGGGTCTGGTTTTAAGCTCTTCTGATTTCTGGTCGGCAGCAGCTGAAGACTCTGGGTCAGGTGGTTCACCAGTAGCCTGAGAATCTGGTGAGCAGGACATGATCTTCACTATCTGCTTCTTCAGCAGTCTCCTCACCTACAAAAAGCACGCCTAGTCAGTACACGAAGTAGGGTGCAGGGTGTCTGGACACATAAACAACACATTAAAATAGCCAGCTTTAGGCTTGTACAGAAGAGATCATTTGGCTCATCGCCCCCTCTTCATGCTCCCCCTGCCCAAGAACATTGACAAAGCAGTGGGTTATTGCTCTCAAAATTAGCATGCTGGCAAAAAAAAAAAAAGCAGCTGCCAACACATATAGCCATGGAAACGTTTTCCTGAAGAGGAAGAAATACTGGCCAGAGCACTGGGGTAATCCATTTCTGACATGACTAAGCAAGGGCCTGGGGAGCAAGCTAGAACAAGCATTTTCAGTTTATACTGTGCCCCTTGTTATGAAATATCACTTTGCACACTTTCCAAATTTTAACTAAAAAAAGCATCCAAGGCTATGCAGAAAGATCACTGCCCACACCACTGAAATGCAAGTGTCTGGGGGAGGGGACATGACACTTCACAAGACTCCAGGGAAGTAGGGCTAGAAGGAACCTCCTGAGGTCACCTAGTCCGTCCCTCAGCTTAAGGCAGGATCACCTCTGACTAAACTTTTCTGTCTGTGTAGCCTGCTCTTGACAATACCCAGGGATGGAGAGTCCTCCACCTCTCTCGGTAGCCTGTCCAATGCTTAGCTATCCTCAGAGAGAAAGTTCTTCCTAATTCCAACCTAAATTTCCTCTGCTGCAGTTTGAGACCATTTATCCTACAATGCACGATAACCCAGGCCAAAAGAGAGCATAGGAAAGGAACGGAACGGAACACTTTCTCCGCTTCATTACCGAAGAAGGTATATACGTGAATAACACGGAATTCAAGGAAGCCAGAAAAGAGAAAAAAAATCCTTTAGGGGCTCTTTGGTATCATGTCTAAAAGGTGGCAGCTATGACATCATGGGGCCCTTTCTGCACACCACTGTAGCATCAGGCTGTACTTCACTCAGTTTGATAAGGTCACGGCACAAGGCAGCATAGTTGTGCGCAATTGAGAGCCATTACACTTTATTGCATCACACTTTATATCCCGTGACTTTTATTGGAAGGCCAAGGTTTAAAAAGAGAGAGAATTTAAAAACCAAGCTACCTGAATCACGAATGCTTGAGCAGACATACTAGCAATATGAATGCTCCAACTCTCACACCCCCAGCTAAGCTTTCAAATGGTTTTCCTGAGAACGCACCTTCTTGGCGACAGACCCTTCTCCTAGAACACAATTTCTCTCTGGGCACTCGCAGGTGATTTTTGCAGGTTCCACCTTGTCAGGAAATACATAGAGACATCTTTCTCCAAGCTGCCTCTGCGCATGGTCAAAGCATCCCAGACGCTTTACCCTATTGGAGTGAGAAGACAGAGTTACCTCCGATGGACATTAGCTCAGAGCAGAGTAAAAGAAAATGGGCACCCCAGTGATTGCTACTCAAATGATGGATCTTCCTCCGGTTAGCACTACTTAATTAAAATGGAGAGCTGTCCCTATTTAATATTCCCTGAATTGCAGACCTCTCACATACAGAGGTCCAAGGGAAGAGGTACAGAACTTCCAAGCAACCAAGGGATTGGGAGAAGACAGCCCCTGCCTCACATGCTAGTTACCCTGGTTCCAAACTCCCCAAATGAATTACAAAAATAGGCCTTAACTTCTGTATTTATTTTATTTCCATAGGCGGGGGGGGAGGGGGGGGTGGCATGTTATAGACCAACTCATTCACCTTACAGACTAACCTAATTCATTATGTCAAGAACCACTGCTCTTGAAACTGCCTCAAACTCAGGTGGAACTGCAGTCCACGGTGCTGCTAGTTCAGGTGAAAACCCAGCTAATATTGCATGGTTTCAAAACTTGTGTTTGGCCAACATGCACAACTCATTGCCTGCAGGGGGTGCCAGATGCTCCTTGATGATGGCACTGTGCCTTAGACTAGAGCAGCAGTTCCCAAACTGACAGACTGCACACCACCAATTTAAAAGGATACAACCTTAAGTATCACCAGCAATTTTGTCATATAAAAGTAATTATTATAAACCTGTTAATGCATACTACTGACAGGTTGTCTGCATACCACTGGTGGTACCCATACCATAGACTGGGAACTGCTGGACTACAGCAAAGTGAGCCTTCCCTTCCCAACTCAGAGCTTCTCTACTTTTAGAAAACAATGTTCAACCCAACACAGAATAAACGAGGAAGGGAAGGGAAGGGAAGGGAAGGGAAGAAGCAGCAAGCTGTCTCCAGGCATTGCTTACTTCATGTGCTGTTTGGCTAAAGCAGTGATTCTCAACCTTTTTGGACCCAGGGCACCCTTCACTGCATTTGAGGCCCCTCCATGACTTGTGAGTTGAGTGGCACCAATTGCAAAAACTTAAATTACAGTGCTTAGCTTACCCCTTTGTGGAGGGGCTGGGCAGAGGGAGTGGAGGACCCTTCAGGCATGGACATGCCTGAGTCTGCATTTATACACTTAATTTATCAGCTTCTCTCTTATGCCTGGTTTATCTCCTTAGCCCTTGTGGCACCCTTCTAAGAGCCTGGCAACACCCTGGTTGAAAATCACTGGGCTAAAGAGCTTTTCTACAGCCCTGCTATGTTAAGTTAAAAATCTAAATTGGCTCATCATATGATGCTTCCCCAATAGCTGGGAGATGTAAAGTGTTTGGGGTAGTTGGCTGATAAGAGCTCCCTTCCCAAGGGGCTGGTACCAATATTGCATTTCCTGGCTGTTTACTTGCAGAGGGTTGTGGGCTGCTGGAAAGCTAAAAGACACCTTTAGCAAATCTCACCTGGATAAATTCTCCTGTGTGATTACAGATGGTGGGGGGCTCACGCTGTCATTACCTCCAGGACAGAAGCTCTTAGTGATCCAAGTAACCTTTAGTTCCACAACTTGTACCTGGGAAAAAGAAAAAAAAAAGCCCATTAGCTTCTGAATTCATAAACCTGCAACACAAACAGAAAACATGACAATTTTTGCTCTAATACCACCAGTGTTCATCGCTTGAGGGTGAAGGAATCCTGGGCTGCTGCCATTAGTGCATTAGCGCTTCTCCATTAAGTAAAGGTTCTTACATCCATCGTATCCCTAAAATGCTCAGAATACAACAGCTAATGTTTGTGGAGTTTCTATTTCTTCCATTATGGTTATGCCTGGTTTGGCAAAGAGGTTACAGCTCACCACAATCCTTAGGGAACCCTAAAGCGGCTGAATCTCAACCAAATTCCCTGCTATCCTTGGGCCCTAAACTGCATAGATAGTCAGAAACCTCCTCTTCAGGGACAGGAAGGCCTAACTCAGAGTTTCGAGAGCAGAGATGGTTCCGATTCTCTCCAAGCAGTGGAAATCCAGTCACAGGCTCGTTCTGAGAATCCCAACTTCACTGCCACATGAGCCCCATCCTACTTCCTCTTGAACCCTGGCCCCACACTAGGCACAGGTCTCATCTTGAAATTCCTAGATGCGACTGGGAAGGAGACAGCCACAGGGACAAGGTGAAAAGAGGGGTAAGCCTACAGTCTAAACATACCCTAAAGCACCACCCCAATTCCTAACCTCATGCTCAAAAGTTGCCATCAGCTCAGCAAGCAGAAACCCTGAAGTTCACCCTGCAAACAGCACTTGTGTGGAGACATCAGAAAAGCAGAACCACCATCAGTTCCCACCCGTCCTGAAAAGATCTAGACAAGCTAACAAGAATCCAGCGAGCTGCCAGCCAGGGTGGCGCTCCCCCTAGCAAGCAGCTGCATCAGCTAGCCAGCCCGTACCTCTTCCACCACCACTCTGAACTTGCTCTTCGTGCTCAGGACAGGCTTCACTCCCGAGAGCCACTGCACACTGGAAAAGACTTTTGAGGGTCCGATGAGAACTTGCCCAGGATAAAAGCCATATGAATCGTCAAAGAAAAGACCCTGAAAGAAAAAACAAAGCAGTATAAAGGAACCGTAAGCTCAGAGAAAGTAGCTGATATCGGAGAGCATTCTGTTTGCAAAGGCATGGGAGCTATATGTTCCTCTCCTTTCTTAAGCACTGCGGGTACTTCTCACAGAAGCAGCTAGAACATAGACTCCCCTGCTCTTAGAGCTGGCTCATTCCTCTGCTTAAGCCATACTACTAGTCTCTATAGCAACTACCTGCTTGTCACACATGCCCAAAGGATGACAACTGGGATGGGGAGAAGCAAAGGTACTTGCAAGAAATGGAGGAGCTTGATTTAATGCAGGGGATAGTCAAGATTAGGGGCCCACTTAATTTTGCAAAAACTGTGAACGTCTGTCTGGTCTCCAATGGTGTCCCTCAGGGATCAGCGCTTAGGTCCGTGCACTTTAACATCTTTATCAATGACTTGGATGAGGGGGTGGAAAGCACAATGATTAAGTTTGCAGATGACACCAAGCTGTGGGGAAATGCAGACACATCTGATAGGATAGGATAAGGACCCAGGATGACCTTGACAGACTGGTCCTATGGGCTGAATGCAATCAGATGAGGTTCGATAGGGACGAGTACCAGGTCCTTCATCTGGGTAAGAAAACCTTCACTACAACTATATGATGGGTGGTTGTCCACTGGCTGGCACTGCATCTGAAAGGGACCCAGGAGTGACAATCGACCAGAAGATGAATATGACCCGATAGTGCAAGATGTCGCCAGCAGCACAAACAAAACTCTGGCATGCATCAGCCACTGCTGTGTTGCACACAGATCCAGAGAAGTGCTCCTCGTCCTCTATTCAGTGTTGGTGAGGCCACAGCTGGAGTACTGTGTCCCGTTCCGGGCACGGCACTTCAGGAAGGATGTGGATAAGCTCGAAAGGGTGGAGAGAAGGAAGACCTGTGTGGAGCAAGGGCCTGGAGGATAGGCCCTATGAAGAGACTCTGGGAACTGGGTTTGTTCAGTCTGAGCAAGAGAAGACTGAGAGGTGACCTGATAGTGGCCTACAAGCGTCAAGGGTAAACACCAAGATCTAGGGGAGCAACTCTTCAGAAAGGCACCCCCAGGGAGGGCTAGAACTAACGGGCACAAACTAAGTGAGCAAAGATTTAGGTTGGACATTAAGAAAAAACTTCTTTTCTGTAAGGGTATCTAGAATCTGGAACATGGTTGCAGCAGAGGTGGTGCAGTCACCACACTTGGAGATGTTCAAGAGGAGGCTGGACAAGCACCTCGTTGAGCTCATTTGAGCCCAATAACCTCCTGCTCATGGCAGGGGACCGGACTTGATGATGTTACAGGTCCCTTCCTGTCCTTTGATTCTATATATTGCATTGACCGTGATTTCCCATGAAATTAACCTAAAAAACACCAGCATGTTATTCATAAAATAAGCTGTTTTAGAATACCAACCGCGTGATAATCACTGCAGCCATAGATTGCATGACTGAGAGTTACCGTCTGGTACAGATTAGGTTGGGAGCCGTGAACACCTGATTTCTTACCCCTGCTCTAACAAGAATATCTATGGCTTTTGGCAAGTCACTGTACTGTTTGGCTTTGGCTTTACTGGTTGCCAAATGGGAATAATAATTCCCAAGTACTCAATGGACATGTTAGAGGGATTAGTCATTAGTGTTACAAGGGTTTTCATCTTTAGGTTATAAATTATCATCAAGCCACCAATGACCTTCCATGTATTCTTTGTTGTCGACACTAGGGGTGACCAGAGCTAAAGAAACAGGGGCGGGGGCGGATGTAGAGGTTTAATAATGCAATTACATGTGTTAGGACTTTTTTAACTGAATATTTTAAGTCATGTAATGCATCAAAAGGACAAAAAGCAGGGCTATAAAATCTAAATCAATAAAGGCCAAGAATACTCATAAAAATTCTGGGCACTAGAGCTGGAGTGGGCTGAAATAACAAATGGAGAGGGGCAATGGTCTGGACAAATGCTAACCGTTGCATTTCTCCACTTGTTATTTCTGAGCACTCCTGATCTAGTGCTCAGAATTTTTATGAGTATTCTTGGTAGCAATTCTATGTGCTTCCACTGGAAATACTGTACAGTATAGAAACTCCATTATGAAAAACTGCCAAGGAGCATACTCTAACAGTCAGGCCCCTTTAAAAGGTGTTTCCAGTTGTGCACCCAAAATGACAAGTCACTGTTACAGTACAATACATATTACGAAACTAAGCTCTATCTTTACAAAGAGGCAATTTCGATTTTGAGATCAAACACTGGAGAACAATTAGACAGAAGCCAACTCTTTGGAGAAAGAAGATCCCTCAAGAGAAGAGGGATCATATTAAACTTTGGATGCATTTGAACTTCAGCACAAGCACTGCTTTGTCTCTAGCGACGCAACAGAGCTTCACTGGGTGAGACTGACTACAATGTCAAAAAAATGTCAATAGCATTAAACACAATTCCTTCAGTCAACCCCCTCAATACTGTTACTATTATGAATAATAATGAAAAAGCTTCAGAGCAATATCCAATGCATTCTTGCTGACAAAGAATGGGAGGAAAAACTGAGCTAATGCACAACCTCTGAAGGGTGGGTGTTCTTTAGTCTCAACCTGGTTATCAATGGGCCTGTCTCCATTCATGCTGGAACCAACAGCTACATTCTCCATTCAGGAAATAGCAGAGATCAAAACAAAAAACAGGTCAGGATTTAAAAAGAAGGTAGACTGACAAAGTGAGTTCTCAAAAATTAGTTTTCAAGCATCCTAGTTTGAGAGCACCACTCAAACACTATACGCTTTGGTCACTCCTTTCAACGCTGTTAAAAGGGTTCTTCTCATCCTAGCGATGTTACTAGCAGCTGCATCAGCCAGACCCCAGTCCCACAGTTTCACTAACTGTAATAACTGTTCGATTTAGGTTTAATAGGCAATACATGCAACAACCTGGGAACTACGACAAACTGCAAAGGATTGTGGCCTGGCCAACCCAGCTACTTGAAACAGCTGAGTTACAGTAGAGCCTTTTCAAGTAGGGGTGATTATACTGTGGAAAGAGTGAAACTGGCTTTATTTTGAGTATGTTTATAAGTCACTTGAAAGGTTATTGGCCTCCTCACCTTCTTGCACCTAGCACTCATGTGCGTTACTTGTAACGCTAGCCAGAGTAAGATTTTAAGTTGGTGTCCTGTTAAGAGTGCTCCACCCACATGAAAAAGATCTTGTAAAACCTTTTCAGTGATTCTCGTACCAAGTTGTAGCATTAATTATTTTCATTTGCTATGGCTTCGCCTGGGTTTCCTCCCACGGAAATTGTAAAACTGGAATTTCAGACTAACGTAAGCAGCCTCAGGAGGATCAATAACTTACCGAGTCGCTGACATGAGGACAGACGTCATACAGCTTTGCTCCGTCCTCTGTGCTCATAGAACACCTGGTTAAACAGTGTGGGAGAGATGGCGATGGTGAGATCAGTTACCTCAACAGTCAGATCTACGCAGAGCAGTGCGCTGTCTGGATGGCTGTGCCCATACGCCTGGATTTACCAATACTAGGCCAGACTGCACTACATTACTAAGTCTGAACACGATAAAAAGGGGTCTCCCCACCCCAATTCCACCCCCATAATTGTAGCTATGACCCGAGCGCACACATTAAAATGCTCAACTGAGTACAACAGATGTAGGAGGGAGTGGGATGCAGGGTGAGACTGTTTTACATGCTAGCACATTGGGTGCTCCAAGCTCTCACATCACATATGTTTCACAAGTGCTAGAACCCGAGTTCTGAAAAACTAGCAAAACTAGCCTCAACAGGCCTGCTCAAACACTTTCTTCCCAGATGTGAGAATTGTGGTGGGATTTCAAAATGATTCACTGGTGGGAAGATGTTCTGAAGCAGATGTCACTTCTTACACAGCCATGCCCAGACTACTGGCAGATACCCATGAAGACTGGAAGTTGCACAGCTACCTTACAACTGGCAAGAAACAGAGGCCTTTCTTTTCTTTAAAAAAAAAAAAAGAAAAAAAAAAGAGCTAGTAATCCCAAATGAACATGTGTTTGAGGTTCCTTAAAACTGCAGAGTTTTGTACCTGATGCAGAAAGTATCTGTAAGAATCTCCAGAATTACCTGCATCTCTTCCAGAGAGGGACTCAAACCTGGCACTGCAGTGTTCCCCCATTTATCATCACTGCTCATTTTAGAGAGACAGATACTTTATCTAGCTGGCAGCATTGCGAGCTTCTCACTGCACTGGAGTGTCGAGCAAGGCTCCTTTGCTCTCACAGATCAGTAACAAACTTTGCTGGTCACAGCAGGCCCTCAGCTACACTCACTGCATTCAGAGGCTTTTGGTTTAGAACAGGGTGAGTTTGACATCCCTGATTTAGATGGTAATATTGTTTATCACGGCCAAAGAATAGATTTCAGCCCCCTCTCTTAGTTGGGTTTGTTCTGCAGGACTTTTAAGAGATACATGTTAAGGAAGTCAGCAGCCATGACTTGCATGTCTTCAGTGATAAAAACAGTATCAACGCAAGCTGAAAACAGTGAAGACAAAATGACTCGGGTTAACAGATCAGGTTCAACTGCAGGCACCTTTAGCCACTGTCACCCAAGCTCCTGACCAGCTTTATAAGTAGAGTTACCACACGTCTTCCCTCCTGTTTTAAACCAAAATTAAGAATACCTCCTGCAGTGAAGACATACCCTAGGCAGCATCCAGGAAAGAAGCTGGGGTGGGACAGGAGCAGGGGGTGCAGAACGGGACAGACAACAGTCACTTTTCAAAAAAGAATTTCCCTTCGAGACCATGACCTCTGGATGATTATGTTAGGAATTAGTTTTACCTGACCAGTCCAGATTTGTCACCAATTGATGCCATTATCATCTCTCTGGTTGAGAGAGATTGGGGTTAAAGTTATTCTTTGTCCCGACTGTATTCTGAACCCTACTACAGCTGAGCAAAGGGCCTCCGGGGCAGAGTACTTACTGGCTGCCTGAGTAAGATGCTATGGCTGCTTCTAGTTTTCTTAAACAGACTAAGGTTACTAACCCCCTAGGTAAATGGAAATGCTCTGTAGCGGAAGCAAGAAAAAGTACCTGGCTCCATTGGAGAGCTTCAGGATGACCTGGTTCTTTAAATCGTAGACCTTGCCCAGCCAACAGTCATAAGCGATATAGTCACCATACATGAATGGCTGTAAGATAAAGGGTGAAAGAAACTCCAACAACTCACTTAAGTACCCCCACAACGCAGACTGGTGAGAGCACTCTTCTGCTCACTCAGAACTGAAACAACAGTGTTTGCTGTGAACCGGGATCAAGGTACACTGTAGAAGTGGTTGCTTTTCAGGGAAAAATGTAGCAAGGACAGCTGCATTCTCTAAACAACAGAAATAATTTTCGTTTTCATGGATCTTAACTTGGGCAGGGCCTTATATATTCTTTTGCAAAGTGCTGTTCAAATATTTTTTTTATCAGAAATAAACAGTTTTGCAAAGGAAGCCATCTTTTTTTTTGGGGGGGGGGGGGGGGGGGCAAAGGAAGCTTGGCTAAGTACACAACAGTAAGTTAGTCTAGTCTGCGGGAGCACATTACTTCCACCGGAGCAGAGAAGCCTATATCCTTCAGAGGGTCATCTACAGGTATCTTACTGTAGCATGACTGCAGCCTCCCAGATTTTGTTTCAAAGTCTTGATTTGCTCAAAAAAAACCAAACCACCACCAAAATGAACAGCGAATCTTCTCTCGCATTTGATCATCTGGAAATCACCTACCCACTCAAGAGATAGCAAAGGCAGGGAAAGCCAGAGATAACTTCCAGCTGGACAGATAAATGCTTTGCTCTTTTAAAGATTTTTGCAACCTGTTGATATAGTAACTGTATGCATTGCAGGCCAAGACTAAGCTGTTGCCATGGGACTGCCATGGTCAGGTGATCACATGAGCTAATCACAATGCAGAAGCTTCTCTCACTCTTTAAGGCCGACTTAGTTAACCGGATTTCGAAGCGCGAGCAGAAATATAGGAGGTAAGAGGGTGGGGGGTAATGCATGTCCCTCTTTCAGTGATGATGTTTCTGGTAAGATTTAGGTAGGCAAGGAAACACTGATGTCCCCATCCTCCAAAGATAACTGCTCGCCCAGAATACGAACGTTGCTCCTGCAAGTCATTCCCACTCGCAGGAGAAGCATCCAAGAGGAAGGGAGCAGTATCTCACCCAGATATGCTGCAGGTCTTTGCTGTTGACAGGATAGAGGATGCAGTTGGTTCCTACCAGCTTCACAGCACACTCTATGTTTACATCGATGACTGTCCCGCACTGGCTGTCCTGGAAATGCAAGAAGGGGGGGAAAAAAAAAAAAAAGGGTCAAAAAAAAAAAAAAAAAAAGGGTCATCAACTGGGGAAAATTCTCGGGATATCTGTGTGCCCTGCATATAGATAACAAGGAGCACAAATCCCTGGAGGGGAAGCCATCTATTCATCATAGAACGGGTACCGCTGTGCTCTGGAGAGAGCACTTCATGCCAATTTAGAGCACCCAACGTCAAGGATCAAGTGAGGAGCTGCCTGCACCACGTCCTTTCACCCCTTCCTCCCCGTTATAAGTATAAATAGCTCTTGCTGCCGCAGCCCAGCACCTCCTGCCTTGTTCACATAAGGAGACAGCTACTTCAGTTGCTGCAGTAAGACAGCTGCTGCTTGTTCAGCACTCTGACATTTGCATCCATTATAGCTTGGCTCCCAGAAACACCCTGTCCTGTTACTGTTTCATTTAACAATGCCCTGCAACTCAATAGGATTTTCTCCTGCAGGTACTGCTCTATGCAGGGGTGGGGAGGACGAACACCAGCGGTCAAAAGTCTCTCTGTGCTCAGGTACTACCGGTTCAACACGAGTCCTAGCATCTTCGTTTACTGCTGGAAGCCAGCGCGGGAGATAAATCGGGGTCTTTTCCCATCAGACCCAACGCAGTGAATCATAAGATTTCGAGCCAAACTGCTTGCTTGCTGGTCCCATGAGAAGACATTGCTATTATCTGCCTCACTCATGCTGCAGTAAGGAACCAAAGAACGAGCCTTAATTTAAAAAGCAGACAACAAACCCAGGATGCAGAAAGCCTTCTAGAAAGCGGCTGGCAGGTAGCACGCAAGGCGCACACTGCGTATCCATATGGCACAGCCCGGCGTGGAAGAGCTGCTAGCCCAAACATTCTGGCAAATGCTGCAACTCCTTCGGCCTCCTGACAGCTGGTGCAATCAATAGCTTTATTTATTAACGACCACAGTCCATTACAAAAGCGGACTGTGGGACGGTGTGGCGAACGCTTGCCTCCTGTCGGCTTCGGTGCCTACCCTTATCTCCAACATCAAGGTCTGTTAGTAATGGAAACTTCGTGCTCTAAAGCAGTGGTCTCCAAAGTGGGGTGCGCAAGACGATCCCCACTGGGGCGTGGGAAGAACATATTAGAACTTCTATTTCTATTTATTTTATTTCATCTTTATCTCATCCTTTTTTAATTTCTATTTTTTATGTTTTATAATGTACATAATATATTAGTACAGCAGTACATGCATATAATTTATAAATAAATAAATATACATCTATTGGGGGGGGGTGTGCTCAAAATGTTTTTACTGATAGGGGTGCGCGATCAAAAAAGTTTGGAGACCGCCGCTCTAAAGGGATGCTGCCTTGCAAACGCTGAACAGCTACCTAAGCTTATCGTAGACTGGCTGTCCAGTCTCACAGGTTAAATACCAAGTCACACTCTAGGTCCAGCTCTTTGGGGGTATCCGCGTTTGCTGGTGCCCAGTGGGCTTTGCCTGGTCTCATGGGACAGGTAGTCAAAGAACAGACGCATGCGCTCAGTGGAGGAGTGTCCGGGGAAGCACTCATACAGACTGCTCAAATGAACCATAATTCTTCGCCTCTCTGTCCATCCCCCCAGCCACAAAGTAGGGCTGTAGACAGCAAGGCAAGAGGCACAGAAGCCATTTGCCCTTTCCCTTCCTCCTCCCTGGCTGCCTGGATGAGGCCCTGTCCATGACCCCTGCTGAACACAGCAGAGTTGTGCATGTCAGCAATGCATCTTCCCCCTCTTCTGAACAGAGCTGTGCTTGCTTTCCATGCACCTGGGAGACGAGGCAAGAAGGGCTAGGCAGGCAGAGGTTCGTTCTGGACAACCCTCCCTACACTGCACTGGCCATGGGGGGGAAGAACTACCCTCTCAGACCCACTATTGGCAGTAGGGCAGAAACCACGAGGGACTTGGGATCTGCGACCTGACTGAGCTACTGCAAATCTCACACAAACTGCTACACTGTGCCAAGAGTTACGTTCGTTCAAGCACTTCATCTCATTTTTGCCAGAATCATGCTTCACTTTTCTAGGCTGGCTGCTGGTTTCACAGCTCACACCAGCCCTGGTCAGTAAATCTTGCCTCCAGAAACCTAACTGAAGCAGCTTATTTCTTTGCCTCTATCTGCCCCATTCCTCCCATGCTCGATACCCACCTCACATCATTTTTTACAGTTCATTACCTTAGGTTTCTGACATTTGCTAGGAGTGCGAGGTAGGAAAACCCAGACATTTTGGCTTGTGCAAACGCTTCACAATGTTTTATTCCTTTCTGAAAAGATTTCTGGACCTCTACGTCTGTGCAAGAAGAGTCTAGCACTCCAAAAACCATGTTGCAAGTCTGGGGAGACTAATTTTTTTTGGAAAGAGTGCTACAAAATAGCCTTACACCCTCCCCAAGTGCTATGCCAAACCTCTTCCCCTTCCCAATCTGCTGCTCTGTTTTCTGCTCCCAGTTCTGTGCTGAGTTGCTACTCTGCCTTCTGCTCCCTGCCTGATCTGCTGCTCTGCTTTCTATCCCCTTTTCAATCTGCCACGGTGAGCCTGACCCTTTCCTGGTCTGCCATGTGCCACAGAAGCTGCCCGTGCAGCTCGTGGCATGTGCGCCAGCAGGATGGCCACCCCTGCTCTAACAGATAGAGATTTGCAAGACCCAACACATGGTTTCTGATCCCTCACTTTTCATTCCCAGATGCAGAGGCACACAGAAGCAAAGCAAATCAGAATGGACCAATATAGGGTTTCCATACAAAACTGACTCTCTTGTACTTGCTGACCGTTCTCCCAAAGCCACCACAGATATCTCAGAAGTCTCCTCATTGCTTTCATGCATCTCAGACAGTCGGTTTCCCATTCACTAACTGAAGCAGCACACCCAAAAATACACCCAACAAGGCAGCACTCTGCAACACAACAAATCTGGCAGTGTCTGTCTGCTGTGTGTCCGCACACCCTACACCCCTACCAGCCCATCCTGAGAGGCCTCCTAGCCCAGAGCGCTATGGAGAGGACAGGGTATGGCTCAGAAGCAGAGGTGTGGAGCCTGCTAGGAAGAGTCCAGCACAGAACTGGTTAGAGGTAGGGCAGGGCAACGATGCCAAGTCCATGGAGAAGTGGCATCAGACGCAGGAAAAGTACAGAATTGAACTGAGAAGAGCAAACTGCACTGCCTCTCATTGGGTGTTGAGAAACCCCCATTGAAAAGACGGTTCCAGAGAAGGATGAGCCAGGAGGGCTCTCCAAGGCTCCCAGTATACAACACCTCCCTCGCTCATTCTCCTCTATCCAGACCCCCCTTGCAGTGGAGACTCCCCTTCAGGAGCAATGGCAGCTTCTGCCGAGTCCAACTCAATGTGCATCTCCCAGAGTGCATCTTGTTCAAGCTGGCCTCGGTGACAAAAAGCCATCTCTTCTGCTGGACAAAGGCCTCCCTGCCTTCTTCCACCACCTCAGGGTCTTGTTTGCCATTTCAGACCTGTGATATTCTGCTACTTACTACAGATCTTGTTTTAAACACTCATCATCTGGCACTTCCTAGTCAACACCACCACAAGGGTTGGGGTTAGTTTGGTTTGCTTCTCCACCGTGACAGGTACTCAGAGACATGGCTGTACATCACTGCTGGAGGGAGAGAGGGAAGAGAAGGACTTTGGGAGAAGCCTCAGGACGGCCGGAGCCCAACTCTGATCGTCTCCCTTATGCATTTGAGGTTAACATATTTTACTGTAATAGAAAACATGCTAGCCCTGAAAGGGGAGGCCATTTGCTCGCCAACTGTGGCAGTTTGCTGAATATTAGCTTACCACAAGGTCTCGCTATTTCCAAGGAGAAAGCATGCCAGTTTACCCCTCTCATATTGAGTTCCCCCAAACTCTGCATCAACCATTTCAGACCATCTGCACTGTGCCCTGTCCAACCTCATGGCGCTTGCCAAACAACAGGGGACGGCCACACATCATTTGAGAGTCAAGACTTCACTGCTCAGTTCCAAAATCAGTTTCTCACAAGAAACAGCAGCGAGAATTGGATGGGGTTGGAAAGACGGTGTCCGATTACAGCACTCCGATTAGTTTAAATTGAGTCTAGAAGCCTGAATGATTCAAACCCTCTGTGCTGTAATGAATACATTCCTGGGCATCCATCTCGCTTCTCTTGGCATTCACATGGCAGATATAGTGCTGGAGAAACCCAGAAATTTGTGGGAGGCATCTCCATTTATCCAGCGTACTTTCCCATCCCAAGAGATCTACAGGAAAGTTGAGCAGCTCATGCTTCTCCTCCTCCCTTAACAACAGAAGCATGGCTGAAACAGGGTGGGACATTGATAAAGAAAGGTCCTTGTCCCCCGCTCTCTCTAGACTTTCCCTCATCTTTCATTTCTTTAAAAAAATGATCTTCTCATACCAGCCTCCTACTTCAAAAATAACGTCCGAGCTGTCTGTTGGGTAACACTCTTCAAGGGCAAGGAACCTTCTGCTGAGTTTTATAACTTGCTTCTAATCCCTTTTGAAAGAAGACTACCGGTGGCAGCGGTGATGGCTTCCTCCAACCACGTCTGTTCCACTTGGCAGACACAGAAGTTCTTCACAGCATGCTCCTCAGGGAAAACCATTTCCTATTTTCTATTTTGCTAATTGTAAGAAACCACCTAGCCAAGCATTTGTAAACATGCCCTCTCCCCTCCTGACTAATGAAAGATTCAGAATCCCCCTTCAGACAGTGCCGTGAATATAGAAACGGCTCCATGCGGTGAGTTTGCCGAGCCAACTGCTATAAGGCAACCAGCCCGCGCTTGGGGTTTTGGCAAGTACTCTGACTTTGACATTCAGTTAATGATTAAAGGATCCTGAAAGAAGGGAACAATGTAAAATGTGTTCCCTACAACTCACCTTGCAAATGTTTGAGGGGAAGGAAATCCCACTCCCATACCTCCACATTATAAACATCAACCACCTTTTCTTGTTCCATTGCAGGAGGAGAGAAGAAAATACCTTTTATTTTTATTTATTTATTTTTTTTAAAGAACACCACTGAGACGCCAATACAGCCATGGATTACAATTTTAGGCTGAAAGCAGGTTCCCCCCAGAAAAAGCCTTTTCTTCTGGAAGCTACAGACCTGCAAATTCACCATCTTATCCTAAGTACCTGTAAAGTACCAAGGTAACACTTCCAAGCATTTCCCTCCTTCCTTCCCCCACCTAGGGCTACTTTTAGGTAACTGTCTTTCAATTATGTATGTGTAAATGACTGTCTCCGCCCTGTTCTGATCCACTCAAAGCCTGGGACAATCCAGCCCCAAGATAAAAAGATTAAAAGAAAACCAGGGTGCCCAATGGGACTCAATCTAGAAGATCCCATTAAGCATCTCTGTGAATCCCACTCTGTGATGCTTAATTTCAGTTCTCAAACTGTGGATTTGTGTCTCCAGAGATCATCGGCAGACAAGGTTCTTTGGGTAAATGCGGTATCTTTCATTAGACCAGCTACACAGTTGGAAAAATTATTCTCTGCAAGCTTTTGGTCACATAATGCCCTTCTGTAGGCATAGGGAGGGTGTTGCTCCAGAGAAAACATCCTTGTTAACAGCAGTATATGGAGATAAAATAACAGAACTGATTACCCACGCATCAGACCAATTGTCTCTGCCAGTTTGTGTACACACAGCCAAGCCCTTACCTTTCTTTAAAAGTGCAAAGTTTCAAGAAGTTAAATGAATAAAGGATATCAAACTACAAGAATGCAGTTTTTGCAGAACACAATGATTAAAATCAAGGCTTCCTGACCACCAGTGACTTAAATAATGATTTAAATCAAATCCACTCTGGCCACCTCCCACTTACTGCCGGGTGGGACTTCACAAATAACTGCTCTTCTGCTCCGCTACCACTTCCCCAAACATTTTAAGAAAATATTTTGAGTTTATATGAAAAACTGGCTTTATTAAAGCTGAAGTCAGATTTTGAAACAAAGCATCTAAAAACAAACAAACCTCACCGTGAAACCACCACAACAAAATATTTGCTTCATTTTTTTTTTATTCCCCCACTGAAACAATTTACCAAACTCAGTACACAATCATGACCTCTCTGGATCAAGCTGAATCCACATCTTTTCAGCCAAAAAAACCTGTTTGATGAACATTTTGCCCATCGTTGCTGTCAGGCCCAAATATGGACTCTGCTACCCACCCATTCACCACAGCTGCAAGTCACCCTGCTTGCTATAACTAACTTAGTTAGGGGCCAATTATTTACCTCATCTCAACAGGTGGTGATGCTGCTGAAGGCAAATCAGGAGAAGCAATGGATACCCATACGGCAGAACATATGGCTAGGGGTTATAGGCTAGCAATTGGCAAGAGCAAAAGATTGCCAGGCTATATAAGCTCCTGGAGGGATTGTACGTCTCTCATTATGAGTACTGAACAGCATTTTCAATGTTTCCATCACGCAATCAATTCCACACATTTCTAGAAAGTGCGACTGCTGCAGCACAGGGCAAGTAGGGCTTTAAATGGTGTCAGCAAAGAGTAGTCTCCTGTTTAAACAAACTCTAGCTCCACTTCTGCTGAACAGGCTGTGACACATACTATGACTTAAATTGTCTTAGCAGCCTATGGACTTTTTACATCCAGCTCCTGGGACAAGACAGGTGGTGGTGTTGAGTGGAAGTCTTTTGCAAGCTTCTGCTCCATGAGATGGCATAGCTTACAGCAACAGAACTCTGCCTTTCCTGCCCCTTGGAAATGCTACTTCCAATAGATACTGCTGCAGACACAGGATTCAGTATGCATGTGGGCTTTCTGAATGCTGGGGCCACCCAAAGAGGCATGTGGTGATATTTCTGCAATGCTGGTTAAGCTGCTCTGATGAAAACATCTTGTGTATAAGAAGAAACTGATAGGTCTCCAAAACATTATTTGGCATGGTTGATTAGCTAAAACTGAGGCCCCTGGCTGACACTTACTGGTTAGTTGTGTCATACACGTAACCACATCTTCAGTTGTAACCTGGCCACATGTTCATGCAACTAATTGCATGATAAAGTACTAAAAAGCCACAAAGTTATTACATAATGGGCATGTCTACACATGCATTAATGCACCACTGTTACTTCACATTAAAGTTTAGTACCTGTAATAATGGGTACTAACTCAATGCACGGTAACTGGTGGTACTGTGCAGTAGCACCGATGGACCACCTTTGAGTGATGCTAATGCACAGTAGACTATTTTACTGTGCATTAGCACAACTTTTGCTGTGATGTGCTAATGTGCAGTAGAATTAGTCTACTGCGCATTTAGTGTCTTGTGCAGACATGCCCACAATGTGCAATAAAACTTTGTGGTTGGTTCCCCTCATATTCAATTTAAGGCATGGCCAGTGCTGATCAGTGCTCCTGACCAAGAAAGTAGAGTCTTGAAGGGCTCCCACATGTTCCCAGGGCTTGGAGCACCAGTCAGCTGATCCGTGCTCTAAGCTGAGAGAGCACTCCTGAGCCCTTCAAGACTATGGCAGGACTGGGAATGCAAGTTAGCCAAGTAGAGAGTACAGCATTTTGCTTCAGTGTGTTCCCATGGCTTGGACCATGGGCTAGGTGATCCCATATCTCCAGTATGACCAATGTCTCACTTCCATCCAGGTCTTACCCTTAAAAGAATTATGTTGATCCAGCAGACTGAAAAAAGTGGGACCAGGGTAGTTACTAGGTGTGTTCAACTTCTATCCTAGGGGATTCAATCTCCTAGAAACCCAAGCAATAGTACTGTGGTGAAACGTAGTAAGAAAGCAACACTTACACTTGAGCTCATGTGTCTGACCACATCCCGAGGGACCACAGAGCGATCCTCAAGCTTCAGCTGGGGAAAGAAAAAAAAAAGATATATATCAAATTAAATGACCTCAGATAACATTTGGCCCATTATGATGAGGTGCCAGTTTATTTAGCCACCCATACTTGGCGTTACTGGAATCCTGAGCCTTTTAAAATGTTCCTTTATATACTCATTAAGTTTCTCAGCACACTTGAAAAATATTGCATCCATTCACTACATTCATTATGTTGCAAATCAACAGCAAGGCAGAAAGAAGATTCAGAAGTCCTGACCCCCCTGGGGATATTAGCCACGGAAAACACACTCAGAGCCTACGTTTGGTATGCTGATAAATGGGGAAATAGGGGCAGAGGTGAAATTCAAATCCACAGAGCACAGGTTCTTTCCATCTCGTCTACAACTATTCACCCAAATGTTACCCAAGTTCCCCCAAATCTGCCATAAAGCATCTTAGGCAGGTCTTAGCTAGGGAAGCATATTAAGGGAGTGTATTTTCTATTCTACCAAGCAATCACCTCAACACAAGTAAAACACAGAAATCATTAGCCCTGCAGCCAAACAAAGTTAAAAAGCCATAACCTATAATACCTGCTCTGAGAAATTGCTTGCACCTTCAGACTTGGTCAAGCACGCCCCTGCCAGGTGGCAATAAAGCACCACTAAAAGCGGAGGTGAAAGCTTTAGTCATCTACAGCATGTTTTGTAATCCACACTCCACAGTAATGAGGTAGAAATTAGTTGCAGGATGACTGTGGCTGAAAATGGAGCAGCTATACAGCCATAATGCACTCAGTACCAGTTCGTATGCAGCCACAAGCATCTGGACTCATTTAAGTGAGGGAAAGGGGGCTGCATGGGGTAGCAGCCTCTGGTGTGCTGTTAGTCCCAGGCAGGTAGTCCCAAATTCTAGTTCTCAGTTCTGTGCAGCCTCAGACATGTCAGTTGAGCTTCATTTTGAGACACTCCTGTCTGTTAAGCAGAAGCAAGAGTGACCTACTTTTTAGGGTTGAGGATACATTCATGCCTCTGCTGCACTTAAAGAGCACTGAAAATGCGCTAAGTACCAAAGTACCATTACTGCCACATTGGAGAAGTGTCCTGCAAAGTACAGGAGTGGAGGACTGAATGCATTTCACACCTTACTTCTAAATCAAAGCATCCAAGGCTTCCCCTGCCCTTCCCCATCAATCCCAACCTCAAGTTAGCCCTGCTTCATCATCAGCTATGAATCAGCATTTGGTATAAATCCATGCACCAGAACGAGGCCTATATTTACTGATTTTTGTAATCCAAGAACTAGAGCTGGCACCAAACCAAACATCTTGGTATATGTAGTCTTTTTTTTTCTTTTTTACTAAAACATGTTATCTGCAGAAGAGTAACTTGCCAATGATTAACTCTAGGACTGTTCCCAGATGTGCCCGTGTCTGTCTTTGTGGATGTTATGCCCATATGCCACCATCTGAAATGGCTTTACTGCCTCTGTCACCTCTCCCACCTCACAGGACTAGAGAGAGTTTAAAGTATTTCTGAGGTCACTGGTAATCATCACAGAATTGGAAGGGACCCTGAAGGTCATCTAATCCAACCCCCTGAAGACATGCAGGATTTGCTGTATCTAAACTTTCCAGACAGATGGCTATCAAGCCACCCTCTGAAACCTCCAACAAGAAAGAGACAGCAACTTCTCTAGGGCTGTTACAGGTAGAAAGCTTTTCCTCAGATTTAATCTAATATGACTTGCTATCAGTATAACGTATTATTTTAACATTAAAACTGCCAGCAATTACAGTGTTGACATGCCAATAAATTGTCAAAGCTGGGAAATGTGCACTGGCTACTTTAAGAATTAGTTTATTCTGAAGCTGAAAAAGTATAATTAAGCTTACATTCCAACATGCATTAGAGTCATTTATTCTTAATGACACTTGGTGGTTAAATTTGCAATGCATCACGTTTTACCCTAGCATCAAGTCATTCTATGTTGTTACATATTATATATTGCACCTGCAGCATCCATAATGGCAACAAGATTATCTTATGCTGAATGAGCCTGGGAGTACTCAAACGTTTCACTATTTATCATAGTCTAGTAACAGCTGGAACTAGTGTTCTCACCCTGCTGCTAGCGATTCACACACGGAGAATGTGGCCTGAGCACGCCACCTTCCTGGGACTTGTCTTCACCGCTAACTTGAGAGAGAGTTGGTTTTGATTTTTATTAGATCCTTTCCTTCTTGAATTAGCTCAGAGTTTTCTCTCTACAGGTTGCCATTGCCCTGGTTTCTAAATCTCCTTGCTTTAAAAAAGGTAGCTCCCCTTTTAGAGCAGATAAGACTGACCTGGTCTGGTGACCAAAATGAGCCTGCAAAGCAGTGCTATTGTGTATGCAGGGGTCTAGCACCTGCCAATACTACCGAGAAGTTTGGCTGTCACAATTGACTACTAAACCCCAGAAGACAACTTCAAGGAACAGTTCATAAACACCTGACATTCAAGTCACTTAAGCTCTTTCTCTTATACTGTACCTTGCAAAAGAATGGTACCAATCGAAGTGCTGTCCCTCCATCACAAATTATGGATTTAAGTGCTGAAAAAGCACGATCAAGCCAAAACCTACACCTGATTCATAATTTATCCCTACAAAAAACCACCTTTCTGTATTCAAAAATCATATGCCTTGGTAATGGAAGCAAGAAGCTGAAGTCCCAATTCCTTTACTTAGCTATTTCCAAGCAAGGTCCTCATAAAAACCTTCATGCCCAATGGCAAGGGATGCTTCTCCAACACACAGCAACACGTGTATTTAAAATAATCATCCTGCCAGCCCAAGACACTCTATACATATTCCTCCCACTGCCAAAGGAGGAGCGATCAAAAACAGGCAACAGATGTTAGTCATGTTGCTTAATGTATTAAGGGAAAGCCCTTGGAAGCAATGGTGATGAGCCCAGTGTAACAACCTACACACCAGCCCTGGCATGAATCCATTTCTTCCTACTATTCAGATGCCTTGCCCCTGGACAGCACTCAGCCTTGCATCATACCTGGCTCCAAGCACCACAGCCTCACCTCAGCTGGGAAAAGCTAGTCGACAGAGTCTTGGCTAGGTCTATTTTATTTTAAACCAAAATAGAGGAATACAAGTCATTTTGCCCCTTGCTTATAGCAGCAACTTAACAGCTAATACTGCCTAACACAAGCTTTTATGCCAATTTTAAATTGGAGTAGTCTATTGGCACACATATAACTTCTAAGATGCCTGATGAGTCTATTGGTGATACTGTTTGTAGCCCTTTCAGGATATGCTAGATTTCAATTCTCATTGTGTTACATTGGGATTGAACGCTATGGCTCTCCAAAGCTAATGGAAGATGAAGTGTCAGATTCTCTCTCCAAAATACCACCTCTTGCTAGCAGATCAAAAAGGAGAGCAATTTGTTTGCCAAGACCTGTGACAGGTAATAAACAGCAAACAGTTCTGAAGCCAAATGGAAAATGTCGCCTTAATACCAGAGAAGCATCCAAGATGGTTATGTGAACAACCAGCCTTATTATTTATACAAAACAAAGCATAAAGACAGGTGTACATCCTTCATGTCACATTTCACAGAACTCTCATCAGCTTAAAACCAAGGAACAACAGTTTTGTCCCCAGTTAAGTATTTCCAAGCTAGCATTTCAGTTCTGCTTGAAAGTAAATCACTCCCGTAGTGGATAAATGTCTTGCCATGGACTCCAGTAGGGTTGTGCGAAACAGCACCGTTACGTTTCGCCTTGTGTTTCAACCAAACAGTGTTTTGTATCGAATTTCATTTTTAGTTGAAACAGCTGGGCTGCCTCCCACCCTGGTGTAGCGCGGAGCCCTGGGAAGCAGCCCAGCTGGGCTGCCTCTGCCCCCGTTGCGCTGTACCAGGGGGATGGAACTCAGCCCAGCTGGACTGACTTCCCATCCCCAGCCTATGGTCAAAACATTTTGACTTTTGAAACGCTTCAACCAGCCTCATTTTGTTTTGAAACTCTTTCAACCACCTTTGTTTCATTCCAATTTTGCTGTTTCGACCTTGAAATTGGTCAAAACAGCATTGGAACGAAACACCTGGTGAAATTTCACACAGCCCTAGACTCCAGCTACCATTTTCCCCATTGTGCAAATATAAATGGTTTCTAGCTATCCAATAAACAGATTAAAAGGAAATGGTTCAAACTCCTCCCTGATATACCCCCTCTTTTCCCTTCTGGGGGAGGTTACTGGATAGTTGAGCAGCACTGTGTGGAGGACCACCTTTTGGTCCTGCGGGCCAGAAGAGTGGGGTGGGGCTAGTCCATGGGCCAGATGAAGTCCCGCATGCAAGGACTGGTTCCCAGGAACCCAGTGCTGCCCCCCTCCCACCTTCTGTTTGCCAGGATTGGTCCATGGGAGCTTGCAACACCCCCCTCCTGTCCCAGCATGCCAGGACTGGCCCCTGTGAGTGTGTGCTGGGATTTAGCACCTGATCCAGCACATAGGGCCTGGTATACCACCCAGGTCAAGAAATCTGGCCTGCAGGCTGGGTGTTGACCACCTCTGGTCTAGTTCAATACCTTCAAGCAGGAATAAAAGGTGCAAGTTTTTCTGCAAGCAACGGGACAGCCACGGACAGCAAAACAAGCATTCACCAAATCATAAGCAGTCTGCGCTCTGCTCAGAACAGCATAAGAAGGGCAAGCTAGAGAACAAGCAACAATCTGATGAACAAATGCATCGTAGGTGAAGTGAACTGATTGGTAACGGAACAGAAGTGACAGATAAGAACATAATTACCATTTACAGGGTCAGACCACAGGTCTATCATGCCCAGGATCCTGTGTCACACTGTGGCACAGAGTGGATGCTGAAAGGGGGAGTGAACAGGATATAGCCAGGGTTTTTTCCACTGTTCCTCTCTTGCTTGCAGCCTCTGGCATTTAAGCATTTGAGATGAGCATCTTGATTATATGCATCATCACCAGGCCCATCTGCTGACCCTCCAAATAGGCAATGACTGAACAAGTCACTGGCACCGAACGTCCCTCAAGAGATGCTCTCCAAGATCAACACCTGAAGAGAAGTTAGGAAGGAAACTCACACTTAACACAACCCATGCCAAGACTTCAGCCTCCAAGGCCTCTAAGAAAACTCCCTCTGCCATCAAAAGGATCATTTAACATTGTAAAATATCACAAGTGCTTAGGAGATGAAATGGAGTCTATAGCAAGAAAGGGAAAGGGAAGAAAAAGAACACCTTAGCCTTGATTACACTCCATGTATGAGCACATATCCGTTTAACCTAAAAATGATGAACTCCACAAACAAAACACACGTTAAAATGGAGGAGTCATGGTGACAGGCATAAGACATCCTCTTCTGGAACAGCTAACAGCCATTTATGAAAAAAAAATGCAAGGCATGATTTTTTTATCGCACCCCCTGAAGACAGAGATGGGGGGACTGGCTGCTGGTAGCAGGAACGTTAAAAACTTAATACCTTAAGTAACAGATACACTAGCTAGGATTCTGGTTGGCTAGATCAACTAATATGTTCTTCCTAATATTACTAAAGCAACTATTAGCCTGATCTGAACTGGATTCTGGAGGGACTGAGTAACAGGACTCAGCCAGCAAGAATGCTAGAAACCCAGGCTGCCATCTGCACAGACCCGTTTCAAACCTCTGTTTATTCCTCCATCCCAGATGCCCTGGAGCTCTCCCACACGCCTTCCTCAGTATCTTGTATAATGGCCTTTTCCCAACCACTGTTTCAAATCCTTAAAACTTGCTTGAGCATTTGAAAAAGTAGATTAGCACCTTTCTGCTTGGGATGATATATTTTCAGGGTGACAATGAGATAAAAAGGAGGCCAGAGGAAGAATCAGTACTTTTGGAAATAATTATTGCTCCAGATCTCTTTTAATTAATACATCTAGTATGCAAAAAAGTAGGTATGTAGCTCTATTTCAGTCCTCATTTTTATCTATGCATCACAGAAAAAGCCTACGCTAAAAAAAGAGAGAGAGACTGAATCTGATATTTTGCAAGTCTAATTTCTTTTTTGCGTCTTCCCTGAACTAGTGTTGCTGGTAAGTCAATATATTGAATCCACTGCAGACTTAAATATCCATGAACCTCTTCTAACTACTGGCCACTGACCCCAGCTGAAAACATCCCAGCAGTCCCCATTTAGTATTTTTGTTGTTGAGTGCTACTCATATCCCTTAAGTTATTATAGAAACCTGTATTTCTAGGGCTAGGAACAGTCATTTTAAGCAACAGACAAATCCTTGGGAAAAAGTCTGCTATAGCCACAAGTAATGAACCACTGCAGCACTCTCCCTGATGATGCCAAAACACAAGGATTATACCCCCCAACCATGCTGTTGCCCTCTTAATCATTCCTCCAGCCACTCCTCCACTACCACTTTTCAATCACCTTCATCTTCCCAGTGTGGTACAATTTCCCACAGTTAAAATATCCACAGAAATCAAAGATTTTTTCCCCCCACAATGATTTTGACACAGGGACTTACTAACAGCACCTCCTTGAGTGACTTAATGCAGCTGACCCTCTGCTCTGTTCATGGTGCCAGCAGCACTTGGAGAAGCAGCCTTCAGAAATAAGTATCCCCCCATCCTTAATCCTCTCTTTGGAGGAAAAGGGGCAGAACCTTTACTAGGGTGCAAAGACTCCCTGAAGAGCACTGAGCTCATCTTTCTCCCAGCATCCCTGTTCCTGTCCACATCTACCTCAATTCAGACATTATCACTACTGCAGGCAGTGTAGACGACATTGTACACGTCAAAATAGAAGTGACTCTGGGTCTTCTAATGGATACAGGGCATCTCCCTGCAGGTCCTCAAAGTAAAAAGAAGGAGCTTCACTGTAGTAGTTTCACATAGGAAAATGGGGAGAAGATAAGGTCCAAGTTCCTAAATTGGTTCCGAAGGTTAAATGCTTAAATCTTCATTTAAAACTGCTACATTTCAGATTGTACATTTTAGTGCCAGGTGTTTTATCAACTTTTGTCTAAAATAAGATTCACACATTCAGGATGCAATTGGGTAACTACTGTTTCAGGTACCCAGCTGCTCAATAGCCCACGGAAGAAGTGTCCAAATATAGGCTGGGTGACACCAGCACAATCTGTACATTTGCAGTCCACATCACACCTGGAGTTCAAGTTAAGTAGTTTCTAGAAGGATTTAAAGATGTAGCTAGTAATATTAGAGATACTAAGAACACATTCATTGTAAAAGTAAAATGGATTCTGTCCCCAACTCCACACACATGTTTATATATCTGTTTTTCTGTTTTGCCTCTTCCAAATGCACAGGTTTTTCTCCTGAACTGCAGTGATGTTGGCAAGTAAATATTTTGAATCCGCTGCAGCCTTAAAAATCTGTGAACCTCTTCCCGTTCTGTCCTAGTCACTGATCCCAGCTGATCCTGTAAGCAGATGCCTGTTGTGATTTTGGACAAGTCATTGTGCCTCACATTCCTATTTTGTAAAGTGAGGACAGGAAGCATTTTGTGTGGTCACAAATGTCCCGTCATCCAGATGTCTCAGATGATCATCAACACTTATACATTTCTACATGCTCTTCACAGAACCTTTGCACCTTAGTGAAGATGCTGCTCCTTTCCCACCCTCCAGTGAGAGGACTGAGGAAGGGGAGGGATACTTATACATACTTTTATACTATTGCATCCCTTAAAAATAGGGGACACGCAACCTTACCGTACTACACACAGAAATATTTGCAGGAAAAAAAGTGCGAGTAGCAGAAACTGGAGAGTGGAGAACAGCGATGAATTCTGAACTCTGCAGAAGTCCTCATATCACCAGCATCCTAGAGCTGGTCAAATGTGTCATACCAGGGCTGGCGAACTTGTGGTACAGGCAGCCTACTCTGTACCAGAAGCAGCCTCTGGTGCATGGCATGCAAGCAGATCAGGCAGCGAATGGTGTGGCACAGCAGCAGATAGGGCAGGGAGCAAAAGGCAGAGCAGAAGGTCAGGCAAGGAGCTCAGGGAAGGAAGGACAGCAGCAGATCAGGTAGGTGAAGCGGAATCAGAACGGCACTTAGGCTGGGTGCAGAGCTAATTTGTGGCATGCTTGCCAAAAGGGTTGGCCCCAACCTGTTCTATACAATTATGGAAATAGCTCATTGTTCCTGAGAGAATGGATATCCAAGTTATTGGTGAAGCAAGTGGAGAGGGATGCAGGGTATAAGAAATGGGTTGACATGTGGCTGCTGAAAAGCAACAGGTGCATTTCTCAAACTATGGAACAGCAACTGATTATAGAAGCAATGCCAAAGATGTCTTAAAGTTGCATAAGAACAAGAATCTTTATTGCCAATTGTCAGGTGAGTTCTATGCAGCAGCATTTTTCTCAGGCATAGTATCTAGTCTATCAGAATTACACCCTCCTGGAACATGGCTCTAGATCCATGCCCTACCAAGTGTTAGAACAATAGGAAGTAAATCCCTGTTCTCACGTCTTAGCCCTAATGAGGAGTTCCAGCTTCTACTCCCAGCTTTGCTGCTGGCCTGCTGTGATTTTGGACAAGTCACTGTGCCTCACGTTCCCACTTTGCAATGTGAGGACAGGAAGCATTCTGTTTTCACAAATGGCCTGTCATCCAGATGTCTCAGGTTATTATCAACACCAAGTACATCTGAAAGTCATTCTTAAAATCATGAGAAGTTTAAGCACACATAAATAAACCCCTGTCAGACCGATCTTACATTAAAACAGTCTCAAAGCAAGGAGCCCTGCACCTACCAACTGGCTATTCTTGATGTGCGTCATCCAGGAATACAACAGCTTCTTATCCGAATCCTCAAGTGGTTTTGACATGGTTCAAACTTAGAAGAAGTGCCCTGTAACAGTAGCCAAATTCTGCTCTTAAAGAGATGTACAGAGAGACCTTTTTGTTACCCATCAGAAGCACACAGCAACCTGCCAAAGAACCAAATGAAAAAACAGTGCTCTGCATTGTTACAGAAGACCAAGTGGAAGATCAAATTCAGATGGGGTGAAAGCAGACCCTCTTTCTTTTGAGTCAGTGCATGAAACAGAGGCATGGGTATCTATCTCAATCTTTTTTAACTACCTACCATCCTTTTTTGTCCTCTGAGATCTTCCTGCAAATGATTTTTAACATGTTACAGGTCTTCTGTTCATTAGGGCAAGCTGTCTAGATCAGTTGTGGGAAGCACCCTGAGCTACGCTCAGACAAAAGGCCACGAGAGGAACACCAACTGCCAGAAGATGGCTTGAAAAATTACATTTCAGATGTGTACTCTTCCAAGCAGCATGCAAAAGAAAAGCCTCAGAGAAACCCTTATGAGCTGCCATAGGAGATCAAATTAAAGATCTGGCTCTTTGCTGCAATCTGGCCACCAGACGTGGGTGATATCCACTACCTCCTCAAAGTGAGTCACTGATGAAATACTATACAGGCACATGTGGGAGAAGGACGAGAGAACTGAGACTTAGGGAATCCTTACTACTGCTCAATGATGACCAGCTACTGCCGTGAAAAAATGACATCTGAGTTACTAGTCCTACAACAGTTTTTGTTTTTTTTGTTTTTTTAACCAGCCAACATTGTAGGATGCTCAGCTCCCATGATCTTTTTAAAATCCAGCACACCATTCATCTTTACAACCTCCTGGTATATTGGCATGCTTCACAGGTCACCTGCAAGTGTCATCAAGAAACGAGCAAGAGTTTTAAACCAACCGCCCTCCAAATTCTCATTCTGAGATCATACGAAAACATCCGATTGCTTTCAATTGCACCCTGCCTGCAATAACAGTGATCTTTTTTGACTAAGCAATCCCAGCCTTTCCTATCAAGGCATTAGCCAGGATGGATCTTATCACTTTTGTTGCCCTTTCCCCCCACTTTTCCATGGCCTTATTTTTCATTATACTCTTAACTGCCAAGTCATTGAGACTGTACCTCCAATGGTCCTTACCTTCCAGTTTTGTACAATATCTAGCACAGGGGTGGGCAAAATAAGGCCCACAAGCCAGATCCGGCCCACCAGACAATATCCTTTGGCCTACGAGCACCCATCAACTAATTGTACCCTGCCCATCCTGCATGCCTCGCTCCCAGCCAGGATGCAGCTTCTGGGCGGGCCTCCTGCCGCCAAGGCTGCAGCTGCCGGGGGACCTGTTCAGCTCCCCCCGAGTCCAGCAGCTCCTCCTCGTCTCCCTGCTGCAGCACTTGCTCTGGGCAGCAGGTTGTGAACCATCGGGAGAGGAGGAGTTGGAGCTGAGCAGGAGCAAACAGCTTGGGGCTTGCACAGGTAGAGACCTCCATGGCGGGGGGGTGGCTAGGGCACTTATCACCTGCTGCTGCACACCATGGGGCGAATGTAGGGGGATCCCCACACCTCCTACTCCCCCTCACACCCCACACTTTGCCCCCACGACACCCCTACATGTACCCTATTGCTCCCCCACATAGTCACACCACCTCAAACCCCCACACTCACCTACCCCCAAGCATCCCCACACACAATATACAAGAGTAAGACTGCATTTTGGAGTTATTATGCAATCATCTCTATATACAGTATGCAGACAAATCATGACAAAAATATTTTTTGTAATAAAATTAAAATATGTTATAGTAGGGTGTTTGACTTTCAGTATAGGATTTCATTATTTTCTGGTTCCAACCCCCTCACCCCTTCCCAAAAGGCATACTTCTGGGGGCCAAGGGGAGGGGCTTCTAGTGGCAAAAGCCAGGGGTTAAGGGGCAGGACTTCTGGTCCCAAGATGGTAATCAGGGTGCAGGGCTACCCTTGCAACCCTTGACCACTCACCAAAACTTGTTAAGCGGCCCACCAGCCGAAATAACTGCCCACCCCATATCTAGTGCAACAGGGTTTTGATCTGTAACTATGGGCAATAGGCAGAAATGCAAAAGAAGAAAAAGCACTGTTTGGGGCAATCAGCTTGTTGATCTTTTGGACAGAAAGACATCTGGAAAACGTATTCCCCAATTCTTCCTCTTCCACGAAACAGTCATTTCGCTCAAAAACCTGTTCCAATCATCTTCAGCTCCCATTTTTGTTCTCTAGAGAAGCAGCCCAGATGTGACAAAGTTCACACATCACTTTTAATTATAACCTGAATAGATGCTGAGCTGTATGGCAGAGGAATCAGGTTTTAACATAAACAGCCTGACTTAGACTTTCCTTGTCCAAGGCTGTCAACTATATTTAACAGATTCCGAACAAATCACTTATTTAGCTCAGCAAAATTTACAAGGCACTTTAGAAAACAGCTAGGCAGATCCCTTGGCCAAATGAGCTTCAGTGTTCAGGTATGGGGAGAACCGAGAATAAGATGCAAAGGGTCACTGGCTTTTTCTTTAACACACAGCTGCTGCACTGGAGGTGTGTAGATGCCTGCTCACTATAGCAGCTTCTTAGTGTACATGAGGCTTCAGGCCATCTCAGATTCTCAGTAGGGAATACTTATACACTGCAGAGGGACAGAGAAAAGTGCAAACTAGCTTTAAAGTGCTTCAAGTTGCCTGGGTTAAAATCCCTAAAGGAAGACTAGAGGTAGTACTCAGAGGAAAAGGGTCTCAAAGGCATATTTCTGCCTGCTACAATTCCTACAGCCCAGGCAAGGGCAGGACCAAATATAAACAGGAAAAAACACAGTTTTACAACTTCCTTCCAATTTTCCAGCCATTGCTGCTGAAATATGATTAGACAGCTCATTTTATGTCCTCTGAAGTAAATTTGAGTGATCCGAACTGGGAATAAGAGACTAAACTGTATGTCTCTAGAAGAGACCAAGTCTTTAAAAAGGATATGCATTTCCCACTCCAAAACAAGGAAGGTTTATAAACCAGGAATGCAAGATGAGGGGTGGTCAAATTGAGGATGAGAGAAAGGCTCAGACTGAGACATGCAAGTGGGACACTGGTATGGAAGATATCTAGTTAAAGAAGACTCATTGAGATGGGCTATTGTGGATGCCTATATGGTCATCTTGGAGCACTGTAATAAGGGGGGGGGGAAAAATCAGAGGAAACCAAGTACCTGGCAGTTTAAAACTAAAGACATAGTTATATAATGTCTTTAGTCTTAAGCTGCCAGGTACTTGTATATCTACCCACCAGGCTGTTCTTCAGAGGGTGGAAAGAAGAGTCAGCTGCTCAGACTACAAGCTATGTCACAACAGACCCAAAGAATATCTTCCCTCCAGGTGCCCTGTTTTTAAGAGATCAGAGGTCAACGACAGCAAGGATTTTCCAGAAATGACGACTGACTAAAGGAGCATCTTTCGCCTGCCTACTTCCCTGAAGAACAAGATTGAAGTTAGGACCAGCAGACCTGCCTTGGTACCATGTCACTAAAAATCAGAATATAGTAAAAAAGACATAGGAAGAAGCCAGTTGGAAGCAGAGACCCGTCTTTCACCTATACTGGGTCAGCACATTTCCAGGGGAGGCTGTTGGTCCACTCTCGCTAACCGCACGGCCTGCAGAGGACCTGTTTGCTCTGCAGGCTAGGAGGGCTAGGTATCCCAGACCGGGATAGAACAGCTGGTACCGAAAGAAAGTAGCAGTCATTGCGAAGCATCGTCTAACCTAGAAAACAGGCCAGCTTGGTAAATGTCCCGATCTGAGTGGAAAGGAAGGAGACAGCCGTGGAAGCCCCAGATGTCTCGTTGAGATACCCAAGCAGCTACCTAGAATGCAACACAGTTGTGCTTACTCAGCAGCGTCTGGTAAGACCTGAGCAAGCGAGAACAAATTGCAGATGATACACGTACACGGTTTTGATGGCTGGGATTACAGATGATTCATTTTTCGAAGAAGAATGACGGCAATGAGCTTCCGAGCACAATTTGGCAGCTTTCAGCCTCCGGAGTCTAGACTGTCGTTAGTTTGTTGATTAAAGATCATGCTGCCTTGAGGTGCAAACAGAACTTCCTTCTAGCTCATCCATTTCCATGCACCAAAAAGGAGCTTTAATTACAATCTTTGTCGTCAAGCCAGAGCATAACCAGTCACTGTGTAAGGCTCTCTTGCCCTTGGAGAAAATTACCCTGGTGCTGGTGTTGGCTAAATCCAGTTGCATAGCACCCAACAGGTTTTTGAGCATAGGCCATCACTTTCAAGGCACTGTAACAAAGCTACTGGCGTTCCTCCTAATTTGATCCATCTCAGAAGTCAAAGAGCCCTTAACAGCACATAAAGAATGGTGTTGTTACACCAAAAGTGACATAATTTAAGATTTTTCCCCCCCACTATGTAATCAGCAACTAATTAGATTGATTCACACTGTGCGAGTGGCTCTGGCGTGGGTACTACTGCAAAAATGCAAAGTATTTCTTACAACTGGCCTGCTCCTTAAAACTTCACTTGAACTGGCTTGCTAGTGTTTCCAAGCAAGGCCTTTTTCAAACACTGGGGTTTTACTGAACCCAAACTATAAATCCAGGCGAGCAACATTTTTCTTCCTTGAGGATGGCCCTGCACTGGGAAACTAAACTGTTTTCAGTATTCTGAAAGATCTCTTCATCTCTTCTCTGCAAGTCAGCTCGGATGACTCATTTAGCAAGAATCCACCTCACCTTACAAAACCACTTGGGACAAAAGGGAGACACTGGATGCTTTAAAAACATTTTACACCAGTGGATGGTTATGCCATCATCAAACAGTTTCAGAGCAATCACAGGGGAAGGCTCAAAATGCTCGTCTCAGACCTGCACAACTACAACTTGCCACTCGAGGGCCTGGCGAGCAGGGGCACGGACTCTCCTGGGATAGGAGAGGAGGGGGTGACATGCAACTCGGAGCAGAGAAACCACCACGGGAACCGTGATTTCCCTTGCTACACAACCAGCAGGAGCCAGCCCCGAGTTCCTGGTGGGAGAGGAACATCCTGCAGGGGAAAGAGGGGGTTGAAGTGAACAGCTGGGGGTGGGCAGAGAAGTTAAGTGAAAAAAAGAATACCAATAAGCAAAAGGTAGAAAGTCCTGCATGCGTTTCACTGAATTAGGATTGGGAGGGGAGTTGGGGTAGTCCTCACACCAGGCCAAAGCTGAAACCCAGCTGAGAATGGTTTCTGGTTCCCCCCATTGGCTCATTCTCTTCATGGGAAGTCGGTAGTAGGATTGCTGTTCGCACAGGGCTGTGAGAGCAAGCACCAAACTGGCCAGTGGCACGTGGGTGTTCACAGTGTGCTGTGGGCAAACCCCTGGGGGCAGAAGGAGGTGTTGGCTCAGATAATCCTCGCCTGAAGTGGCATAGCTTTAACATGTTTAGAGGGTTATCACAGGTTAACACCCTTTAACAGGTGAACACTCCAGCTTTAAGTGCCTTTATGACCGTTTAAAGGTAACCTGTAACCACCCATCCACTGAAAATCCCAAGGGCTGCTTCAGGCTTGCTGGCTCATGTGCCACTGCTATATCTACAAACTTAAATTAGTCCCTAACTGTTCACAGTTACTCAAAGATGGCAGAAACTGCAAGTGGCTTATTATAAGACAAGAGATGGTAAGTAGAAATGCAGGCTGCCTCCAGATGCCTTAATGGGGTTTAATACCGTTTACAGGTCTCACAACTGAGAAGCACCAGCCACTCTATCACATTTTACAGCAGCAGCGGGCAATTATTTTGGGCGGAGGGCCACTTACTGAGTTTTGGCAAGCCATCGAGGGCCGCATGACAGGCAGCCCAGGGAAAATTAATATTAATTATCTAAAATTTTTAGGGGCCAAGGGATAGATAGAATGGCCTGGCGGGCCACATCCGGGCCCCTGGCTGCATTTTGCCTACCCCTGCTTTATGGCTAAACCCATACACATACAGTTCATACATGCAGTTCTTCAAATTTCTGTGCTATGTGCATCACTATTTGAGGAGCAAATAGGCAAAGCCAGATTAAAGAGACATGATGATTGTTTGGGAGGGAAGCACAAATTGCCCTTTCCTTCTCAAACAACACAGGATCAGACACCAGGCAAGCAAAGGGGAAAAACACACACACACACACTTTTCACATTAGCTTCCACACACACACACTTTCACATTAGCTTCTACTCTGCTCAGCTCTTCTTGCATCTGCATATTCATGTTGGCCTTTTGCAAAGCGCTCTGTTTAGGAAACCTCTTACAATTCTGAGCACAGCAGAGGTTTGCGATGGGATGTCACCAACCTACAGATTTCCCATCAGGTCAATTGGTCCTTCCCTTTCATCTTGGGACTCTATCAGCACCCATGTAGTTAATTCCCCCCCACCAAGACCATCTCTAAATCTTATTCTATTCCTTGGGAAGAGAAGGGGGTGTGTGAAATGTTGTTATAGCTAAATACTGGTAATAGTTTACTCTGTCTCGAGAGACTTGAATGCAAACTCCAAATTTCAGGGCAGAGACCCATCTGCAATCCAAACTCTCCGACTGGAATCAACCTACCACCCCCATCACACAGAAAAAAAAATGGATATCCTACTTCCAAATACCTACATTCAGGAACACTCAGATGAAGGGCTTTGACATAGGCTAGCAAGGATGCTTGAGAACTTCTTGCTTTTTGGCTAATCTAGATAGGATTACTATTTTGATTTATTTAGAAATACCAGTTTGCAAGGTGACAGACAGGCAAGCACTGAAAGACTGTACATAAACAGCTCTAGCCGAGAGCGTGACAAAAAGCTGCGTCATGGTGCACTCTACATGTTCAATACCAAGCAGTAAATGCAGAGCTTTTCCCCTAGTAAATTCCATTTCATATCAGAAATGAGACCACTCCAGGGGAGTGCATCTCCAAGGAATTATTCAGGGCTGATGTCACATCAGCAAAGCATATTATCCTCTCACAAACATGCGCTGCAAGATCATATTGCTCAGTTATGGGTGAGGGATACTGTAGGGATAGAGAAGCAGACTAAACCCTCCAGTCAGTCCATTTAGTGCAAGGCATCAGGGTCAAGGTAGATTCTGCATTTAAGCAGAAGGGCTTTGTTTGGTATAATGGACTACAAGCCCCCCAGATTCTCCCCAGGGTGTTTCTAGTGCTGGCATATGGAAGAATGGGCTGGGTGACAGTGAAGCCTGGCTCACGATGGAGCCGTGACAGATCCGGCAGGGAGGGGGCAAAGGCAGTAGCTTCTGCACGGCTCCGAGATCACCCCGGAGGGCTCCCTTACAAGCACAGCGCCCAGCAGACATGGCCTGAACAGGTGCAATGTCAAACAATAGCTGCAAGACACGTTCCCCCTCCCAGAGCTGTTCTGAAAGAGCTTTTTGGCAAAGATAGTACTGCAGAGACTAAATGTAACAGAGGAAGTTATGAGACCGAAGCAAACCCAGCATGAGTTTAAAGAGACTAAGCATTAAGCAAGCGCTGGAATCCCCGAGGCAGCCGCTCTCTGAAGCCCAGCGACAATGTGGGGTAGCCAGTGCATGCATCTCATTCTCCAACACACGGCCCAAGCCACTCCCTCGCTCCTCTGCAGACAAAGTGTGCGAAAGCTACTGGGACAATGCAGCACAATTGCATCATTGCCTGGAAGACCTCAGCTGCAATTTCTATTCACTGAGAGGGTTTCAATTCTCCTCTCTCGCTCGCACAGGACACATACACAAATGCTGTATTGGCTGTTGTGAAAGAGAAGACAGACAAAGGGGAAAGAAAAAAAAACCCCTCTAAGCCCCAGGGCTGGACTGTAGGAGTTTGACTGCCAGACTGGAGCCTTGAATTCTGCAGACCCCTGCACTGCTACATCACTTTATATTCAGGAGGTGTAGTTACCCCATGGGAACTGGCTAAGGAAAGAGGAAAACATTTTTCACTCAATCCAGCTATAAATTCATTGTTTCCTCCTCATACCAGGGTTGCTTGTGTCACTAATGTTAAAGGAGGAAGCAACCTTACATTCCCCAAATTAGCTGGGGTCAAGGCATGCAGGGACTGGCAACAGCTAGGATACAAGATACAGGTGCTGATACAGGGTTTGGGTTTTTTTAAACTTTTGGAGGAGAGGTTTTTAGTATTCATAGAAGCACAGGATTATGATACTAGTCTCATCTCCTCTGCCTGCTTGACATTCCTTTCTGCTTCTGCATTAGAAAAATGAAAAAACCCACTTCAGCTCATCCTACAGATGCCATCTAAAGGCTTTTCGTACAGCCTATCCCTAGGTGCTGAGACTTTTACCAGGGGGCAGAGACACCACTGCCTCTCCCTGTGGTCTTTTGAAACTGGTGCTTCCAACAGCCAGGGCAAAAAGTTCCCCTGCTCGGTCTGCTCCTAGATTATTTTAGAGGAGTGCATCCCAAATCCTTCAGCTGCATGTCTGATGGACAAGCATTTGAAGGAGTCCTTTACAGCAGTTTTCTGACACATTTATAAGCAACTGCAGAAAGGCAGGCAGCTCTCAGAAGCCAAATGTTGAGAGACTGATGTAAATGGTTACCCAGGTAGACAGGCAGCAGAAGCTATGATGAAATCAGACATTTTGTGAATCAAAACTACACGCCGTTCCAATTTCAAGGAACCTGAAGCTAAGGCGTTAAAGAACCCAGTCTTTCTGGAATTTAGTGCAAAAACCTCACACATTAGACCCTGGCCTGGCTTGTTTCTCTCTTCTGGGAAAAGTATATGGACAGTAGCCAACTTTACCTACACATGCATAATGTGCAAAAGACACCAGGCCTCCATTTCCTGCTGAAGTGTGGTCTATGGGCTGTATTACACTTCTAGTTCATGGGTACTATTTTTTTCCACAAAAAAAAAACCAAAACAGTAGTCATTTAGGAGCCTAAAAAACTATGAGTGGCCCTGTGTTAATGAGCTTGATGGCTGCACTGGATTGCTCTGCCAGCAGAGAAACTGGAAAGCCTCAGTCTTTAATGAGATGCCTGTCAAAGCCTTTGCAGCTGATAGAGGTTCTGCACAAGAACCCCGAGCTGCCCAGTCCCCTGGATAAGTCAGTGGAAGATCTCTTACAAAGGAGGTGAATTTATCTACCAGAGCACCCAGTCTACTACCTTCCTACCTAGAAGTGTCAACAGGATCAGATCTCAGCATTTCTGACTGGGTTTTACCAGGGAGGGGTAGACAGCATGCAACTTCAACCCGCCCTCACCCATAGGAGGTATGTCCAGGCCAGCAGGACTCCCAGAGCGACTTAAGCATGTATTGTAGGTATGCTTCCTTACACATCTTCAGCTAGCGTATTAAACACAGATACTAGCCAGCTAATCACACTGATGTCTGCTGCATCCTGCAACACTAGAGCTGATAATACTGCAAGACAAAAATGGAGGAAAAAAAACCTATTAGAAACTATAAATTAGCAGATACTAAAAGGTACAGACTTATTTGGAGTAAAAGGCTTAAAATGGCATGGGGGGGTCCCCACATTCACTGCCTTTGTCTTCATAACAAGACACGCTCTACTCACAAGCTGCTTTTTTTTTGCTAAACCTGCAGACTCAACCTGTGATCTGAGTCAAGCTGGTTTCTTTCCTTTTTCTGCATCCTCATTGTCTTCCTGCATTTGCACAGGTGGAAATGATTGGATAAGTCATTCTGTTGATGATGCCCTTGGAGGAAAAAGAGCAGTGCTCACTGCAGGCACCACCAGTGGGGGGGGGGGGAAAAAAGCAGTAAAAGCTCATTTGTCTGAAGTCAGCAGATCTGACACAAAGTGCAGACTGGTTCAGTAAAAAGGAGCCATTTTTTATTTGGACCAGAAGAGCACTTAAAGACAGCTGCAGTAGTTACTGTTGCACCATACCTGTGCGGCAGGCAGCATTATGAGACGAGGAATATTTTAATCTAGAGAGGGGGAAAAAGCCACTTCTAAAGACAAACAGTGCAAGGAATCTATCGCAAAGCCACTAGATCCCTTGTCCCTACTGTGGCATGAATCCAACTCTCTGCTCTGTACATCTGCATGTCTTTGCATCCACAGTGAAGGATAAATGCAGTGTGGAGAACAACTAATCGATAAGCCATGGTCTACAGAATGCATTTTGCCTTCCTGAACTGAGCCATTTATCTTTGTCAGCAGAGTCCCATATTTTTTGGAACGGTAATTTACTTGATGCTTACTTCCTAATACGACTTATATTAGGAAGATCTATTACTATGCACACACCGGTTTCTTTGTTGCGAGTCTTACAGGTAGCATGTTTCTCTCCTTATTGACTTCACTTTTACTAGAATCATTTGAGCCCATCAAAACCAAGCTGAAGCATTAAGCCATAAAAGCAGCTTGTGAATCTACTTTAACACTATAAATAGGACGAGTAGATTAAAGAAGTCTTCTCATTCTGTCAGGAAAGAAAAGTGCTCTACTTCCTTTTCTTTGTACCTTCTGCTCAAAGCCAAACGGGAGGTGGAGCTGACTGAGGGCCAGTGTCAGAACAGTGAATAAATGATATGGTGATACGCTTCCTACTAGCTCATGAGTGACTGCCTGATTCTGTATGGAAAGGAAATCACTGTACATAAGAATCATAGGAGGGACCACCCAATGTGAATGATCATATTTTTTACCACATCAAATATGCACCCTTTTCTAAAAAAGCAGTGGCTGGACATTGCCATCTGCAATATGTGCAAGAAAGATGGTAAAAGTAGTAAGAGTACAAAGTGGCAGCCAGGGAGTCAAGTTACATGCTACTTACTAATTAAAAGGAAAGATCTTTTCCCCCTTCGTTCTGCCTTTCAAAAAGTGTGTATTGTCTTTTATTCTGGGGCATGTTGTATACAATAAAATACAGTAAGAGGCATTAAACATGTAACTATTTCAGTGTAAATCCTGAGCTGCATCCCAGCTTGTTTTCTCACACTTTTAAAATAAGACAATAGGTATGACAGTGCAACAGCTCAGCAGCCAGGCTCACTCCACCCATCACCATCAGGCACAGACATATGTAGGGCAACCATATTATGTTTAAGGAAATCTGGGACACTGCCCCCATACCCCCAAAGTCAGCAGTGCTGCCAGAGCCAGAAGCAGGTGGGCAGGAGTGCAGTCCAATGGGGAAGTGGAGCGGCATGGTGCACCACGCAAGAGGGCGAGCAGGCGCCACCCCATCCACACATGCCCAGCCCAGCTCCCCCTGAGCAGTGGTTGGGGAGGGGGGTGCAGGCTGGGCTTGGCACCTCCTCCAGTCTACCTGCCTTGCTCCCATGTACCAGAAGAGGTGCCTGCCCACCTGCCTAGCACACCATGCTGCCCCACACCCTTGCGATTCCAGGACTTTAGATTCAATTCTCACCAACCGGCCGGATAGCCATGAAATCCAGGGCTGCCCCAACTAAAGTGGGACATACAGTCACCCTGTTAAATCTGGCATCTTTCACCTGGCAAGCTCCCAGAGCATTTTGATAACTGCAAATGGAAAGAAGCCATCTTGCTAGCCACTGAAATGCAGCCACTTCTGGGGTGCGATAAGGGAGCTGAGTATTGTTGCTATGCATTGCTGAGAAAGCAAGGAGGTAAAGAATACAGTTGTAACATACTCACCTGAAACAGTCAGAGAGGAAAGTTGGCAGAATAAAACCGCCCCAAGTACGATTTGGCTAAGGCACTGGCTGTTTACAATGCAGAGATCATTTCTGGTTGTTTTTATATGAAAGCACATACCTTCCAGAGTGCAGCACCCCCAACCCCTCTATGAAGAACAGCTCAGGTAGTCATGGGGCAAGATGAAGGTGGTGAGTGGCAACCTGTTTCCTGCTCTACCACAGACGTCTGAGAGGCTGCGCTGGTAATAGCCTCCACACTTCAGATCCCCCATTCTCGATGTGGGCTGAGGGAGGCTTCATGGGTATAGCAACAAGATACTTGGTAGACAGATGAGATGCATTAAAGGAGTGCAGATGAATGCAGATAAGGCACAAGGTCCATTTAGTATTGAAAAACTACATGCACAAAGAGGTCAAGAAAGAAAATACTGTTTTACTATGAACATGGAGTCCTCGCTCCCTTTGTTCTCCCACTACATACTGAAAGCACACACGCAACAAAATTTCCTGATGCAGCAGTTGCTGTAATAAGACGTCCCTGGCTGAGATTACCTGCATAATAAAACTAAGCCTTCAAAACTCAATGCTGACATGCACCGCTGTCTTTCTGCCAGAGACTTTTTTTTTTTTTTTTTTCATACCTCTTATCAGGTGTTTGTCAAGAACAGCTTATTTGTGGTATATCACATTGCAAAAGCACGCGTTCAAAGCAGATTCATTCATACAGCAGACAGAGACTGCTCCCTTCCCCCATGTAAACCAGCTTCGTTTCCACTTTATTCATCCGGGCATATTCGTTTCTCATTACCCATGAACTACGTGTGGCTGGGTTACACAGCTAGTTGTATATGCAGCAGCAGGTTTATCCTATCAGGTACTTAATGCTGCCTCATGCTTCACTGCTTTCTTTCTCACTTGTCTTTCAAAATGAGAGGATGGAAATACAAGACATGCACATGAAAGCAGACAGGGAGAAACTTCTCTCAGGACACCAGGTGCCCCATACTATTTAAGAACCACAAGAGGCATCTAGCTTTTGGCAGCCAAGAATACAGGGCTGAGATGGCAAACTGACCATTGGTTATTAAGTTACACTTGCACAAAAAATAAGGATGGAAGGGAAGTCACCCAGTCCAAGCCTGTGCCCAAGGCAGGATCACCCCTGACTAAATCATCCCTGTCCAAAGGTGATGCATCGTCCAGCTTTCATGGAACAGCAGCAGTTTTTTCACTTGCATTGGATTATGGAGATGAAAGGCCGCCGCCATACACTTTGGACTGTAACTACGCTAAGGTCTTTTCACAATCCGCTGTTACTTTATGCATCTCGCCATGACAGGTGACCCTTGACTCAAAGACTGTTCATCTGCAGAGAGGATGCGCTCATTCAATCCAACCTTAGACTCCGAGGTTTCAGGGTGAGGGATGAGGCAAGCTGTTTACTTGCACAAAACAACAATTAAAGCACTTCCAGGTCAGCCCGACAAAGCAGCTGCCAAGTTAAACCCGGCTCTGGGGTAAACATGAGCCTAGTCCTCCTTCCACATGCTGGACTGCAGAGGCTGTTTAGATGAAGGAAATAAAAGGCCCTCCAAGGTACCTCTGTGCGTCTTGTGCACCTGCTCCGCACCTCTGTCAGGTGGGGATTTTTATGTACATTCAAGCAGCTACAAAACTAAAGCCGAGACCAAAATTGGAGGGTTTGCTAAATAAAGAAGTGTACCCTGATGCTGAAGAGTGACTGATAGAAAGATTGAGAAGGGCTGCAGCCATGTTCATTCCTACATCCAAAGGACAGATGGTACAAACACTAAGTGAGGTGAGGCCTATACGCGGGACCAGCCTCCCCCACCATATTCAAGTCACTAGGGTGCAAAGAAAGGGCACTGGCCAGGAGACATTAAGGGAAGATCAGGCTTCCAGTGACCAGGATCAGCGCCTGCTTGTGACTAGGACTGAGAATCCCAAGTGTTCCCGCGCCTCCCCTGCAGGCAGCTGCCACACCAACTGCTGCCCCCGTTCCCCACATCCTACAAGGCCTGTCCCACCTCATAAAGCTTCTGCCAGGACAGAAGCAGCAAAAAAAAGAAAAGGCTTAGCATGCTAGAACTAAAAGGATTTGGCACCAAGCTTCCCACAGGCTAAGGCAGGGCTGTCAAACATATGGCCAGCCCATGAAGCCCTACCATCTGGCCCCTTGTGCTGCCCCTCCATCTGGGCAGGCCAACATGGGGCACGGTGTGTGCTAGACCAGGCCATGGGCAGGGATCCTGTGTGCGCGGTGCAGTCCGGCCAGAGTTGCGTAGTGAGGATCCCAGAGTGGCCGAAGCAGGCACTGTGCTACACGCAGCACCCACCCCAGCTGGACTGGGCCCCACATGATGCTGGCTCCAGGACCCACCCGCACTGCATGCAGTGCCAGTGAGCACCACATACAGTGCAAGTCCTGGACCACGTGGAGCAGGCATCACATGCAGCGCGGTTTCCAGAGCAGGTGCCACATCTGGGGCAGTCTGGCAGGGGCAGGCACGTGCAGCACAGTGGCTGCTCAGAGATCCACACTACATGCCCCCAGCCGGACTGTGCTGCACACACCACCCACTCCTACAATCTGTACCACTCTACATGAATCCCAAACTCGCTGGAGCAGGGGCCAGACACAGTACACTGGCAGGAGGGTACGGCATAGGAGGGGGACCATGGGTCTGACCTGGCCCACGGACCGGCCCTGCATCACTCCTTCAGTTCACAGGGCCAGGTGAGTTTGACATCCCAAACATTCAGAAGGTGACAATTTCACGAGCCAAAATGAAGCTAATTTTCTTCCTGCTCCATCAGCACCAGCAGCAAAGCTTTTGGACATTTCAGAACCTTGTTAGCAGTTTTGCTGATCCGTGAAGCAGAACAGGAGACATGCAGCTCTGCAAACTTTGCACCTGACAGCAGTCAAAATAACTCTTCTCTCAGCAAACTAAGCAGCGAAGATCAGGAGATGTATCAAGAGCATGCATAAATGAGACAACATAAAGCAGCTGGGATTGTGCTGCATTAGAAATAAATTTGGAGGCTGAACAGAGGTGGAATTATCAAGGGTGTGGTGAAAACTCAGTCTCTTCATTTACACTCTCTCTCATAAGGAGAAGTCCTCACTAAATTCTTCAAGACGACCTCCAAACAAATGCATGCATTTCCCATTGTTCCTTTAGGTTATAATACCTTTAAGAAGAAGACAAAGTACTATGGTAAAGACAGATACAAGCATTTCTTGGTTTTGCTGGACTGAGGGTTTACTCAGCTGCAAGCCGAAGGACAGGGCAAGGCGATTCTCTCCTACCCAAGGGCAGAAGGCCTGTGTTTCTTTGTGGAGGATATCTGGGTAGTGAAATTTCAGCTACCTAACAAGTTAGCAGGAAATATCTGCATTTCTAGACTTACAGTAGATATCAAACCAGAAGGGCCAAGTGCATCTTTCAAAGGCTTTAAACCAGGGGTGGGCAAAATGCGGCCTGGGGGCCGGATGCAGCCCGCCAGGCCATTCTATCTGGCCTGCGGGGCCCCTAAAAATTTAGAAAATTTAATATTAATCTGCTTGGGCTGCCCATCATGTGGCCCTCGATGGCTTGCCAGAACTCAGTAAGCGGTCTTCCGCCCAAAATAACTGCCTGCCCCTGCAGTTTAAACCATAAAGGAAAAAGGGACCGTCAGCTCAAAAGTCAGTTGAAACCAGGACTGAAGCATGAGAATGTGAAAATAATCAACCACCTTTATCATTACGTTTGTAGAATGAATCTCAGCTGCTATGGAATATAGCCAAAGGACAACCAAAAATAATTAACATTGTGAACTAACAACTTTCTTCCCCCACGTCATTCCCACGAACTCAGAGAGAGGGGATTTTTGAAACCATGTTATCCATGCTGTTTCCAGCCAGCATTTCCTTCAACCTGGTGTACACAACTGAGCTTTGGTCCACTTCCAGGCTCTGAGACAGCATTTGAGTTTATTTAACACAAAAAGTTATTTAAAAATAATTCTACAGGCATATTTCTTGACCTTAGGGTTGTGGAAACCAAGCAATTACAAAGCACAAAGCCAGTGCCAAATTTCAGTTATGTAAGCAGAGATCTCCTTAGGATCTGCCACTAGCACAAATCTAATCGCCACTTATTAGTAGCTGCTCAGACACCTTCACTACTTTTCTTCTCAGGCATTGTTATCAATTAATGCCAGTTCTGCAGAGACAAGCAAAATGAAGGGAACAGCAGGAGTTTGCTATTAGAATCTGTACGCTCTACCCATATTAAAGCAAGTGGCCTAGATGAGTGGGCTTAGATATATTCGCAACACCTCTGCCCGTCTAACTGGTTTCTTTAGCTGTCAAAATCAGCAGCCTCACAATCTCCGCTTACCCTTTTTAGGATCTCCATGCAAATTGCGCATGTTTTGATCTTAAATTCCTCCTTTAGCTAGTTTCAGTTTGGCTTTAATAAGGTATCTGTAGAAATCAAACTGGAACGCCTGTGGTTCGGCTCCAAGAGTACTGGCCACACACGACGTGCTCATCCATCCGTGCGTGGATCACCCACCAGCGCAGAGTTCCAGAATCCTGTCACAATTATACTGTCACTATGTGCACACATGTCAGTGGTAAGCCTTCCCAGCAGCTGCAACCAGGACAAGGTAGAAAAAATAACCACTGGACATTTTCATGAATCCACTGACTTGCACATGTGAGACCTGTGCCTCGTTTCTTACCGGCCCATTTACTAAGGTGGTGTAGTTTGTCATCCCCGCACCATGCAGTGCAATTCTCCTTCTGATGACCCTGACCAAAGCTTTCTCCACCTTGCACAACAGGTTTGAACAGCAGCATCCTGAGGAACAAAATAAACCTGTTTGCTTCAGCTGCATTTAAAATGAAAAACCCTAAGCAACTAATTGACTTAAAGCTGCCACATCAGAAACTACTTCTGCTTTAAGTGTGATACTACTCATCAGTTAAACCATTATTTCTCTGGCAATTTTGATTACTTTTATAAATGGAGGCAGCTTTCTCTTCCCTTTCACAATGTGCTTTTTACGCTGCAATAGTTTCAGAAAGCTACTGTTCAAACAAACAAACAAACAAACAAAGCAAAACAAGGGACAAGTCAATCTCCTTTTCTTCCACCACACAGACCAACCACATGGAGATCTTTGCAAAGTCCAAGTAACACTTCAGACCTGGAGTGGATGGAGACAAACCGCAGTTCTCCCTTTCACACAAAAGAAGGGCAGGAATTTAACATCAGCAGTGCAACTCCACAAGAAATCAGCACGTACACAGAGAAACAGTTTTGCACACACAATCTCAATTGAGACAGCAATTAAAGGAAGGCAAAGGGTTTCCCTAATTCTAGAACAAGGGTGGCTCAACCTGTGGCATGAGTGCCATAGGTGACATGGGCATCCTCTGTGTGTGGCAAGAGGCAAATTAGGGCGGGATAGTGCAGATAGGGAGGGAAGCAGAAAGGAGAGCAGCAGATTGAGCAAGGAGCAGAAGGCAGAGCAGCAGACCAGGCAAAGCAAGGGGGATGGAGTGGCACTCGGGGAGAGCACAGAAATTTATTTGCGGCATGCGTGCCAAAAAGGATGGCCCCTATTGCTCTAGAAACACTGGATTGAAAAGCAGAGTCAAATATTACATTGCACTTGACACCACACGTATTTTCACAATTCAGAGAACCAATACCTGCACACAACAGCAGCACTGGGTTAGGAGGAGGACCTGAGAACAAAGTCATTCAACTACAGGAAAAAGCAATACATACCCATGAATGCAATGCACAAAGCAAGGTTTGGGGGAAGGAGCCCAAAGATGATTCAAGAAAGTCTGAAGGGTTTCAAAACTGAATCCATAAAAGAAAACTGATGGATGGCTGCATTACAGCTTACTGAGCTATTTGAGAGATCTCCAATGGAACAGCACACAACCTACACAACTCTCTTACAACTCGGGCGCTCAACCTGCAGCCCTGGCTTTTGGCCTGTGCGGCTCCCAACAGGTCAGGAAATTTGGTGGTGAATGAGCAGTGGCCATTAATACTGCCAACTTGCCCCACTGCCTAACTCCCATGCCCCCCACCCCCACCACAACCAGATAGGGCTGACCGAGGCCCCCTTCTCCCTGCACACCTGGGTTGGGGCTGGTCCGTGCCCCCTTCCCCCCCACGTGCCTGAATCAGGGCGTGGCCATGCTCTCTTCTGCCTGTGCAGCTGGATCGGGGCTGGGCCGGCCCCCCCTCTCCATGCAGCTAGATGAGGCCCCACGGACACTGCCCATTTGGCCCACCAGGCAAAAAGGTTATGCGCCACTATCCTAAAACAGAGAGCATCTTGGATTGTTTTCACACGAGTGACATTTCAGGGGTAAGTGTCCCCGGTCCAGATGGTGATGGGTTGCAGAGTGAGTTAGCGCACTAGCCTTTTCCTTTTGGAGATAAGTTCAAATCAGGACTTCTAGGTCATGAATGAAAAGACGTACAACTTTCCAGCCCCCAGTGGACAGCTGCTCCTATAGCAGAGCTGCAGGCTCAAGAGCGTTCAAGTATGAGGTCAAAGCTGAGCGAAATACAACAGGACAGCTGCATGTGGGACGCCTGCTCCATACAGCATCTGCACACGCCATGCTGAACTCAGTCTACCTAAGTTCCTCCCCTTGATAGAGGAGTGCAATAAGGCATTCACTGCCCTCTATACTCTGCCCCCCACAAAACAGAGCCCTTTAATACTGCTTCACTTGAAAGCAGAGCTAACAGGAGACTGGACATCAGCTTGGATCGATACTCTAAAGGGCATCTGCTCACCAGTTTGTTTTACTGCATGCACCAATGCCCTCCCTCAGAGGGAGAGGGAAGGCCGGCACTATTTCAGGGACGATCAACCTGTGGTATATGTGCCACAAGCAGCACAGGCAGCCTCCATATGCAGCATGCCACAGACTGGGTGGGGGAGCAGGTAGAGAGTCAACAGGGACCCAGCTTTTTCATTTGTACGCAGAAAAATGCAGATTTTCTCCTTTAAAAAGGAGAAAAACGCAGGAAACGGCAGGTTTCCCCTTGCAGGCTGGCCGAGCTCCAGGCTGTTTGGAGCTGGGGGGAGCAGGAGGAGGTCAATTGGGCAGAAGGCGTCACGTGCATGTGCACATGCACACACGCACGTGGCAGCCAGGGAGCATGAGCGCAGCTCCCCGCAGATAAGTCTATGAGGGGGAGCAGGTTGAAGTTCCCATGGTGAGCGAGGGAGGGGGGCTGGGGACACTGCATGACCGGGGCAGTGCATGGGGCCCAGGGCAGGAATACACAGCTGTGGGGCCAGCCAGAAAGTGGGAGGGAGCCACAGGCAGCTTGTCCAGGGGGCAGCAAGGGGCGGGGGGGCTGACTCCCTGCTGCTACACTCCCGGGGAAGGAGGCCTGGGGAGGCATGGGCCCCCTAGACTTTTGCACGGCCTGGAGGTGGATGTGGGCTCCTCACCCTGCTGTCCTTCCTCTAAGGGTCTCCGCAGCCCAGCGGGTGGAAACCAACGCAGGAAGGCAGTGCAGCTTGGTGCCAGTGCCAAGAGCCCCAATGCCAGCTATGCTGCTGCGACAGGGTGCCCTCTGCCCACTTGGAAGCAGCTGGGGGGGCGCACAGCTCCACGCTGCCTCCCAAGCTGCTGTCAGGTGGGGCCTCACCATGGTGGCTTGGCTGGCATGGGGCTCCCAGTGATGGCACCAAGCCTCCTCGGCCTGCTGGGCAGCAGGGTGGGGAACCCTGAAACTGCAACAGACAGCCCACATCCTTCCCCGCCTCCATGGGCTCTGCCCTCGACACCCAAGAGGACCCAGGCTCCATACATTGCTCCAGCCACAGCAGTCACCAGCTTACTTGGGAGCTGCTGGGGTGGGCAGAGGGCTGAGTGATGAACACGAGCATGGCGGGGAGGGTTGTGGGGTGGCAGTGAAGGGCAAGAGCACGGGCAGGGCACCAGCATAGCAGGGTTCCTGAGCGCCACAAAGCAGTGGGAGGCAAAGCTGCAGCTGGACACGTGTCCTGGTGAGCAAAGGGGGCAGGGAGAGCTCTGATTTTCTAGGATTAAAAAGCCAAAATCAAATACCAAAATATATAGGTATTTAGAATTTATTTTATTATAATGATTGAGGCACCAGGAGGCTTCCAAACTGCTTTGACATTGTAAATAGATCAATAAAATATCGCGTTCAACTGATACATTTTACACACGCAAATATACATGAAACCCCAAATCCACGTTTTCTGCTATTAAAATGAAATATGCATGCATGCTTGTGTAGTGGTGTGGCATTTTAATTGCAAAAAAATGTGGA
>NW_017728928.1:13356716-13377470 GCF_001723895.1 Crocodylus porosus
GGGGGGGGGGGGAGTTAAATCCAAAATGCTCAGATTAACAAAGAATTTGCTATTTTTAAAACAGAGAAAAACCAAGATCCTTGTTCATTCATACATACAGTGTTTCGGGGAATACGCTAGGTACCAACAGGGAGGAACCCAGTACTTCAGGTCAGGGACATCAGAGACAGTTTGTGGATCAGATTAAGCCCGCAAAGCCTCCTCACCAGCCTGCAGTGTTGCCTGTGGGTCTCAAACCAGCCCCATGCACCACCTGCAGCATGCACAAACCTGGCCCTGCACTGCACATGGCATACAACGCTGGCTTCGGTGCATGTGGCACCTGTGCTGGACAAGCTGTGAATGCTAGATCTGGGGCCAACCTGGATCAGACCCTGGAGCCAGCATTCAGGACTGAGGCTGGCATATGCAGCCCGGGTCACGTGGGACTGTAGCCAGTGCTCAGGCTGCATCTGGGTTTGTCTGGGACATGTACTGCAAACAGCAACAATGGGAAGCCGGCTTGCGGGCTCAATCTCTCCCGTGGACCAGCCCCACACCTCTCACCTAGTCCACAGGAAGACCCTAGCGTCCAAAGAGCAGAAAACCCAGCTTAAAACAGGTCTGCAAAGGCCCATGGGTCAAAAAAACTGACTGATGGCTCACCCTTATTGCCAACATCTTAAACTCCATTTGAGATAATCCGAACAACTCTTCTCCCAAAAGAAGAGAGATAAGAATGGACCATGGAGGCTTGAATGGACATAGACCTTGGCATGGGGAAAAGAGCATGAGAACACCAAGCCCGTGATATAAGGAAAGAATGGGAGACCAACCCTGTCATGAGGGCAGGGAGTTCCCAAAATGCAGGAGGATGGGTGGCACGTGGGGACTTGACAGGGGAAGATGGAAGGATGCAGGGGACCCCAGTCAATGCAGCGAGCTCAGCCTATGGAAGCAGTGTGCTACCGTTTAGAAAGTCAAATAGGAACAGAAAAGCTGATCTAGGAATGCTGGGAATATCCAGAAACTGAAAGTCTCACCCTAGAGTCTTTTCCTACTACACATCAATTGGAGGAGATTTATGCCATGAATGTTGGAGATTTATGCCATGAATGACATTCCAGGTCTCTAGCATGTGGTCTTGTTTCCTGCCTTACTGTTTTTAGCAGCCCCAGCTTGTGGGATGCACTGACCACCACCTGATGCTGTGGAAGCTGCGGCCTAGTTTCAAAAGTATTGGTGCCAACAAGAATCAACTTTCTCCCCAAAAAACCTACACAACCAACTGAACATCTTCCAAAATGTTTTGGGACTCTTCATTCCTGGGGTTGTTACATAATACCAGTAAACCAACATACCGCTTTCTAGGACAGGGGAGAGAGATTGAGATAATGCTCAGAAGCAGCATTCAGGCTGAGAGACTTTGCAAAGTATCTACTAGCCTCAAGTCTCTGAAGTCCCCAGGAAGCAAGCTCTCTCCAGGTTGCCTCTAGCCTTTCCCTGGTCCACAGCCCTCCCTTGGAAACCAGCATAAGGGAGTTTGTGGCAAACTCTATGAGAAGTGATGGAGTCAGCTATGTGAATACCAGCCTACTCAGGACCTTCCCCGAGGCCAGCAATTCTCAATCTTGTTCGACTCAAGCTATCCCTCAGAAAGTGCCAGCTTCTACATTTCAATTATTTCTTGACTACAGAAAAAGGAATAGAGTAATTCTTCTGTTGGAAACTCAGGAAAACCAAACCAGGTCAGAATGTTTCAGGCACTCTAGATTCCTGTGCAAAATCTCTGTTCATCTTGTGAATCGTGTAGGTGTCTGCATGCCAAACAGCAATGTTGTGCAGCATACCACAGCACCTTTAAAAGGATGCCACATCTTCCAGTGAGAATCACGGACCTAGGCCTTCTCATAGCAGGTCTCTTGCCCACAAACCCCTGTTCCTAGCAGACTCGAATTAGATTACAAAGAGAAACCCGAGATGCATGTTGCTGACCTTTCTCTACAAGCAATGCACTAGACATGCCAGTTAGCTGGACAGGATGACTGTGCTGGAGAATTTACCTTCATGAGCTATTGCAAATGTTGAACACTGCAGCTGGAGGAATGCAGGGCTCTCACCAGTTCCCTGGCTATACTTACCTCCCAGTGGTCTCCCCTAGGGTGTGCGTGCTACCAAAAATCCAGTCTCATTCCAACTGCTTTGTGCTAAGACGGTTACAGGAGTTCAAAGATTAGAGCATCTGCTCCATAAAAAGCTGCCCTGCGTGACCATGCAGGCACTAATCAGAAATACTGCTATAATCTGAAGAGAAAGCAGCGGGCGGGGGAGGGACGGGACAAAAAACAAAGCAGAAGCCCATGCATCATAGTGGAAGAGATTGAATTAAAATCTAAAATGTGCATGGTGTGTTTTCAACATGAACGCCAAAAATCACAGAATACGTTACATTAACATGATATTGAAGCTACTGCCATGTTCACTATGCCAGTGTAAGCCATAAATTCAACTGAAAGTTTCTTTCATTACTGTGAAAGGAAGCCAGTAGGTTCAGAACTGAAACTAATGTCTAAGCTAACACTTTGGCTTTAACTCATGCCACTAAGAACAGAACAGAAAGCCACAGCATGACTAAAAAAAAAAGAGGCCAGAATCTAAGCCTGGACTTTTCCCAAAGCTTCAAAGATCAAAACTGAAAAATTTTGAGAAGACTCTCTCACACTTTTGCATTCTCTTCCATTACCTACAGATGCACATACAATTAGAGTTTCTTAGGAACAAGTTGTTCTCACTAGTTTTTAAACCTTCCACTTAGGAGCACAAGAAAAAAAGAAAACCAATAGATTTTCCAGTCCCCATTGAAGATGGCAGGCTGTCCTGAACAGAGGTCGAGCTGGGTACTGAAGCGGCAACACTTAAAAGGAGCTGCAGACAGAATAGCATCAGTACTGCTGTACGTGGCACTGACAATACCTGGACAGTGGCAGACAGTTTGTCGCCCACACTCAAGATGATAACATCAAACTAGAGAACGTGAAGCGACGTTCGGAACCAACAGCTTATCATACAGAAAGCTATAGAAAGGCTTAAAGGAGCTATAACTGTTCAAAGGGGAAGGGAAAAACCAGGAATCTATATGCTAAAGATGGAGAAGGTAAATGGCAACACTGGCATAAGAATAAAGGTGCATAAGAGTAGCCATTAAGATAATTAGATTGGCTATCAAGTCCCATAAGAGGGCTGAGGCCCTGGAACAACCTTCTAGAAGCAGTAGTACGGGTGAGCAACCTCAAAGATTTTGGAATAGAACCAGATACATTTTTGTATGGACCTAATGGATATTTACCCAAATCCAAGACTACTTTGAATTTAAGATGACACCTCAATAATTAAATTCTAGACATGGAAAACTTCTAAATTTGTTATACTTTTTCATGTCTAGACTCTAATTATTGGAGGGCCATCTTGAATTCATCATCCTACCACTGTAACAGGGAAAGAAGCAGCGGGGAGGGGGCAGTTTAAGTGGCCTAAGCCATATCCCCTGCTCCATCCCCCCAGTGCCTCCATGCTCCAGCCTCCCTCACTCCATGGTGATTGCTCCCCCACAACACCTGCCACTCCCCCTCATCTGCACATACCTGCTTTTGCCCCAACTGTGTGCTCCATGTCCCAGGCCACAGCAGGGCCTGGACCCACGGCCACAGAGGGTAAGCAGCAGCGGCAAGATGGGGGGAGAGGAGGGGCAGCAGACACAGTGTGGGGAGGCAGCTGCTGCTGCAGCTCCAACTCCAACCTTGGGCTGGGACCGGAGCCAGAGCAGCTGCCTACCTTCCCCAACCTGTACCCAAATCTAAGACAAGGGGCTCCTCTTCCCCCCCCCCCCCCGCAAATTGAAGGGTGGAGGGGGGCAAATTGTGTCTCAGATCTGTGTAAATACAGTATACAATCTTATTTCTTGCAGTAGGGAAAGATCGGACTCCAACACAAAAGGCCGCTTCCAGTCCCATGCTAGTAAGCGGCAATGCTTCGAGAGCTGATTCTACCTCAATTTGTACCTCACTCCCCTTGTAGCATTTTCACCATCCACACTCCTTGGCCCTTTATGCTGTGTGTAGTTGTGAATAATGGGAAACTGCACACTAAAGTGAAGAGCCTTGAGACTGGTGGCAGAGGATGCCCCTGGGACAACTTCACAACCACACATTTCCAGGCTTGCCTGGCACATATCTGCCAGAGTGGTTAGGCCGGGTGTGCTTGGAAGGAACCCTCCTGGGAAACATCAGCCATGCTGTGTTGACATGGTCTCAGACTGCTGTTACTCTCACACAGGTAAAAAAAAAAAACCAAAATCAAAAACCTGAGTTTCTTTCACTTCCCCTGCGAGGGGCTGAGAACTCAGCCTGGCAGCGGGAGGCGCTTCCCACAGCTGGGCTCAGTTCCCAGCAGCTCAGCCCTGGGGAACTGAGCCCAGCTGTGGGAAGCGCCTCCCGCTGCCAGGCTCAGCTCCCAGCAGCTCGCAGCCCTGCGGACGTCAGCCGGGTGGCAGGTGCTGGCCCTGCCCGCCTTCCATCACGGGGCTGAGCTCCATGGGGCTGGCGGAGCCGATCGGAGCACAGCCCTGGTTCTCCCCCGTCTCCCACCACCTGGCTGGCTGCTTCGAGATTTGAAACGTTTCGACTGGCCTCATTTTGTTTCGAGGCCGTTTTGAAGCCCTTCGTTTCAATTTCGCTGTTTCTAGCTCAAAATGAGTCAAAACAGAATTGAAACGGAAACAGCCAGCAAAACTTCGCACAGCCCTAGAGTTCAACGCTAAGCATAAGGTGGCAGATTTACACTGCATGCTAGGAGAGATGCTTCGTTGTACCTGTGAAGAACAATTCCCCAACCCCACACCCAGCTAAACAGAGGAAGTTTCTAGCCTTGGTGGCCTGAAGGGCAGATATGCGAATTCAGCCACATATGTCAGTGGTTACGTGGGGTGAATAGGTGGTTAACTATGCCGACAATGAGTGCACCACTGCACAAAATCTTACTGTGCTGTTTTTATGGAAACGATGAAAAAGCGAGTGGCAATAAGTCTGAGGCTTTGGTGTCTCTATAAAGAGAGCGTGCATAGCCTTTAGTAGCATTGATGGATGTATTTAATAGAAACACCAGCTCATGAACTGGGAAGAAGCTGCAGAGAATGGAGATGCTTGGGGGGTCAACAGTAAAACGAATGAGGGTCTATTATTACCTCTCTCAGTGCTTCCTATGCAGCAGGGTCTCTCAAAAATGATGCTGGCCTTTAAATTTCTCCCTTCCTCCTTTGTCATTTTGTCCGCTCTTGTACACCAGAGCCAAGAAGAAGAACCTCATATGTCCTCTGAGCTCTTCTGGATATAGAGAGATAACAAGTGAAGAGTTTTGCTCCAATGACTATGATGTCTCCCCAGTTCCTACGTACACCTGCTAAAATCAACTGAAATATTTCAGCTAAACCTGTGACATCTCCCACCTTCTGAGACTGAAGGTGCATGCACCACACACCAAGCAAGAGACTTGACTGCAATATATGTAGGCAGATATGAAATGGGTTTAACCCAGGCAGCAACAAAACCACAATTGCACAGATTCAATTCATTGCTACTGGCACCTGAGCAAGTAGGATGAGAGCTAGCACAGGTCTTTTTTTTACCTGTACTGCAGCCACCTGTTTAATTGAAGTATACATACAGCAGTTACCGTCAGAGAGCTGGCTTGTTTTTGGCATTCTGAAAACCTCCTTTAGCCAGATACAAATTTTAGAAGCAGATCAACTTGAGAAAGGGCCTTCTGAGATGACTTTTTTGGCTAGTAAAAGTAAGGTTCTAGCTAAGTTTCTAGAAACGCTATGGCAGGGGAATTTTTCCCTCCCCTTAAAGGATGCCAAGTAAACCAAGCTATAGACTGCACCTCTACGCACCCTGGATTGTACAATCTCATAACATTTCAGAATAACGATATCTATCAGTTTACCTAAAATTTTCTTTCCTGGAGCAATAAGGTCTACAGACTGCTTCAGTGGGTACTTTCAGTCTGTCCACAGCGAGGAAGCATCCCCCCACAGGATGCGTTCCAGTTGGGAAAATTTCTACTGGCAGGATAATTCAAGTCTATTTTCTTAAATTGCAGACTGTACTAATTACATTGAGGGAAAACCATGATGATTTCTCCTACTACATAGAGCAGGAACTGCCCCAAACAACACATATTCGAATCTTTGGAGGTCAATTTACCTTTTTATTTGGCTGCTTTGCCTCCAGGGCAGGCTAGATTTGTAGACTTTATTAAATCAATCAGAGGAAGGCTTCTGATAACCAGAGGTAAAGTGTTCCTATTTTTCTTCATGCTAGAGTCCAAAGATCCATTACAGCAGGATTTACACAGTAGCGAAAGCCGAGCACGGCGAGAATCAGGCCCATTCTTCAGAGCTGCAAGCTACCAGCTTCTTTTGGGTATCAGGGGATGAACAAAAGTGGCCTTGGCTAATGACTTTAGGATCACGGTAAAGAATTTGTTGAATGTATGTATTCAAAGCCACAGGGTTGCCTAACAAATCTCAGTTAAGGAGGATTATAAATATGCTTCCAGGACTGACAGTACTAATCAATGGAAGAAAAAGGTATTTCTTGAACTTATTGTGGACTTATTGAGAATAGAAGAGCTAAGCTGAGGGAGAAAAAAAAGTCTCCCTGAAATGCACTTTAGGACGCTGCTGGGAATTATCATTAAGCCAAAATACTAGTTGGCTGTTTGAAATAAAATGAAACTTCCTTCAGAACGCTTCTGCACGAAGCACGCCCGAGCCAAGAGACAGGACTGGGTAGAAGGGAATACGTTCCCATGCTGGCAGTGGCCACTAGTTCGATTCTGCAGCAAAAGGGGGGAACAGGATTGGAGGGGGGCCACGGACTTACTGTGTTCACGCACAATTGTAGCCATCATGGCTCTACCAACAACCGAGCGTCAAAACCAGCCAATCTTTCAGGACATCGAGGCTCTTGCTCTACTTCTTTGATTTTAGAAACAAGTAAAGACCCTTCCAGAAATTAAGAACGTGAAACCAGGACCATCTAGAAGCTACATGTCACTGAACACATTTCTAATCCACAGCATGAGCCAACCTTGCAAAATTGCCAGGAATATTTACTAGACCACAAGAGGTGTCCTTGCCCACCTTGTAAGGGTGACTGGTATTAAGAAGAAAAGTTCATGCAATAGCCTTAGATTTTTTCACTTAGATGAATAACTATTCATAACAGATCCAAACCCCCAGAACAGCAAAGATATCCAACAAAACCAGAGCACTTACTACAATCATGAAATGGCAACACTCTGAGCATATGCAGCATGTAATTAATTAATAATGGCCATTGAGGAAGAAGGGATCACATGCCTAGTGAAGCTCTGTCCTCACTGATGATTTCAGTAAATGTGCCTACCAGGAATGTGTATTAGGTGCAGGTTCCAGGTTTTTATCATCATGCCTACCCCAGCTTAAAGACAGTCTTAGTCTCATTGACAGAATACTTAACACATCAGCAGGCCAGTTATGTTAGCACTCCCAACACAGCAAGCACCAGCTGACTGAACTAACATCAGCAACAATGAGAAATTTTTGCAATAACTTTCCCCGTAGAAACAGCCATACAGATCCCACAACATTAACAAGTAGAAAGCGCTTTGAACTGAAGCGCTACATAAGCCCCAAGTATTGTTAGCAGCAGAGAAACGGCACCATTGCTTAAAACAGCAATTCATATATGGAATCTTTTATCCGTGAATTAAAACAATGGCTTTTGAAAGAGAGGTATAATCAGTCACGATGGCACTAATTCCAGATCCTCTAGTGCTAATGTATTTTATTATTACGAAGGCTTATCTTCCACTAACTGTAATGGAAATGCTGCCCAGTTATTCCAATTTAAATTTATTAAGAAACACAAAACAGGCAGTTACCTTGCAATTAATAGTTCTCTTCCCACCTGGCCACCTTGTCCATCTCTGAGCCCCATTCTTACCTGAGAGAAGAGTTGGTACCATCCCAAACAGGTCGGAAGCGCTTATCACCTAGACTGCATCACCTAGACTGCATTTCATGTATGCTAACCGGGGAGCTACACACAGCACCAGCGTTGAGATTGTACAGCATGAAATAATTACTGCTTAGTGGAGCAGTGATACAGCTACCTCCAGTCTGCCAGACTCAAGAGACTGTAACTAAAGGCTATGAGACAATACATCACAAATACAGAATGAGCCGAGGATCCCCACTGCAAACTTATTATTGAGAAAAGAAATCAAACTAATTGAATGATAGTGACTCCCCTTCCTTTTCCAGAAAGCTTACCCACAGCTCCTCTCACCACCCTCAGGTTGTTCAACTATTTCATCCCAGAGATGCATGTTGACAATGGAGACCAATAAAGCAGAAGTCCTGACTTTAAAAGTGCAGTCCCTGCAGCAGGGAACAAACCCATATTTGCAGTCCTAAATAAGTGGCACCATGCAAAAAGAGCTTGCTGTCAAGGGGTGGGTGACTGTTTCGAGCTGCTGAAGAACTGAGCCACTTGGTTAAAGTTAGACACCAAAGTATCTGGCTTGGAAAGTCCTGGCCCAAAGCTGAAAAAAGAAAAACAAGCAAATGAACTGCCCAGTTTCGTGCTTATCTGCCCTTACCCGGTAGTACCTCTCTCAGCATTTGTGTACCCTCAATGAGAAGCCTCCCACACAAGCAGCAGAGAAAGGGGAACAAGGCCAAGAGACAATTTACACTAGCTTATAATTATTCATTGGCTTGTTAATACCAGCGGAGTGCTTGGCCTTGTACAAGGTCATGCTTCACAAGGAGATTACCAGCTGATGTCCTCTCTCCAACAGCTTCACACTCTCATTACTAAGGATGCCAGCAACATATGAATGCTCACACAGTACTTCCCATTAGTATCCACGTACATACGTGTACCCACACACTCCCTGAAAAGAATATGTTAAGCTTAAAACTGAGAAGGGTTTCTTTAAAATATGCAGTGTTAACAGGTGAAGACGTATTGTTTTCAAATCCTTCCATCTTGAACTGGTACCTTTCACCTTAATCTACCTGGAGAAATAGATAGCCTAGGAAAGGGGAAAGGACACTGACCACTGCCTTAAAACCTTTAATAAAACCACCAGAGGCCCCCAAAGGATGACGAGATTGAACAGTCACAAACTCCTCCATGACCATTTCAGGCTGGACATAAGAACCTCTTTACTGCCCGAGCCCCCAAGGTCTGGAACAGCCTGCCACCGGAGGCGGTTCAAGCACCTACTCTGAACGCCTTCAAGAGACATTTGGATGTTTATTTTGCTGGGATCCTATGACCCCCGCTGACTTCCTGCGCCGGAGCAGGGGCTGGACTGGATCTTCCAAGGTCCCTTCCAGCCCTAACGTCTATGAATCTATGAAATATGCTGCAGGAAAAAAGCCATTAACTTAACAGTTTCTCCTATCAAAGCAGTTTGCTTCATTAGTGTCCAAAATACTTTTATAGATGCATCTCCCTATCCCCATCTATTAAAAATAGAGGATTTTTTTTCCACCTGGTAGTTAAATGTTCAAAAAGAGTGTGTCACTTCCTCTACAGGGCCAAAGCAATTCCTTATGGTAACATACCTGTAATAAAACACCACCACCAGTCTGGAGAAAAAAAATGCTCAATCCCACTTCTGTTGCTGCAAACACACAGTCCCATGCACAACAAGCTGCCACACTTGATCTGGGAATGAAGGCAAGCTACAGCTAATACAAGATATTGAGCTGGGGCACTGCAGTATCAGTGAGGGACAGTCACACCCTGGGCTACCCCCTCTATGTCAGGGAGAGGCCCTAAACTGAAAGATGCAAAGCAACAATTCCAACATTTTCCATCTAATAAGCTTTCTTTTGGCGCTTAACTTAATTTAGGCCCTTTCATTCTTGCCAGATTGTGTCCAAAATAATTGTGTTCTACATACAAGAGGCTCCTCTTTCAAGTTGTCATTTGTCCCAGGTATTATTCTCACTTTTCCCTTGAGCACTGGAGTGTTGCTTTCGGACAGCTACCATGTTTCACACCGCTGGTAGCCACTGTAATTTTGTGTGCGTAGTTTATTAAGTATATAGGATTGACAGGAGGGAAAAATTTAAGAGAGACATCTGTCAACTGGAAAATGATATTCGACTAAACATGTTGTAGCTTCTATAATAGACATCAGCAGGAACCTGGGTTTTCCATTTCCTATGGAAAACGAAGAAAAATGTGGATTTTCCCCTTTACACAAGGAAAAGGCAAGGGGACCCATGCCCCCCAGATCTGTGCCCAGGGCAGGCTGCCCACTGCAGCTCCGCAACCCGCCACTCTCCTGCTGGGCTGGGGAGGGCCCCAGGGGTGTGACCTGATGTGGCAGGGCAGAGCTGGGCCAGGTGGGGAAGCTCCTTGCCACTGCTCTGTGCTGCCCTGGTGAGCAGGCTCCTGAACGCACAGCAGCAGCAGGGGCAGCAGCATGGAGTTGTGCCCCTCATTGCTGCTGCATGGGCAGGGGATGTGTTGCCAGGGCAGCGTGGAGGTCACAGCAGCAATGAGCTTCTCGGCGCAGCCCCTCTCTGCCATGCTGGGTTGCACCTGCTGGGCTACGGAGGCCCCAGGGGAGGGCAACAGGGCAGGAGCCTGCCCCCACCCCATGCACAGATCAGCACACAACAGCAGGGAGCCATCACACCCCCCCACCTAAGCCTGCAGCAGGCGAGGGAGCTGGGCTCTGCTCCGGTGCAGCAGCTGCCACCTCCTCCCAGGGGCAGGGGGCTGTGGGCCCAGGCCCTGTAGCCCTGGCAACTGGGGGCGGCGGGAAGGAGTGAGGGGCCTTTCATTTTAATCATGGATTTGGGAGGGTTTAATCAGAGAATCTGCGGGGTTTTTTTAAAATCAGGAAAAACCAGAATCTCTGGTTATCAGTAAATCTCCAATAGCACCACTGACAAAAATATTAACAAAAACCAATCTATTTTGCACATTTGATAGCACTGCCTTTCCAGCTGGTTTTACCGTGTCCTCTGAATGCTCAGGTTATCCCTTTCTAAAAACAACCTTGGACCATCAACAGGTGAGCAAAGAAACCCTTCTACTCTAAAAATAATGGATTTCCTTTTTAAATGACAGCACTACTTAAGGAGTATAATATGCAAATTGAGCTTTGCTGAGGTTACACCAAATTCAAGTTGGGAACAGTTCTTAAAAAAAAAAAAAAAAAGCTATTGCATCAGCTTGAGCAGTTGCACAACATCCCTGGTAATTAAGAGCAGGCTTCCAGGCAGACCTGTAAAGAAATAAGCAGGTGCGATAATGACAGCAAATAGGATCCTTACTACTTGAGAGCACTTGAAAAACAGTTAGTTTGTTTTAAGAAAGGGAGACTACTGATCACTACCAATTCAAAACCATTTTTTAAGAAAAATATTTCTTTTCCCCAACCTGTATTAGAGACCAGTAATATACAGGAAAAACTACCAGCTGTTTCCATATCAAGTGCTGTCACATGTACAACGTAAAGCAGTGAGAGAGCAAATTTTAAAAACATATTTATATTATTAATGTCTTCTTAGGTGTCAGGTGCGACCATAGGTATAAACACGTATTTTCTATCCTGATCATCGAAAAAATAGAAGCGCATAGTAAAAAAGGGAACAGGCGCAGTGGAAACAATGAAGCAGGTTCTTCCTAGCTAGCTAGCATATAGGAAGGTGTTGTCAATGTTCAGAGCCTTTGAAATCCCACAGGTAATTAAAACAGTCAAACAGTCAGGTGGGATGGGGCTTTTAGCTCTGCAAATGTCAGTTATTACGGCTGTTTCCAGCATCAACACAGACACCAAAATGTTCAAAATAACATTTCTTTTTTCTCAAGAGAGGAGGGGCCTAGGGAAAGCAGAGGTGGGCAAGTAAAATCTTTCACTCAAAAGGAATCTGGCAGAAAAATCCTGGTGTTCGAGCTGTCTGCAACACTCCAAGAGAGAAAGCAACCTTCTCCATGCTGTTTGAAGGCACTCATCTGTGGAGGTCAGCACCCTGACTTGTACAATGTCAATGAAAAAGAATCTCTCATGAAATCATAGAAAATTAGGGCTGGAAAGGACATCACACGGCCATGTAGTTCAGCCTCCTGCTCCACAGCCTCTCTAGGTGACTTGTTCTGATGCATAACCACCTTCATAGTGAGAAAATCCTCCCTAATCTCCAACCTGAATTTCTTCTGCTGCAGTTTGAGACCATTGTTCCTAGTCCTGTCCCCTGTGGCCACAGAGGTGCTCAGTGATTCTTCACCAGGACACTGCGAGAGCCTTAAGGGTGCCATGCAACACCGGCACCGTTCAGTGTGCAAACACCTACATGAATAGCAAGATAAACCAGAGATTTCAAACAGGAATCCAGAATGTGTCAAAAGCATTCTTACCTGTTGTGATCTTTCCAAGTTCTCTGCAAGAAAAGAACTGCTCTACTATTTTTTCATGGTGAAAAAAAGAAAACGAGTAAAAGCTAAAAAGTTTTGGGGTGTTGGTTATAGCCATGTTGGTCTAGGGACATAGGCAGACCACGTTCTTTGGGTAGATGTGATGTCTTTTATTAGGCCAACTAAACAGTTGGAAAAATTTGTTCTTTGTAAACTCTCTGGCACAAGCACCCTTTTTCAGGCATAGGGACACTTTTCCTATGCCTAAAGGAGGATGCTTGTGCCCGAAAGCTTGCAAAGAACAATTTTTCCGACTATTTAGCTGGCCTAATAAAAAGGCATCACAGTTACCCAAAGAACCTTATAAAGCTAAGAGTTGGCATTTTCTGAGGGGTACCTTGAGTCTAACGAAGGGTATGGTGTGCCTTGAGTCTGAAGTGGCTGAGCACCACTGGCCTGCCTTCAACCTCATTTATAAATACTTTTAGGAATTTGACGACTTATCAGATAATACTTGCCAACCATTTCCCCACTTCCCTCACCATTAAATAATCCTAGTTCCTTCAACCTTTCTTCAGAATTTACATTTCCTAGGCCTCATAATAGGCCTAATAATTTTGGTCACTCTTTGCTGGACCCTTTTCAATCTGTCCATATCTTTATTTATTTATTTTGATATATATATAGGACCCAAACTGGCCACAGGCAAGTACTCCAGGTGAGGCCTCTCTCATGCCAAACAGCGCAGAAGAATAACTTCCCTTGATTTGCAAGTAACATTCCTGTTAATACAACCCTGTTAGCTTTTCTTCCAGTAAAAATCACACTGCTGGTTCATATTCAGCTTCTGGTCCATTGCAACATCCCTCCCCCTCCCCTCCAGTCCTTTTTCTGCAATACTGCAGCCTAAACCAGTGGTCTCCTAAGTGGGGTGTATGCACCCAGGGGGTGCGCAAGACGATCCACTGCGGTGCGGGAAGAAAATATTAGAACTTCTATTTCTATAAATATATATCGGGGGTGCATGCTCAAAGTTTTTTTACTGATAGGGGTGCGCGATCAAAACAGTTTGGAGATCACTGGCCTAGACGATCATTCCCCTGTCTGTATTGGGGAAGATGGTCAAGGCAAAAAGTGCACACGTGTCAATGGCTGGCAAGATTTTCACCCATTTGTCTTACAGGTCCATTTAAAAAAAAGGTAATATTTTTACTGTTCAACAATCATGGGAGCTTAGCTGATCTCAGATGCAGTTAATACCCAAGACATCACAGTGAACACAGCTAACTTTCAACCCCAAGGCTGGCACTGGAAAGAGATGCTGCATCTCCACACATCTGCCAGATTAAAGTTTTAAATAAAGATTATGGCTAGACCTGGCATAATCATGTGTGGATTTCATAGCATGCCTATTGACCCACCATGTTCACACTAGAATTCATGTTAGTATCTGCTTCTCCAAGGCTGTATACCCTTCTCCTGCTGTTACTCAGATGTTTGAGATCCCTGGGGGTTTACAGGATTTCATTTTATATGAAAATACTTATGATGATCCTCAAGTCTATGCTGTCAGAGTCAAACATATCAAAGTCCTCAACCCGCAGAGCAAAATGGAAAATTAAGTCAAGGGCAAGTAACCTTGCAATGGATATTCAGAGGATTGGAACAGGTTATCCATTAAAGTGATTCAATTTTACAGAGAACTGCAAAAATTCCAGTAAGCCTTTTGCTCTTCTCCTGTCTCTAACCGCTGTGAATGTCAGGTGGTTTCAAAGAAATCCCCCGAGACACTGACTGAAATGTCAAAAGCAAGAGGAGAGTTAAGATACAGCTTCTCCGCTCAATAAATACCAATATTAATGGTTTAGGGCATTAAATTTGTGTGCGGCATCAGAACTACAATTCTGCACGGTCATCAGCCTTTATTCATGGCTCCTGACGACGAATCACACTTCTGTGAGCTAGAACCTGTTGAAAGCTCAATGCTCAGCATCTGTGGATTTCTAGACAGAAATCATATTGTTTGGCTTTGAAGATGAAAGGTTTTGCAGCCTCTGGATGTTTTCATCCACTCATGTTTATGCAACATGTACTGTCTAGCTACGATTAGCACCTGAACAGCCCATACGAAAGCCTCCAAATGGGACTGCACAGAAACACTAGATAGCTCAAAAGGACCTCTGGGGTTCCGGTTTTTCTGCCAGGGGATGTGGGGAGTAGGGAAGGAGTACGAGGGGGTTCAAACTTTAGCCTTCCAGGTGTAACAGACATGGTCTCGTCATGCTGTCCTCTTCTCCTTGTCATACATCAGCAACATTTTCTACACATCTGTCCCCACTACTAAGAATTTGGAGTTGAAGCCATCAAGATTCTTCTATACCCTGTAGCATTAGCGCTGCCTAAAGCCAACAGACACACCTCACAGGACGAGATCCTCATTATCAGTCCATGTAACACTGCAGACACAGGTGCTTGGTCCTGAAAGGTATAGTTTGTGATCAAGTGAGAAAGCAACTGAAAGACGTCTGCACAAACATTCACCAGCAGAGCAGACATACTTATTCTGCACACAGCACTGTACCTAGACTCCTCGAGGCCCTGGGCAAACTTTTAGTACCAGGACCCCTTAGCAAGAGATGATGATGATGATAATAATAATTACTACTATTATTGCTATTTGCACCATTTTCAGGGCCCCTTTCTGTCTGGGCCCTGGGCAGCTGCCCAGTTCGCCGATGCCTGTGTCAGGCCCTGTCCACACAATGCTGATGTGGAGCCACATTTAAGCCTACACAAAATGTAAACAATAAAATCCAAACCATGAGGAACCTGGAAACTATGTGGGACTCGTTTCTATAGAAAGAGCATTTGCCTGCACCTATTCTCCTATTCATGAGTCAGCATTTGAGGTCAAGAAACTTTAGCAATGAACAGTGGGAGGGAACAGAAGGCCCGTGTGGGATGAAGCAAAGCTGGATCTGCAATAAGACTTCTGAAGACAGCTACTGGAAACAAGTTCTCTCGCTAACAGAGTTGATCAGCCACTGGATTTGCTCTGAAGGAGCCTTGCTAGCGTGAATCAGTTTGCCAGGCAGGTATGAAAGGAACAAAAACGTTTTCAAGCCAAATTGCCTTTTGGTGCTCGGGAAACTAACGAGGTGGTAGAAGAAACTTCCAACATAGTTCTGCCACAGTACCACGACACTGCTATGCCAGTCACAAGAACAAAAGCAGTGCCGTACCGGGTCAGACCATGAATCCCAGCCCCCTTGCCTTGCTGCCAATACAATGTCATCAGTGTACTCCTGGGCCAGGCAAACAAACTGCTTTACCAGTGCTTTTATGATGCTACATCCAGAGCTTTTTCTAAAGCAGCAGCCCAATGTGGAGATTAAAAATGACAAACACGCACACACCTACCGTACTCATTGCTTGAGAAACAGCAGTAACTTCTTATCTTTGGGATGCAGATGGATATTGCATCTACCCCATTTATTGCTAAACGTGCCCCGTTTATTATTAATGGAGCAAATGCACCCAGACCATGCAGTTGGGTCCCAGGAGTAAAAGGTATCAGGCATAAGAATTCCCACCTCTCACATATTTCCTGGACCATCACAGCAACAATTTCACTTCAGCACCAGGCAAGCACATCTCGTGCTAAGAGCACTGTGACCATGAATAAAGGCTGGTTTGCTGTGGGCCCTGAAATAAGCCATTTAAAGTGGCATCCCCACTGCCAAGATAGTGATACCATGGCACAGGAGTTCTCTCCCTTTGTGAAACTCAGTGTTGGTGAAGAGAATTGAAAAGCTGAACTGGCAACTGGTAAGAGAAGGAAAAGTAGTATTTATGGCAGTTTGTAATCCCTATTCCTATTAAATACACCAACGTGTTTTTGCTCACTGCAGCATTGGGAATATTAAAATATAAGTAACTACTCTTGAGACTTAAGTTAGGTTGGGTACAAGATGTTAATACTGCGAAGGCAGCAATGACTCCTCCTCTTTAGGATGACAAACAATGCCCAGCGGAAACGGCAAGAATTCCAATGTGAAGCACGTTTGCAGTTTTACATCAATGAGAAGAGCTACTCAGTCTTGAAGAATTTGAAGAAGTGGAGGATAAGCCAGGCCAAGGACAGCATGTATTCCCCCAAATACAAGACTATTTCTGAATAGCCAGAGGAGATTTTTAGATTGTTCTGGCATGCAACACCATGTGTGGAAGGCAAAGGAGTCCACAGAGCCAGGACATTCAAAGTCGGAGAAGAATCTTCCTACAGGATTTAGGATTTGGCCAGGAACGAACAATGTTAACAACTTCTTTTTTCAGGTGGGAGAGCCAATGAGTTTTCAGTACTGTCGGCCCCAAATTTGGGTATTATGGTATATTAAATGTAGAATGTAGCTGGGTTGGATTATAATATTAGTCTACAGTATTACCAATACACAGTGCCACAATATGTTAGCATGGGAAAAGCCAGAAAGTTAACTAGAAGCAAAAAGGATTAGTGCCTTATGCTTGTGCATTTCCCAGGCCATTAGGAAGATTTACTTTGAACTTCATGGTTTTAGAAGGACTAAGCGTGAAGTGCTGCAATTCAGTTTACCTGGCAAGAGTTTAGAGAACAACCTTGCAATTTTCTATACTTATAAGCAATTAGTTATCTGCTGCCACCTTTGCATGAAGTTACAACTCGGGGTTTTTCTGCTGTCTCTAAAGCCTGATGCTTGCACTTGCCAGCAAATTCCTTACTTTCTTTGCAAAGATTGATGAATTGAGCTTTATGTCATCCATTTAAAAAAAAATCAAGGAACACCCACAGTTCCACATGGCAAAGCTGAGCTGCAGAGCAAGTGACTTGCTCAATTGCATAAGCCACCCATGGCAGAGCAGGGAAAAGGACTGAAGCTGCTCATTAAAAAGCCTGAGTCTTGGCCACAGGCCTACCTTTGTTCCTTTTCTAGCATAACATGCCAACCAGGAGTTAGGAGAGGAAAGGAGACCGGGAAAAACTGTTCATCTTGTATCCAACATTTTATCAGATCAGCAGTAACTGCGTGAAATAGTTTCTGTGAAAGCAAAATGAGTAGTTTCACCAATAAAGGTGCCATTGAAAGTCTTGTTCAAAACAGTTTAGAAACCTCCCCTATCCTTATTACCGGTTGGTTGCTAATGCCTAAAACTATTGTAACGGCAATAGTTACCATTCCTCCTTCCCAGCCTGCATTACTGCATTTACACTTTGCATCTTCACGTTTGGACAATGAAAGCCATCAGTTTCTTGTGTATTAGCAAAACCTACAGCATTCAGGTCAGAAGTGGTACACAGTTTTATGAACTGTGAACAGATGTGAAATGAAACACCCTACAAGGTTTACCAAAATCACAAATGCAGTCCAAACTGTACCAAACGGCCTCTCGGTTTGGTGAGTATAGGGAAATTTTCAGACGGAGAAGGGCAGAAGGAAGTCAAAGGGATATGTCTTCCTAAATTCCTTCAGCACTTTGGAATTCCCCCAACAACACATTTTATCTGCTAAGTCTCTGACCTTCGCAAAGGAAATAGGGCAATAAAAGAGAAAGGAAAAAGGCTACTGATTTAAACAACCTCTTTTGATTTCTCATAGCAAGAGCGCCAAGCCTTCTGCCTATACTGAAGAGAGGAAAAAAAGGTGCCATGAGAAAATAGATACTGGTGTTTTCTACTCAAGGACCCTGATACGAATCCTAAATTCAAAGCTTCATGCTTTGGGTGCCAAAAATTGATCTAAGAGCTTAATTCCAGTCATTTTTAAAAGAGTTTTCATGTGAAAAGGAATGATTGCCTGATGGACCACAAGTCCAAGAAGGGTTGAAAAATAAATGCAGAAATACTGTGCATGGTACTAATAGCCTTCTGTATTTCATATTGTGTGCCTTAACTGTTCACGTGCCTGGTGATGACAGACCCTAAATTTAGCTCAGACCATTAGCATTTTATGGTCCTACCGATTTCTACTAGAATTACAAATGCACTGATTGCTTTAGAAGTCCAGGGAGGATTCTACAGAGGGAGGTCAAAGACTGCGCAGAGAGCGTCATGCTTGCACTTAGCCCCACAGAGCAGAATACAACCTCTCTGCTGCCAGGATAGCACAGGCCTCCTGTTTTGTTCTGCCTGACGCCCATTCATCACAGACCCCTTTGTATTATGATACAGTGTCCTCTCTCACCCTCTCTTTTGTCTCCCCTGTATGATCAGTCACTGTGTGCAACAATCCCACCGCTAAGCTAACTTTGGGAAGTGGGAGCAGTGGAAAAGCAGGCCTCAAAACCTTCCAGCAATGCCTTGCAGCCCTTCTCAAAGAGGGGTAAAGGGTCACAACTTTCCACAGGCCTGCCTGCCAGCAAGGACCACTGGAGAGAAAAGACGGGTAAATCTGTGAATCCACCCTGGTCTAAAACCTTCAGCTGGGCAAACCTAGCACGGACGTCTCACACGCTCCATATGAGAAGGAGATATAGGATATACGCTGTACTGGCTTCTACCAAGAGTGCAGAAACTCCTTTATGACCTATTCAGAGTTTAATTCACCTTCACATGGGTTTCAAAGCTTTGGGTGGGGAAAGAAGGGGAGGCTCAGTTTCAACCGAAAAGCCCAGGCTGGGCTGGGGTGGCTGCCTCTGGACTTCACATGGTCTGTAGCTGAGACGCAAACAGAACCCAACACCAAGTTTGAATGTGTTGGGACCTGATGTGGCTCCTTTCCCCCCTCCCAAACACGGCAGCAGACACGAGGAACCCGCGCTTCCAAAGGAAACGAGGAATTATTTTAAGCCATGGTGACTCCAGACCACGGCGCTTCTCTGGTTCCCAGCAGCAGCTGTGCAAAGCAGCCCTGCAAGTGGGGCACAGGGCGGCTAGGGGGAGTGCCTGCAGGCTCGGCTGGCTGAGGCAGGCCACCGCGGCCCCCGGGATCCCAGTCCCTCATGCACTGAGGCGGCAACCGGCTTCCAAGCAATGCGCCTTTCATTTAGACATGGCTGCAGCCAATGCATGTACCTGACAGCCAGCCCGGGTGCATGAGGTGGCTGCACACCTGGGGGCAAAACGACTTTAGCAGGATACAAGCAGCAAGGGGGGGGGGGGGAGGTGCCAATGACTTTCAGATCCGGGTGGGGCCCAGCCTGGTAACACAGGCAGTTGTCACGCTGAGCCAGGATTGGGGCTAGGGTGGGGAGGGGTTCTGTGTGCACTTCAATACGTGCAAATATATGCATATATCATAATACATTAACTTAATACGTGGATGGGGAGGGAATTCGGCATGCAGCCCCCACACACCAATATATGCATACTATGCAAATATATACATATATGCCAATGGGCCCATTGAATAAGTAAGTATGAGGGGGTGGGGAGCATGGTTCAGGGTGCAGCCCCTGCACACGAATACAGATACTATGCAAATATATTACATGCACCAATGTCCCCACTTAATATGCAAATATGAAGGGATGGGGGTGGGGTTCAGGATGCAGCCCAGAAAAAAATACATAGATAGTATGCAAATATATTAGGTGTGCTAATATCCCCACTTAACATGCAACTATGAGGGGAGAGGGTTTGGGGTGCAGCCCTCACACATGAAGACATAGGTATTATACAAATATATGAATATCCTCACTTCATATACGAATATGCAGCGATGGGGCATTCAGGGTGCAGCCCCCACAGAGGAATATATAGATATTATGCAAATGTCTACAGATGTCCCCACTTAATATGGAAAGAAGAGGGGATGGGGCAGTTTGGGGTGCAGCCCCCATACCTTAATACCCAGGCATTGTGCAAATACATGCATCTGTGCTAATATCCCCACTTAATAGCAAAGCGGTGGGGACGGGGCCGTCTAGGGCGCACCCCCACGAGCACGCAGGTACTGTGCCGGCCACGCGAGGGTCCCGCTCGACACGCGGACGCGGGCGGACCCGCGCCCCGAGGTGCTCACGAGGCAGCCGGGCCGGGCCCCACCTTGGTCTCCTTGACGTGCTGCTTGACGCCCTCGGGGTACCACTGCACCCGCACGTAGCCGCGGCGCAGGGGGCTGGCTCGGCTCTCGTCCGCGCCGCCGGCCCCGGGCGCGCCCGACTCGGAGCCGCCCGAGCTGCCGGCGCCGGCGCCGCGGCCGCCCTCGTCCTCCTCGGAGTCCGAGTCCTCGCCGTGGATGAGCCGCACTAGGCCGAAGCGCACGGCGCCGCGGTAGCGCCCCGACACCAGGTCGTGCGAGAAGAGCAGGCG
>NW_017728928.1:13377570-13467493 GCF_001723895.1 Crocodylus porosus
GGGCGCGTCACGGCCGGGGGATGGGGCTGGGGGCGGAACCGCGCGCACTGCGCGACGGCGAGACGCGTCATGGCCGCGCCCACCGCGGGCAGCCAGCGGTAGCCCCGCCCACCGCCGGGAGCCGGATGTTAGCCCGCCCCTTCGGGAGACCCGTCACGGCCTGGCGGCCAGGACCCGCCCACCGCGGGCAGCCCGGGAGTGACGTCGCCCTGCCTGCGGTAGCTCCGCCCACCGCCAGGAGCCGCATGTTGGCCCGCGTCTTCGGGAGACCTGTCCCTGCGAGGGGAGTTGGATAGGGCCATGCGTTGAGTCAGTGGCAGAGGAGTCCTGCCCACCCCGCTCATGGTTTCATAGTCGTTAGGGGCTGGAAGGGACCTTACAGATCATCGGGTCCAGCCCCCCTGCACGTGGGCAGGAAAGACAGCACCGTGGGCATCAAGACACTTCCTACCCATTGTATCTTGTCCTCCCCTGGGGGGGCTTGGTGAATAGATGCTCCCCCAGGCCCTGATGTGCACCCCTCATATAGTGATAGTCCCCTCTGTGTCTTGGGACACGGCTCCCCCTGCTCCCGGGGGGGAGCCATCATGCCGGAGGGCTTCTTGTGCAGGATTTTTGCTTCCCCTCTTGACAAGGCTTGACACTTTATTTTGCAGAGGAAAAGCATCGCCCCCTGGTCGTTGAAGGAGCTGCCCTGTGCCAGGCCCTTCCCCAGGGAAGGGGTGGCCATCTCTGTATTGCCCTGGAGTCGTGGGGCTTGGATATTGGTGCCACGTCTGGACCTAGCCGGCACTGAATGTAAAAGGGAAATTGTGAATAAAACGGATGTTTTTCCTCTGCAAAATAAAGTCTCAAGACTTGGGGGGAGCAAACAACCTGCATTGGGTGCTGGTAAGCAAGGCTGAGCATGTGTGTGCTTGTGCCCTCCTCCCCTGCATCCTCCCAGCCCTACTGAGCAGCACGCCCTTTCTGCCCCAGGTGCTGGTCCAGCTCCGTGCTGGGGGTCCCTGGTCACGCTTCATCAGGCCATGCCTGACTTCCTGGTGCCCCTGCTGATGCCCAGCCTAACAGCAGCAGACGAGGGCTCCACGACCTTTTTCCCTGTCTGATCTTCCCCCACCTATAGCCCCATGTGCACAGCCCATGTCCCTGTCTGCTCTGCCAGCCCAGCCCCTTTGCCAGCTGGCATCTGATGCCTAAGGTGCACATTGCCCTGGAGACTGGTCTGCTGCACTAGGACCCCCCTACTCCAGCTCCCTGTGAGCTTGTGATCCTACTGCTCTAGGGTCAGCATGGCTGACTCCAGGTCTCCAGGGGGAGGTTAAGGCATTAGTTTTAATCCTTAAAGCCCTACATGGCTGTGGAGTCCGGATCTGCCTGCTAAATGATATATGGCTGTCCACGATCCCAGACGCACTCGAGCTGAATCCTTCTTGATATAGCTGAGAGGGCGTGTTCAGCAGCCTGATATCCATAAAGTGAAAAATTTACTGTTCACCTTGGTACGAAGAGCCTAAGTCAGATGAGCTGGATTGGCATGGCGCCTCTGTTTCCTTCTGGGAAGGGAGGGAGAGGCTCTGCAAATGCTGGTTTTCATGAGCTGGGAGGGATATGGAGTAGATTCAACTTTCACTTTACGGGCAACGCCATTTCTGTTGTGGGGAGAAGAGAAGGGGATGAGGAAGTTTCATTGGTGTGGAACTAGATGAAACATGTTTCAAGCCACCTTTCTCATCCTCAGCCCTGCTCTGAAGATGGTCTCAGAGACCCATAGACTGTAGGTGAGCCCCAAGGAGTAGGAGAAGCAGAGGTATCTAGAGCTCAGACACCAGACCAGCTGCAAAACAGAGAATACCACTAGGTCTCACTCCTGAGGCAGTGCCTAATCTGCCAGACCCATGTGTCCTAAGGGGAGCATTTCCACTGGCTGCAAAGAAGATCAAAGGTACAAATAATTTCAAGCCACTCCATGGCCTAGGCCCAGGGCACCTAATATAGTGCTTCAAACTCCATGATGAAGATGATGGTTGACAATATCCCTCTTGGAATTTGGGTAAAATGCATGTTTACAAGAGACAGAATTTTCTTAGGGGCTGATCCTAGTGCGTCAAATAAAATCTCTTGGAAAAGGTCACAGACATTACTACCTGCTCCTCAGTCTGTTGCAGATCAAAGCCCATTACTTGACCTCTTTTCGATATGAGTGAGTGGTTGTTAGTCCCAAGATTTCTCCCAAAGGAAAAGAAAACCAGCAATGCGATCAAGTGCCAGCAAAAATACTCCCTCGTATTTCCAGGTCCCCTTGAGTCTGGGGGACAAGACCCACCCACAGTCCAAAGAGCAGCTGTGTGTTTCCCAACTTTATGCCAACAAGTTGTGTCAACAGAATGCAGCTGTGCATGCAAGTGTGTTTTAAAGGATTCATGTTGTGCTCAAAGTCAGACTAGGGTAAATATGGAGTGATGTGATTGACTTCCCCAGCAATCCTCTGGAGTTACAACCATGTGCAGTGTGAAATCAGTGAAAAGGATATAGCAAGCCGAGGCATTACGTTTCTGTTGTTCTCAGCTGCCAGAATGGGCCATTGGGGATCTCTAGGTAGAAGTTAGATCAATTCTTGGGCTGTTCTAGCATATGCCTGGTGATAAAATGATCCCCTGTTGTCTCAAAATTAGGAAACTGCAAAGGTGATACAAAGCCATCATTTCTTCCTCCTTTTTAGGTTTGGCAAAGCTAGAACCAAATAATCTCTAGGTATAAGGGAAAGGATACAGCTTTCTAACACTGTTATTTTGCCTCTAAGAGCATCTCTCAACATGAATCATGGCTTCTTTTGTGATTTCACACCTGGAAACAGAGCAGGGGGGTGGAAGGATTCATTGTCTTTTGGGGTAGAAAAGGATAGCATCAATCAAGAAAGAAATGTTAAGTCTCTTATGTATGTCAGGTTGAGATAAAACATTCATGAATAGGGGTGAGGAGTACTTTTAATACTATGAAGCCATTATCTGCATACCATAGAGGCCAGTGATGCGTAACAGCCACTAATTAGTTGCTCACAAGGGGAGAGGAACAGCGGGCATAAACTCAGTGATAAAACATTCTCTAGCCCTACTTGAAGTTGATGGTGCTTCAAGTGTGATACTCCACTGTGATAGTGCTAGGGAAGGGGCTGAAGTGGAGGAGATTATACTAATTTGTCTACATAGCCTGCTCACCTTCTCAGCATAGCCACTTTACCTTCAGGGCAATGGCAAGGTGGTTGGGCATTGATCCTGAGTCCTTTGAAACCAGGCTGATGTCACTGGAAACAGAACTAAGTCTTTAGGAATTAAATGATTCTGCTGGACTGGGTAATTTGGCCTAGAACAAGTGGTTACGTTCTTTCCATCATTGACAGAAAAGGATTTTATGTGGCAGCATTCTGGCAGTCCCCTGGCTTTTTCCATCTTCCCTCTGTGGCCTGTACCAACACTGCTTTTAAAAATAATTTATTCCTGGGCATAAATCATGAGTTTATTTGGAACCACCTGTTACTTAGAGTAATTCCCCTCTGTAGAACACCATTTGGACTTCAGGTTGTACATAGCTGTATGGTGCAAATGGGGAGATCAAACTGTTCACCAGAAATGCAACACGGGCGTTTTAATGGAACCCAATCAGGAGTATTTGCTTGTCAGGTACAGAGCAGGTGAGAGCTGTTTTCTTCCCTGTACTCCTAACTGTGGCTCTGAGGTACTCTTATATGGAAGCAAACTTCTGATGTTGGTAAAGAGATCACCTTTGCTTTTGGACTCAGTAGCACCGCATCTGAGCTGCTTCTCCAGACTGGCATACTGCTGCTGGCTTTCTGTCCCATGGAAGGACACAGGATAGGAGGAAGGAGCAGCTTCTATTAGGTAGACCATGGTAGTAAGAATTAGGGATTTTGGGTTCTCAAATCCACCCATGACTTGCCAAGTGAGCTCAGGTGAAAAAAGAAGTAGCGGCTGATTTTAATTGCATCACATTCTAGATGGCTCAAATTATGCCAAAAATCCAGACTATCTGTGAAGCCCTAGATCTCCCAAGTTTCCTCAGCTACAGTAGTGAATACTCAGCAGTTCTGAAAAGTGAAGCATGTAAAACTGTGCACCCAAAATAGACACACCTTTAAATCAGTGGTTATTTTTGGAAATGCTGGCCTTCATCTCTTGGTGGATCAGTAACCCATCCCTAGTAAACCACATCCCTGATACAAAGCAGTGGTTGCAAGACATGATTTACTAATGTGTGTCCTCCTGGTCTCTGGATAAAAGGTGTTGTCCCTGGCCCCTGTGCAGGGATGGTATGTGAACTCAAGGACAGCTTTGTTTTCTTGGTGTTCGGATACTGCAGTGGCAGCTGAAGTAGAAATACAGATAGCCACTGCTGTGCACAGATTCTTTACAAGGAGGAAAATGAGTTCCATTCTCTACATGTATAAAGTGGCCCAGGTTCAATTTGCTTTAGCAGAACATTGGACACATAGTTTATGCATTATTACTTTGTACGTTGGCTGCCTAGATCTAATTAATGTCTACGTATAATGCCCCAAACTCCCTCAGTAAGACTGTTCATGACAACCAATTGTGTTACTGCCAGGCATGTATTTCACAGAGGAAAGTAACAACCAGGTCTGATGTAACTGGGACCCTGGGATTAGTAGGTGTCCTCCTCACCCAAAGCATTAGAGGCAGTGAAAAGCCAATTTTATGCTTGCAGTAATTTTGTGGCCTGCAGCTTCTCTTGCTTTTCCAAATGACTTTTATCAAGTCCCCTTTCCATCAGAAGTACTCTGATGCCATCTTGTGACTCTTTCGTATATGTACAAGGATAACTGAAAGCAGTGGTTCTCAACTGGGGCAGTACCCAGTTGGGGTGTAGTGGTGCAGTCACACCACCCTTTGATTCCTGCTCTACCCACCATTTTAAAACAAGCACCTTGCAGTTGAAGCAGTGAGGGAGTCACTTGGCTTCATGATTGTTTGTAACCTGCTTGATTCTTTCTAAACTCTTTATCCCACAGGTGTTAATGTCCCTCTCTCTTTTGTGAATGGTCTTGGTGTTCCACTAATCGAGCAATTCTTTCTTCTGCAATTCTGCTATTAGCTTAATGTAACTCATATTTCACAGCCCCACAGGGTATTTTTAACTCTAGCTAAAAACATCAACTCAGATGTGGAAACATTAACTCAGGTGAATATCAGTTCAGGTGTGGGAGTAACTTTCAGTGAAGCACTGGATGCATGGTCAAAATACTCAACAAGGCTTGCTTTTGTTTAATGAATCTGAAAGAGATGTGCATTTAATTCTAATGACAACAAAAAGACTAAAGAAAAAGCATCTTTTGATTATTTTTACCTAGTTTGTTGTGTTTTTTTATACATAATATAGACTATAGCAAATTAATGCACAGTTCAATAAAGTTATATTTGTTTTTGCTTCGATCTTAAACTGAATAATACAGCCCTAGGCCCCTTACATATCAATACAGTTTCTAATTTATTTTTGCCCACAGAAAAATGTGTAGTGTTGTGATGCACTTGCACTCCCTTTTCAAAATCCTAGATCTGCATGCTCTCACCCTTTTCAGATGCAAGGGCCCCCAAGTCATCAAGGCACTCCTCAGAAAATGTCAGCTCTTAGCTTTAACTAATTTTTTGAATATGGAAAAATTATCAAGCTATTCTTCTGTTGCAAAGACCTCAAAAAGACAACAACAGGTCAGGATGTTGTTGATGCTATGGATTCCTGCTTGAAATCTCTGGGTTTGTCTTTTGAATCATGTGTTGGTATTTACATACCTAAGTACCTAACCTTAACGTATAGAGAAGGCCAACTAAAATAATCAGGTGCTTGGAGCAGTTACCATACCAAGAAAGACTTAAAAGTCTAGGACTCTTCAGTTTGGAAAGAGAAGGCTGAGGGTGGGATATGACAGAGGTCCATAAAATCATGAAGGGTAGTGACCAAATGAACGTGGAACTGTTGTTCATCAAGCCCCAGAATACTAAAACTAGGGGGCACCCTCTGAAATTACTGGATGACAAGTTTAAATCTAACTTTAAACCTGCCAAAGGTAAGAAAAAGTACCTTTTTTTAGACAATGTGCAGTTAACTCATGGAATTCATTGCCACAGGAGATGGAAGAAGCAGATTGCATAGCCAGGTTAAAAAAGGCACTGGATACATTTGTGGATGATAGATCTGTTAATGGCTATTGAGCAGAATGGTTGATGATGTTTTCTTTGGCATTTCTAACCCAATAAATGGTGGATGCCAGTGAATAGAGGATAGATCACTCTAGAGATAACTGCCTGGTTTAATACTCCCCCTGTATAGCATCCACCTCTGTCAGAGTCAGGATACTGGGCTAGATGAACCATTCATTGGTCTGACCTAGTACGGCATTAAGTTGCATCCCAGCTGAGTCATGGATAGGAGCTGTTTGTTCTTTCTGACACCCACTAAAGGTGGACTCTTTCAGAATGTTTCCTTAAAAATACACAGCTGTGGTCTTAATTCAAATCCCACCTTATTGGGTAAAGAAAATCCTTCCCTGATCAGCTTATTAGCTACTGTAAGCTCCTTTTGCTGCCTCTCAAAGGCACAGATGTTTCTATACCATTCACATTTTTGCTGCCCATTGATATTCAGTGGGTCTCGAGTGCCAGGACAGCCCTTCTCACGCACACCCAACACCCTCAATGTGGGTTAGTTTATGTGGGTCAATTATAGGTTTAGTTTAGGGCCTGATTTTGCTACTGTGGAAGCCATAAGCCCAACTTGCCTTGATTTCTTTGGAGCAGGAACGAGCTCATGAACACTAAGATCTTTGAAGCAAGGATGCTGTTGCACTTGATGCTGTAAAGCAGCTCCATGGACACGGAGCATTTCTCGATGTTCAGCCTGAGTAGAGGGCAGGTCACAAGAGATCTTCAAGGGCAGAGAGGAAAAGACCCTTTCAATTCAAACCATAGAGTGAGAGCTGAACTTTATTCTAATGGCTAGAGGAATCTTCATAGCCCTTGCACTCTACCTTTTAGGGTAGGGGAAGAACTAAACCATCTATAGACAAGCCCATGGCATCCCATCCTCAAGGGTCACTGAACTGCTACTCTACACCCCATAGAAGTGTTCTGCACAGACATTGCTCTGCTTTCTGGGATCTTCCACTCAGCAGAGGATAGAAAGCTGAGCTGGAAAGCTTGGGAACCTACCATGTTGGTGGAAGAGTAGGAAGCACTCAGACCTGACTATACAACAGGTAAATATTTCCAGTGCTCCATCAGTAGCAGCAGGCTTACAGTCATCATCACTAGCTCACATGCACTGACTTAGCAAGAGCTGGAAACTCCTGTTCAGATCAGTAGCTGAGTAGTATCAAATACACAGAACTACAATGTATGCATGAAAACCTTTACAGCAGCAGCAGTTTGACACCCTCAGGATCCACGAGCAATCAACGCTAATTACAGAGTCCAAACAATGTCTGTGCTACTAAGTGATGTGTAGAATGCATTCCAGGTCAACAGGGGAAGAAAACCCTACAGACAGTTAATTAACATTGCTAGAGAGAGGTGGCACTTACCTCGCATCCTTTGTGATTGCAGGAGAGACATGCCTGATGGGCGCAGAAGAACACACTTGAGTAACACTTTTTTTGGGTGCAAAGCTGGTAAATGGAAGAGCTACTTTTGGCTCAAGAGCTGCGGTTCAAGTGTAAGTGCAGTAGCAACATGACAACAGGCTCAGTGTGCTCCACAGCTGAATGGACAATGGCGATGACCTCCCTTCTTATGGGTAGAGGTGATCCTGGCAAGACATTGCTGAAGCACTGAATCAAGCTTGGATGGGACAGTCCCAGGCCTTTCACTGCTCTGGGACAGACTGGCACTGGCAGTCCCCATCCTGAGACCTCTGCCCAGCCTCATTTGCTGAGTACATTCATCTTCAGAGCCCTTTCTCCCCCTCTGCAAGTTAATTCATACACAGCAAAGGACACAGATACAAATATGAGCACAGCCCTATTTTATTTTCTCTTTGTGAGGAGGTTATTGACCCCTGAAAATAGGGTTCTTAGAGATATTATAGATATTGCTTGAAGAAGGGTGTTTGTGCCCGAAAGCTTGCAAAGAACAATTTTTCCAACTGTTTAGTTGGGCTAATAAAAGATATCACATCTACCCAAAGAACCTCGTCTGCCTACGTCCTTAGACCAACACGGCTACAACTAACAACTCTATGGATATTCATTCACTGATTGTCATCCTGCCACTGAATTCAGCTCCCTGTAGATGGCACTCCTTACCAACCCATGGGTCCCCTCACCGAGGCCTAATGAATCATTCAGCACCCAAAATGCAGAGTGCATGGACACTGATCTCCACCACTACTTGCAGGCAAGCCCCTCCCATTATGTATGATAAGAGATGATCCAATAATAACCGGAGACAGTTCTGGATTCCTAAGTGCAAACCTGGAGCTGAACTGTTCTGAAGTTTTGGGTGCTTGGATTCAGCTCTGCTTCCCTCTTTCTCCAAGGGATCCTCTCTAGCCTGGGGTGAACCCCATCCTCTGTGATTAGTGGGAGAGATGCTTGGTGAACTGTGGCCTAAGTGAACTCTGCTGGGCTGGGAGAAGGAAATAAATTAAGCTATTCACTTAGTGTCTGAGGTCTGGGGAGAGGATGATGGAGATGCTGCCTCCGGGTCAGTGGGACCCTGGTGAAAGTTCTGCTTGAGACAGTGGTTTGTATGGAGACTGAGTCTTGCTTGGTCAAACATAAATGAACGAAGCTCTCCTCCAGTCTCTGATTTTGACACCATTCCTCTTGAATAATGACCACTGTTGTGCCACTCAGCAGGAACAGGATGTACAGGGCCTCTAGTGCCGCAGTTTGACTGGCCATTGGTGAGGATAGGGCTCTGTCTCTGTTCCCCCCGCATGAGGCAGGAGACAATCCTGCAGACCCAGAGGTCTCCGGCACAGTGCAGCAAAGCCTTTGAGTACAGGACAAATGTCCAGAGGAAACTGAAGTGCAAGAGGGGATGCAGCTGATACACTAGACAATGGGGAAATGCAGGGGAGGGATTCCCATGCTAGAAGCAATTAGGAAGAACATGGTTTTCAGAATCCCTAGTCCATGGCCAGAGACATGAGACAGGAAATGGGGATGACAGCCCTATCCGAACTCCTCTCCTGGCTGATCCTTCAGCCATGGCCTTTCCCGTGAGTTATGGGGTGAATATACCACCCTCTTTTCTCTGCAAGGAGGTCTAATCCCTCTAGAATTAGCCAATGAAATCTGACTTTGCACACCCAATATATACTTTTTTCCCTCAATGCTCCAACTTGTGCTGGGGGGGAAGCAGTGAAGTGGAGGGGCAGCATCTTCAATTGCTAAGCAGCAATCCTGGGGAAACCAAAATGCATTGAATCAGCTCCAAGAAAGAGACAGTGCTGTGAAACAACTGCAAGAAGGAGCACTCCCGCATCCCCCTGCTGTGTTCCGGAGCACTGATTATTAAAAATGTGGAGGACAGCGAGGAAAAATAATCAAGGCAAATTATCCACAGGCATCAAGCAGCAGAGCATCACTGACATCGATGCTGCTCTGCCAGTTTACACCGGGGGGAAATTTGGCCCAGGGAACTTGATTAGGTGCTAAATTCAAATGACAGGAAATGGAAGGTGGGTTGCTCTGGTTCATTCCAAGCATACAAAAAAGTAGGCTGTGAAGACACACTGGCCAATGAAACGTGAGGCAGAAGCATGACATCATCCAAATCTGCCTCCCAAGGGGACCCTGCCCTGGGAGGGGGAGATGCTGCTACACTGCAAAATGCTAAAAGCTGCTTAATTCCCCCTGGGAGTCATCGTTTTCATGCACTGCAGTAGGGAAAGGCAGAAAGTGGCACAGGGCCTAACTGCAGAATGGGCCTCCCCCTGCGTCTGGGGGCTGAGTGCGGGTGGCAGTTAATTCCAAGGTAATAGCAATGAAAAAGCAATGTCATTCCCTCCTCCTCCCCTGCTGCCGCCAATTCGAAACAGACAGCATTGGATCAGAGGTTATGGGCATTAAGGGCTCGTTTCAGAGAGCTGGAGAAATGACAGCTCTGGGTTCTTTGAAGACGTCTCCAGAGTTGCTAAATATGTAAATCTCAGTATATTACTAATGCTCACATTTTAATGGAGTCAATGACCCCTCTGCAGCTGCTAGACAGTCATGGGGTTGGGGAGGGAAGGATTGTTTCCGTACACACCCTGGTCCCATACAAAACCATCTCTATGCCAGGCAAAGTAGCAAAGATATAAGTGCAGGGCAAGAGGTGCCTTGTTCTGATTTGTGTTCACCTGGGCAGGTCTGTGCTTTGCAGTGTCTTTTCTACTGATCAGCTGTTGATTGGGGGACATTTCAGTTTGGATTCCATTGAAAATACTTAAAAAGAAGAAGGGGAAAAGCTTGTAATCTTGGAGGTTGTTTTGATAGAGGCTTGGAAGCTGGAAGTCCGTGTTTCATCACTGATTTCAGAACAGCATCAGCCCACGATTCTCTGCTGCCTCCTTTGTCAAACCCTCCCCTTATGCTCTCCTGGGTCTGAAACAGTATACTCTGAAAGGGCCTATTCCTGCTGCCTTGACCTGTGCAGCAAAGTCAATCTAGACCAGTGGTCTCCAACCTTTTTAAGTAGGAGATCACTATTAGCATTTAAAAGCAACCCAAGATCTACTGTGGACCTAACCGGCACCGAATGAAAAGGGAAATCATGAATAAAACGGATACAGAAAGCAAGCAGGGCTGGATGGGCATGCATGTGCCTGTGCCCTCTTCCCCTGCATCCTCCCAGCCCTACTGAGCATGTGTACCCTTTGTGCCCTTACCCTCACATGCTGGTTCAGCTCCATGCACTGCTGGGGGGTCCCTGGGCATGCTTCATCAGGCCTCGCCTGACTTCCTGGTGCTTCTACTGGTGCCCAGCCTAACGGCAGCGGACGAGGGCTCCACGACCTTCTTCCCCGTCTGATCTTCCCCCACACAGCCCCACGTGCACAGCCCGTGTCCCCATCTGCTCTGCCAGCCCAGCCCCTTTGCCGGCTGGCGTCTGATGCCTCAGGTATACATTGCCCCGGAGACTGGTCTGCTGCACTAGGACCCCCCTACTCCAGCTCCCTGTGAGCTTGTGATCCTACTGCTCTAGGGTCAGCATGGCTGACTCTGTGGGTCCAGGGAGAGGTTAGGGCATTAGTTTTAATCTCTAAAGCCCTGTGTGGCTGGGGAGTCTGGATTTGCCTGCTAAACGGGCTATGGCTGTCTACAATCCCAGATGCACTTGAGCTGAATCCTCCTTGATATAGCCAAGGGAGTGCTCAGCAGCCTGATGTCTGTAAGCTGAGAAATTTACTATTCTCCTTGGTACAAAAAGGCCTAAGTCCTTTGGTATTTAAAAGCAATCCAAGATCTACTGCGTGCCACCGCCCAGCAGGTAAGCTTGTGGGGAGGGGGGCAGATTGAAGCAGAGGAAGACAAAATTATTTGGGGGTGTGCCTTCCCAGCAGGTAAGTCCTGCCCAGCTGGGGCCCGACTCAACTTATCCCTGCTCCTGCCTCTGTGGCACTATTCCTCACCGCAGGGACCTCTATCTAGCCCCTACCCCTTTCCTCCCCCATGGACTGACCTGGGCTGGGGCTTGCGTGTGCATGCACGTGGGCGTTCAGCCCCGCACCCCAGCCTCGGATCGAGTCCAAGAGGCTCTGAGATCTACGGGTGGATCGAGATCCACTGGTTGGTGACCACTGAGCTATACTACTCAGGAGAGAGAGAGACAGGCGGGGTTTGCCATGTAATCTGCAAGCTCCTCCAAAGGGCAGAAAATCGTAATTTCACAAGTTGTGCTTCCGTGCAACTGATTGACCTCACTGGAGTACATCTATATTAACATCAGTGTCAGTCAGTCACGTCCACACTTGGATGCCACTGAGTTTTTAAAACACCTTGGGAACAATTGTTGTTGCTGCTCTGCACACAGTAACTTTTTAGCAACTAACCCCCTACACCTACCTGCATGCAATTACCAGATATTTCTCTCTACCATCAAGCCAGGAGCATGGTCACAGGTCTGTGTCTTCCTACTGCACCCAGTTCTGTTGTGCCTGTACCCCAGTACGGCCAGACTGGCTCTAAGAGTGTTATTTTCTCATCTACCTGAAAATAGAATCAGGCTTTCTCTCTCTGTTCAGGCAGTGGCATTAAGGGGGCTATGAGGTGTTAGATAAGCTATTCCATAATGTGCTCACTGGGATACACAGCAGTCGACTGGGGTGAAAAACTCTGGAGAACACTTTTATCAACCACGTGAGATCAGTGCAGCCTCAGTTTATGAAGCAAGGCATTGAAAGCAAGTGGAATTGAATCCCCCATTCTTTCACGGCCAAGCGCAGCTCAGTCAGGGCTTCCTGCAAAGCACATGGAAATGGGCCCGCAGTGTCTCATACACTGATCTTTCATCTGCTTCCTAGATGTGCACATTGTTATCTGTTCCATCTACCTGTTTGCTGGGAGCCTGCATCATGCACAAGCAAGTAGTAATTAGCTAAAATGCTTTCTCCCTCTGAAGACGATTGATGCCAGGAAAGACAAGCCTGCTCTCGGCTCCTTTTGCTGGCCTATCGCCTTAAAGCCTCGCTCTCTCTTTCTGCCTCATCAGGGTTTATAAACTTCTTAGAACTTCATCACATGCTCCATAAACAACAAATACATAAGGGGGGCTTCTAACCCCGCAGCTGAACGAAAGCAGGAGGCAGATCAAAATTCACTATTGTCTGTTTTCTCCTCCCTTCTCCAGCAGGGAGATCCAATCTCATCAACCAGAGGAGCAAACTTTCAGGGGCCGTAAGGGAAATCCTGTTTCACACGCATGCTCACGTAAGTGCCGGCTTCTCTCCTGTACCTGCTCCGGTGCTGATTTTCCAGGGAAGAGAGCAGAGTTTACTGAGACCATCGTAACTCTCCACACAGCGTGCAACTGGACACGATGCATTGTCTCACAGAAGGAACTCTGTAAAAGTAGAATTGGCCTGTATTGCGACTGACCCTAATACAGATGATGACGATGTGGATACTCCCCCATCTTTTATCCCAAGCTTGTTAAATCTGTCCGTGACAAATCTTTGAAACCCCGAAAGCTTTTAGAATTGGGATGAGTCAGAGCTTCACTGCAAAGGATTTTGAGGTGTAATATTCTAGTTTATGATGCAAACAAACCCTCAAGAGTCCTAACAGTCCTGAACATTTAAACCCCAATCCAACAGACATTTGGAGTAGAACAAAGACATCACGAGTTCATGTTGCCTTACGTATTATGGGACTGTGCATCAATATTCACTATCTGAATCTTTAGATCATTATTAGTATTGAATATGTTTCCTGTGAGTTTGTGCATGGTTTTATTTGAACAGCAGCTTTGTCTAAAACAGACAATATAGGTTTCTCTGTCTAGCTGTGACAGTGAATCACTTTGTAAGCTAAGACAAATATTTTTGCTTCTACATGCCTCAGTTTCCCCATGTATGAAATGAGCTAGTGATACTTACTTATCTCTATAAAACAATACATCATCCTTGGGTGATGGATTTCAGTGGTGTGCCAGTTCTCCAGTAGTTAAGGTTGATACTATACCAGTGCAACCTGGTCTATTTTTATTATGTGCGTCTTCCCATCTGTAGGTGATTTTTTTTTTTATAAACAGGGGATCTACAAAGGGAATCAGGAAGAAAATGATTATTTCCATAAAAATGATGCATTTGAGTTGTAAAAATGGTGACACATGGTCAGGATATACCTACTGAATGCAGACTGGAAAAGGAAAACAAACAACTGGGCAACCTGTTCTTGGTATTACTGACTTCTACCCAAGTCTGTTGGAGACTGAAGTTTTGGGTGAGATTTCCAAAGCTGCCTCGGGGACTGGCGTACCAGACTCCCATTCATTACTAACAGGAACTGAGTGCCTAAATTCCTTGGGCAGTTTTGAAAAAATCCTACTCTATATAGATACGTGTCTTCATCTCATATAAGGCAGCATCATTACTTCGGTATTGGTTTCTAAATGGTCCTGTGTACAGACTGGCTTTTAAGAGTTATATGATAAAGAAAGGGACTGACCAAAGAATGGCAAACCAATTCATCACAATGCAAATCATGTCTCTTTGAATTAATGCATGTCCCCTGTGGCTGGCCAGTTACAACATGAATGGATGACTGGGATGTATTCTGATCCCCATACTTCTCTTGTTGCCCCTTGTTATACAAATAATTAGGGATGCTGTGGTAGTGGCTGAGTGATTAAGGACTCAGAGATGTGAGCTTGAGCCTCATTTTGGACTCATGCCAGAAAGCCATGTATAGTCTAGCTATAAATGGGCACCTGGCCATTTGGGTTGGGGACTCAAAGGTGGCTGACTACCGTGCTAGCCACCTCACTGCCTGGTATACCATCAGCTCCAGAAAGTGGACTGCCTTAGTTGCAGTAGTTCAGACAGTGGGGTAGTGGAGCACTAGGCTCAGACAAGTCTTTGACCTTCCTTACAAATAATCACACGGACATGGCTCACAGAATAAAGTGCTGCTCAGATGAGTAGGGATACGTGAGCCTAGCTTTCACGCATTTACTTAAATGTTTGTGTAGGGCAGGATCTGGAGGTTTGCTGAGAACCTGGTACAGGAGCTCAGCAAGCCACCGATAGATAGTTGGCTGTGTAAAGAAACTGCATTATTTGCTGGGATTTATCTGAATGGTGCAATGGGGTTGGTACCAAATGGTGCAATGGAGTTTATCCAACTGCTGCGTGAGGCTAATCCAGTTAGCAGCATGTTGTTCCATTAGGCTCAACGGTAAGTCTCACAAATACTACTAGAAACAGCCGCACTGAACTCCCCTTGGGATCTGGCCTTTGCTATATAATCACTCTCAGCCTGTGCCCAAGGGAACATGAAATAACCATCTATAGAGTGAGTTAATACGTACATTTTGCTTATTCCAAGTTACTTCTGGTGATGTAGAGTAGAAGTGGTAAATACTTCCAGCTACACACAGGAAATGACTCTTGTTGATGTAGCCGATGAGGGAGATCCTAGATCAGTAATTCTCAGCTAGGGTGCCTTGAGATCTTTTCAAGGGTGCCACAGGTTGCCATGCACTGTTAGCACTGTTAATGGGCAAATGCGACTCACAAGATAAAGCTGGAGATTTCAAATAGAAATCCAGAGTGTTAAAAACATTTGGTCATGTTGTGGTCTGAGGTCTTTGCCAAACAATAATTGCTCTGTTATTTTTCCATAGCCAAAACACAAGTGAAAACTAAAAACTAGCATTTGCTGAGGGGTGCCTTGTGTCTGAAAAGGTTGAGAACCATCATCTTAGATTAACACACAGTTCACCTATCAGACACATCCTGGAATACAATGTAATTTTTTAAAAGAATTTAAAAATAATGTGATGGCCCTAGCTCAAGCAGGCCCAGTTAAAAAAAAAAAATGTAGGTCTTTAAAAACTCCTGTGTATTTACAGCTAGGAGCAAGCACAAAATGATGGTGACCACCAGAAAAAGGGCATTCAAATTTTTTGCAACTAAATATCTAAATCAGGGGGTTTCAACCTTTTTGAGTCAGTGCACCCCAGCAGCCAGACGCAGAGCAAGGGGGGGTGCTCTAGGTGGGGTGGACACAGGGTGGGGGTCAGCATGGGATCGTGCATGGCAGCGCTTCATCCCTGCCCACCCATGTATACCACCTACGGCCTTCTCAAGTACCCCTGGGGGTACGCATACCCCCAGTTGACAAACCCTGATCTAAACTATAGGCTTGGAGGATGAAATCTTCACTTCACTGATGTCTACAGGGACAGGATTTCAACCCTTGTCTCAAGCTGTTTATTAGTGGACTGCAGACATCCATGCTGTAATTGCTTTTCACGGCAGAGACCATGGGGTCTAGAATAGTCAGCCTTCTAATCAGGCCTCTCCCGTCTGATGTTTTCTCCAGTTCTCTTTTTACTCTTCAAAGTCTAGTGCAAGATAACGCTCGTCATGCAAATACATGTGTGCAATATTACATCTCTGCTTCCAGAGCTCAGAGACTACAACATTTTGGAGAAACTGTCCCAGGCCCCTAAATTCACACACAACAAATAAAGCAATTCACTATAAATAAAAAAAGGAGCAATACTTTGTTAATGGTGAGAGCTGGGCCTGATACAGGTCCATTTTCTTGGACATTATTTACTGGCACAACTGCATGAGTTTATCTCCTCACTTCAAAGGAGCATGAAAAGTCAATCTAATTTTTTTTTTAATGGATAATCCGTAAAAGAGAAGGGAAATAAATTAATGGAATCAATTAAAACATTTTAATTTTGACCTTTTCATATTTGGCCTTTTCCCCCCTACTATAAATTAGGTATATCTTGTAACCAAACTATCATTCCAAGAGGGGAAAACCCTGTTCCGAAAATGTCAAAATTTGATGTTTGAACAATCTGGTCACTCCCCCGCTCAGCTTCCGCCCCCATATGCACCTTTTTTCCAAATCAGGATCAGTGTTGAAGAAGGCCCTTTACTGAAAAACCTTTTAAGCTTTGAAGAGCCAGCTTTCCCCCGCACAGAAACCATTTCCAAGCAGAACGTTCTCAACTCCCCATGGTCCTGCTTCTACACCACTCTCTCAGTGCAAGCAGTGCATCTGTTTTTTTCTTTTTTCTGCAAATCCTATTAACCTGTTACAAGCCTATTGTTAGAAGCTGAGCCCAGCACCTGCCCATCAGTAATCTCAAGTAACCTGATCTCACACTGATCACTCAGGTTGCAATAATCACTGCCTGTATTTAGCTGGCAAACAATTGTGTGATGCACTTCTGTTCATGAGAGTCAGCTTTTAGGAACAATTGCCCATTACCTCCAGCTGTGGGAAGTGCATTTCCGGTGAATTTAATGGATAGTTGTACAAAAATATTATGCACTTCTATCTAGTTTTACTCATTTGGTGCTCACTCTCTTTGGCGCACACACCAGAAGTTTGGGTCAAGTTCAAGGTGTGGGGTTTAATCCACGTCTGTGGTGTTCAGATCTAGAGATCTAGTTGGGCTATGAAGGATTGACCCTGTCTTGTGAGGTCAGGTACAACAGGCTATGACCAGCTAATACGGGAACAAAAGGCCTCTCTTCATTGGGCTCAATAAAGGATTGTGTATGCATCCACCACAATCCAGGCTTGTCTATGCTTTTAGGGGAGACACTATAAGCCCACAAAAAGGTTAAGGGCCAGTGATAAAGTTCAGCTTGGTATCTGCAGCCAGCTTCCAGGTTCTTCAAAGCTTGGGGGCATTTGAGTTGGGTCCTCTTCTCTGCAAGAAAGATAAACTGTCACCATGTTACATCTTCAGGCCCATTCCATACCTCTGCTGCCATTCCCAGCTAGACCAGATTACAAAGGTCCTGATCCTTGGAACACATACGTAATAAGCCATGCATACATTTGCAAGATCACATACTTTGACTAAACAATTGCCCTTGGCACCTATGTTGGCCATAGAAAGGCCTGATCTGAAGTCTATGTTCAGTGGCTTCTAGATCAGGCCAAGTGTGTGTAGGTAATTCAAGAGAATATAGGGAGAAACACTTTGCTCATCACAGGCTTCCCTTCAGAGTAGCTGCTCCACCAAGAACCCTACATCCCAGGGACCGTGGAATCACCATTCAAGGACGCTGAAATCTGCTGTAGACTCAGCTGGGCAGACTTTGCAGCTTGGGCCTGTTTTTATACCACCCACTATACCACACAGTTTCTATACATGGTGGTCTATACCACACTGTTTCTATACATGGTTATGTCATTTGCCACAGTAGATGGAGGGAGTGGAAGGCTCACTGCCCAGCCTGATTGCTGCTGGAGGTGGGAGCTAAGTGCCTCATGACCTGTGGAAACTACAACCCAGGGAGATACACCCCATGTGATTTTTCCCCTTCTCTGTGACTAGAGGATCCACTCATTTTTCTAGCTCTTTGGGAAACCTGCTGGGAATCAGCAGCTGAGCAGAGGGGAAAAGATACTAAAAGAACCTAAAAGTGGTCACTAAAAGCTCCTGCCAGTTATGTCTTGAAAGTCTTTGATCCAGCTTGAAGCTCCTTCCAAGGCCAAAGCCTGCACTGGATGAAATAAAGACATTGGCCAACAGGAGTTTAGGGCTTTATCTGAAGACTGTTAATCAAAGGTAGTTTTTCTATTATTTTGGATGGGTTTTGGATTAGACTCATAGGCAGGGTCTCCAGAGCTTTGTTTTCAGTCAATCATATTCTAGAAGATGGGAGGTCAGGGTTTGAAGAAAGAGCCACTCAAGAGCATAAGTCTGTGCTCGTCTTGCTCATGGTAGAGCAGCATCTCTCTCCCTGGGCAGTCCCACTACTTGGGAAGCCAAGGGACCATAGCTGAGTCTACTCCTTAAGTCTTACTCTACTCCTTAGAGTCTCCTCCTTAGAGTCTTACTCTACTTTTTCAACTTCTGTTCAGATCTTGTCCCCTCAAAGCAGAGGGATGCACTGTTGTGAGGTTCTGCCATCCCTTCACCATTGGACCACCCCCAAAGTCATAGTGAACTCATTCTAACTAAACAGCTTGCTCTGCTACTCTTGAAAGACCTCAGTCACTTGGTTAACTTTTACTGTTTTACCAAAGCAGCCCTGCAATACCATCCTGAGAATTCATGAGACCTGGGGCAGCCTCCACTTGCCTCTAGCTGGAATAGCTTTCTGCAGCTCCCTTTCTTCCAGACCCATGAAAGATCAGTTTGACTCTCAGACTAAGAAACAGTGGCCAAGTCCAGAGAATAAGGGTTAAGTCACATAAGGGATCCATTAGTGCATAGGAGTGTCTAGCATTCCAATAGAACAGCCACATCCAACTCCTACAACTTGGCTTACCTACAATCTAGGATTTTATTCCGCCTTAGCGCCCAGTCACAAGCTACATCATTATAAACCACGTGTCCCCTCATGCAGACATGTCCTAAGTGCATAACCAAGTATAAGCTGGTGTCATCCACCTGCTGAGGGAGCCAAGAAAGTCAAAATCTGCTTATCCTCATCCCTGACTTCAGTTTAGATTGCCTCATGTGTAGATGACAAAGGACTCAGTAATCTTCCCCTTCCCACTCATTTATGCATGATTTCTCCCCCAGGATAAAGGACTATTTTGTTAAGCTGAGCAAACCTTGAATGGCTCTGAGAGCATCTCGGAATCGGCTAGAGATTTTTTCTCCTCTTGCTAAGCCTTGGTGCATCTCACCGGCAGACCCATGTATCATTCTCCCCATAGTCACAGCCAGGAAATAGCAGCTGCAAGCGAATTCCTACATCCCTCCCTTCCCCATAGTACAAGCCATGGTGGAAGCCTCTGCAGCAACTGGGAGCAGATGATCCAACTTGTCCCCAGTCATGGAGTCTCTTGTAGAGCCTTCTGCTACTCATACCAAACCAGGGAACCTGATGGCAAAGGTGCTATAAAGGCTGGAAACTGGATGAATTGCAGAATCAGGTCTAGCTCTGGAGGATCAAGAGACAGATTATAGCCATGCAGGTGGTATCTGTCCTGGCAAAGTCCTTCCCTGTGCATTATAGGCTCATGCTTATGTCTGGTCTCTAGCCACAGCCCATTCGTATGATAGAAAACAGGCATTTCAACTGGAGCTGTCAGCAGCTCCTGGAGGAGGGAGGGCACCCGTGCCAGACAAAGGCAGATGGCAGGGCATGCGTGAGAACCAAGGTGGCCGTGCTGGCCTTGCATCCCCATCGCTTGCACTCCACTCCCAGCCCAGTTGGAAACTCCAGCTGGGCAGATTTACAGTCCCCTGCCCTGCTAAATAGCATTTTTGGTGGGTTTCCCCCTCCACACCTGATAACTCCCCCACGACAGCCTAGCACACAGCAGCTCCAAACTCACCCGCTCTGCATACCACCTTCCTCCAACCCCTTGACCCTGCAGTGGGACAGTCTCCCCTCCTCAAAGCAGGAAAAACCTTGGCTTCTATGTCCAGCTTGCCAATTGCTCAGTGGTAACACGTGTCAGGGGACAACCGGGACACAGATGTTCCAGACTTGAGCCAGGAAACAACAAGCAGAACCTGAGAACAAGGAGTCAGAAGCCCAGAGCTACACAGAGAAACAAGGGTGCTGAAAAGGCTGCTGTTTATAGGCAGGAAGCTGCAGGTAACTAGGGTCAGATGGAGGCAGTCAGGCCAGGGGCAGCCAGACCTACTCGGGCTCCCAGGGCCAGCTGGCACTAGCCAGCCTGCCTGCTGCCCAGACTCCTGTAAGGGTATCCCAGGAAGCAGTAGGCCAGACAGCTCGGAGGGCCCAATGCTCCACGGTGCTCAGCGGCTTCTGTGGGGCTCTGAGCTGCAGCAGTCAGAGGGTGCACAGCACCTTGTGAATGCCCAGCCCCAGCCAGGATCAGGCTCTAAGAGCACTTGTGCAGCCCCCAGATCCAGCTTTCTGGTGACCGGAGCGCGACGTTCTCTCCCTTGCTCACGTCAGCACATTAACCTTGCCCATCTCGCCGCCTCTAAAAGCCACAGTTCCTCCCTGTGCTCCGTTGTTCCCACCCGGGTCTCCAGCAGCCGGGTCACTGCCTAGTGTTCCCGCACTGCTGGTGGTGGGGAGGTGGGCTTTGGTTCTGCAGCCCAGCCCATGCATGGGCCCCAGCGCCATGACGGGACAAACCTCATTTACACCAGGCAGCACCGATGCCTAAGAGCCCAGGAACATTTGCATGGGCTGGCCAAGCTGCTGTGCGAGCACGTTCAGGGCTTGGTATGTGTATATATAGAGCGAGGGAGGTACACTGCCTAATCCCTTGTGGCTCAGCAGGTATTTCCAGCCCCTGGCTGACCACACCAGGGAAGATTTACTGATATAGCGACTTGCCGGTGACCAAAAGGCATTTCCAGAGGGCAGCAGCACAGGAGACGGGAGATGTCGGTGATCAGCGCCCTGCCGTTCCTGAAGCCCGTTCACCTGATGTCTCCCCGCAGCTCCCCTGGCCGCCAGCGCCGACACACGCTCCCGGCCAGCGAGTTCCGGTGCCTCAGCCCCGAGGACGCCATCAGCGTCTTTGAGATCGAGAGGGAAGGTAAGGACCGCTCTCTCACGCTGCCCTTCCTTGCCAGGCCCCTTCCTAGGTTTAGAGCCCGTCCCTGTCCTCTAATAAAAATGCTAGAGCGGCCATGGAAATGTCCCTCAGGGCTGGAGACTACACAATTAAATCACACCTGAGAAAAAGCTGGGGATTACCACCGCAGCTTTCATAGAAACCGAAGCCCGAAGAGCTTTATGGAGTCAAAGGCAGGGAGAGAATGAGCCACCAGCCAGGCTGGGAACACCAGGGGAGTCTCTAGTGTCAGCTCCATTACAACAGCTGTGTCTGAAAACTCATCTTGCCCTTCCAAAAACAGTCACTGCTCCCTGTTCTTCCAGCCCCCAAGCTCAGAGAGAATCACAGAGATGGTGGTGACTTTGGGGTCACTAGGAAGGAGGCGGCTTGAGGGTGGACTCCTGCTTCAGGGCCACGTCAGGGTCTCATTTTGTGCCTCGAGGAATGATGCCGGTGAGGCAAAGCCCTGGCCCTGAAGCTATGTTTTTGGGACACGTGAACCTGCTCCCCAGACAGGCCTCCTGCTGTCAGATGCCAATGCGCACCTCGCAATGGCTTGGAGAGCACTTGATCCTTTTCTCCTACTACGCTAGCAAGGGCAGAGTCACCTGGGCCAGGAAAAGTCACCTACCCCCCGGCCGTGTACCTCCTGCACATTGCAGCCATCTGGACCAGACTTGCTAGCATGAAATAATCTTCTTGGCCTCCGCCCCCAGCAGGGCACAGACTAAAAGCTTCTTAGATCCAGGAACATTTGTAGTCAGTCCAGTTATTTTTAGGAGGATTCTCTGAGTCTTCAAAGCCCTGAAGGTGCTGAGCCATATCCAGTGTTGCTCCCAGAGCTACACCCTGGCTTAGCACTGGATTTAAATTTTGCTGTTTGTTCCTTCTCATGACCATTTCTAAGGTGCGCCAGGAAACCTGCACCGCCAAAGACGAGTCATTCCCAAGAGGAATTCGGCCGAGACTCGGACAAAAATGACAGGTTACCCCAGCTGTTGCTAGAAGGCAAAAGGTGTTCCTGAAGGTCACACGTTTTGGGAGCGCAACATGCTTTCACCTCTGCCCCAACTACCTATCATCAGCCCTTCCCCAAGCTTTGGCAGCTATTGCATTTCTAAACCAGCGGGGTTTGGTTTTCCCCATATCAATTAGTAGGAACTGAAATGTGAAGCTACATAAACCTTCATGCCTGGCTTGAAACCAAACCCCAATGCTGCAGGAACGATTGAGAAAACTGCTGGCAGAACAGGTTCAAGTAGCGAGTCGTGATCCCGTTGAGGACTTTTCTGGGGTCTGAGCTGTGTGGATGAGAGAGCAGGCATCAGTTCAGAGGGTGGTCCTGCAGGGAAAATGGAGGGCTTCGCTGCCCAAGGGTGAAGCACCCAGTCTCTAAAAGGTAGGTAGCTGAGGAAGGGCACATGAGAAGGGGTAGCCCTGCTGCTTCTGGCTGCTTCTACTGAAAGCAGAAAAAGGCTCAAGTTGTTTAGAGCTGGATCCAAACTCCCAGACTTAAGAGCATAGGACTAGGAAGGGGCCTCTTCAGCCACTGATCTCAATCCCCTGCATTCACAGGCAGCCGTTCGCCTAAGGATTCACCAAGACAGCCACTTCAGACTCGCATACAGCTAAAGGGCACAAGGCCAGAAACCCCCTACACCACGTGACATCTAAAAACAGGGTCATGAGGGCACTGCCATTGCAGCGACAGATCTAGCGAGTTAACTCGTGCTCAGAGGAACCTGAAAGAGGACCATGCCTCGGTGCAGTATTCTTCCCCCCTCCCCCTCCCCGCAGTCTGTGCCAGTCCGACCTGGGGGCAAAACTCTTTCCTGACCTGCCATTTGGCAGCCAGTTTGGTCCCGAGTGGAGGAGTGAGGCCCTCTAGCCCAGTCCCTCTGGGCCTTCAATCCCAGGCTTCTGGTTCATGCCCGTTATGTATATTAGCATCAATTAGCCCAAACCCAGAGGCGCTGTGGCTTAGCTCTCTTTTCACGTGGCCTTTTTGTTCTTTTCCAGCATTTATATCTGTTTCGGGCGATTGCCCTCTGCACATGGATGAGATCCGACACTTCCTGAACTTGTGCCCAGAGCTGTCACTTGGCTGGTTTGAGGAAGGCCGGCTGGTCGCCTTCATTATAGGATCTCTTTGGGACCAGGACAAACTCAGCCAGGTAAGGGCGGATCCCAATAGCTCCTCTCTCTTCCATGTGCTTTTCATGCTTGGTAGCAAGAGGAGGACAACGACGGATCTCTGGAGACAGGAGTCCAACAAACGTAGGTGGGACTGCTCCTCAGCCAGGGGTCACGAACAGTGGCGGGATGGTCACAGTGGTGTCAGTTTATCAAGCTCTGCAGCTTTCCTTGGAAAGCCAGTCAGCGAGACCACGGGCCCCATTTTTCAAGTTAGAGACATGAGTGAATTATATTCACCTAAGACATCCAAGAGGACGGTGCCGTGGTTAGAGCTCGACCCTGGGACTTAAGTCCCTACTGAGCCTCAGATCTCCTAAGTGACCATATCCCTCTATGCCTCAGTTTCCCTAGCTTAACACAGGGATAATAGCCTTGCTTTCCCTCACAGAGGGCTCATGAAGGTAAATGCATTGAAGATGATGAGGTGCTTGGATACTCTAGCAATGGAGGCCCCCTGATTTTCTAGATAGGGGGCAGTAGGTGGGCTCATGCCCCCCTGCCCCAGTGAATGCAGGGCTGCACCCCATTGCACAAGCTCTAGTGGGGGAGGCAGAATCACAGCCTTAAAGAGCTTACGCTGCAAGAGAAATGGGTCGAGGGGAAAGAGGAGTACAGCCTCTGGGCCAAGCGGTCAAAGTCATTACTCATCACGCTATGATGGATGTAAAAGCTTCCCCCTTGTCGCTAGTAGGCAGCATAGCAGCTTGTGGAGAGGCAGTTGCTTTGAGGCCCATGTCGGGATCTGTCGTCGCAGGAGCGGGGACGGGTGAGGCAAGCAGAGGAACTAGGCTTTGAGACGGATGCTCAGCCCACATCGTTAGACTTTGCTGTTAAGACATCATCTTCCATTTTGCGGCCTCAGTTTACCCCTCGTTGCATCCTGGGATTGCCAGTTACATCCCATTCCCCTTCCCTAAATAACTCCCCTCTCCCAGTTGCTTAACATGCCCAGAACAGCTCCAGACCCGTGTCTGGATGCCAGGACACCTCCAGCCTTCTGACAAGCAGCAAAAATAGAAGCGGGAGCTCAGTTCTCCCACTCAACCAACCGAAACATGACCTCACCCAGCCTGCGAACAATTAATTGCAGTGCAAACACAGCCATTCCCTTAATGACAAACACACTTACTGCTTATAAAGCACTTTTTGACTTCGAAGCACTTTACAAACTAATCAATTTCTGGCAGCCGTGCAGCACGGAGTGGGTGTAGCAGGGGAGGAAGAGGGAGTTCTTGGAGTGCTAATCTCTGCAGGATAACTCAATTTCTCTGAGAGTCTTCTCATCACTTATTTTTATTGCCTTTGCTATTAAAATGTGCTAAGTAATTTCCAGAAGTGATTGTTTTAGCTTTTAAAAGCCCCATTACAATTACATGTAGTTAAAAGTAATTAAAAAAAAAAATCCATAAAGACTTCCTTGGGGAGGGAGTGAGCTAACTTTTTGGAGTGGGGGGACAGAGTCAGGACTCCTGGGGTCTTTGCCTAGCTGTCAAACTGTCCAGGCTTCTCCGGGCTTGATCATCAGGAACAGCTGAGCAGGCGCTGCTCCCATCAAAGCCATTGGAAGACAGCAATTGAAGGCTCAGCTAGTCAGGGAATGAAGTCAGGTCCTGAGCTTTCAGTGCCTCAGTTTCCCCGTATGTAAAGCAGGGATAGTGGGAGGGAGGCTCCGAGCCTTTGCTTAACCTGCATCCAGGCAGCACCTCTCCTCCAAGCGCCTCACAGAAACGGGTGTGAAGAGGGCTGCGCCCCTGTGAGACCGTGGCACTGCCCATTCACCCCAGCTGAGTTCAACCAGCTGCCAACAGTCATCCTACACACGCTTGAGTGGAGGGGACTGCAGCAGGAACCAACCTCCCTCTAACACGCTTTGCTCCATCCCCTCTCTCTCTCGGCAGGACGCCATGACTCTGCACAAGCCCCACGGCACCACGGTCCACATCCACGTGCTGGCAGTGCATCGCACCTTCCGCCAGCAGGGCAAGGGCTCCATCCTGATGTGGCGCTACCTGCAGTACCTGCGCTGCCTGCCCTACGCGCGGCGGGCTGTGCTCATGTGCGAGGACTTCCTGGTCCCCTTCTACCAGAAGTGTGGCTTCCGGGTGCTGGGCCCCTGCGAGGTCACCGTGGGTGCATTGGCCTTCGTCGAGATGCAGTGTGCTGTGGGGGGCCATGCCTTCATGCGCAGGAACAGCGGGTGCTGAGACACCCACTTCCCCTCCAAACTTGGATGCTTCTCAGGCAATATTCCAGACCTTATGCCTACCCCTTGCAACAACCAGCGGACACTTAAGACTGCTGTAGCTCTGTTGTGCCTGGCAGTCTGCCTGGCTGCCTTTTAACCAGCAGCTAGAGACTGGCCCAAGCTCTGTTGTTTTGGACATCTTAACTGGTCCAAACCCCATAAGACCCATGGCAATTGCATAGGAGGAACCAAAATCATCAGGAGTGTAGCAAATGCCACTTCATCTTCTCCAACCCAATGCCCAGTAAGCAGGTGTGATAAGTGTTGAGTTGGTCCCCGCCAAGAGCATCCCTTAGTCCTTGCTTCTAGCTACCAGCTTTCAAGGCAACAGTGCTAGCAACAGAGCCGCAACAGCAGGTTAGCCCATTTGAGAGGGGGAAATATTACCCGAGAAGCAGCATAGCAGGGGGTCGATTAATTGATTCCCTCTATTTTCCCTTTCATTAATGGCCTTGGAGCCTTTGACATGAGGCAGGACCACGCTCTGCTGTGGCTGATGCATCTCTCACTGCTGACAAAAGCCATTCACATCTTTTCATGCTAGTTGTTCACTGTCATGTTCTGCTGAGACGTACTAAGTGCAATCTGTGCACACGTGCATGTGGTGTAAACAGGTTGAGATACAGACAGCTCTGCTAGGCTATGGCAAGCCTCCCCCTCATCCTTGCACTCCTGATGGGACAGGTTGACAAGTGATGGAAGTCTAAGAGCTGATGTAGTAGGTGCCCAATGATGGGTGTCCCTGTTCCAACAAAACAGAGCACCAGCTTCCAACCCAGCCCAAGGGATGCTATCAAAAATGCAGCGTATAAGGCCTGGTAGAGACCAAAATGACTTGCAACTGAACCCTCTCTGAAAAGCACAGCAAGGAGACAACTCCATTGCAGACTGGAGAGGCAATTCCCTTCAGCCACCCCTGCATGGTTACAGAGGTAGTTACATAAGTAGATCCATTAAGAAAGATGCATGCATGGATCTGATCTAGCGAAAAATAAATCAAAGCTACTGCTATAATGGGTCCCAAGAATCCCAGGTGGCAATCATTCCTACCAAACTGATTTCATCATTGCACAAATTGTTCAGAACTCAAGATAGCAGCAACACCTGGTTTTCTCCTTAAGAAAAAAGAGCAAGTGCTGTATCCCTCTTCACTATACAAACTAGCTCTGTAGGAAGACAAGAGCCTCTTGGATCCTGCCACCCTAGTTCACTGGACCAACAAAAGTCACCTGCAAACATCCAGTGCCGTGGTCTTCTAGTTAGTTCTTTTGTTAATCGGCAAATAAAGAACTATTTGTTGCGTTTTCTAATTAGGCTCAGGGCCTATTTATTTTGTCCTAGAATGCAATTCAATATCCTGTAATGGAAATCAGGTGAAAGGAGGGTATGGCACTCAGGCTGCATGCAGAGAAAGCCACAGGAAAAAAGCACCTTCTTTCTTTTTAGCCAATTCAGAAGTTTGCAGAAAAGTTGGGGATTGCCAGCCTGCTACACCAAGCAATGGCCAGCACACAGGTGGGGTACATAATGTAACAAGTGCCAAACTGGATCAAAGCAATCTCCTGCTATCTTGTCTCCAATGTTGTTAGTAGTGGATGTTTTAGAGGGAGAGCATATGGCCAGGTATATTTACAGTGATCCACCCTGTTGTACCTTCCTTGCATCCACCATTATTGGAGATGCCAGGGGATACATCCCTGATAGGTCTGTTTAATAGCTATCCATGGGAATGACAAAGTGCGGAGGTAAAAACACCACTCTGGTGGAGAAGCTGAAAGGTTTGGGAGCTTCCAGAACCAAACGGGAGGACTGCCCCCTCTTTCCACCCATGCCGCTGCCTTCCACTTGTTGCCCCAACAAGCATCTGGGCTTGTTGAAAAGTAAGAGGTGTACAGCTGTTGGCATGTAAGAGTCTTATCTGCTTCTGCAAGTAGTCCATAGCAGGTCTTGCCTTCTTGTCCTCCCTTCACAAGAACTGCTGAATGAGTTTTGCCTGCTGGCACTCAGAAATATTTGTCAGGAATAAAAGCAGAGTAACAAGTGTCCTAGGAATGTCTGCGGTCAGGAGGCGAGAGCTGCTTTGTAGCGAGGGACAATATGAAGGGGGCCGGTAGTGGTAGGTAGAGATCAGACAGTGCAGCAGTTATACTGCGGCAGCTCTGCCTGCAAATGCTTTTCATTCCCTGTGCCTGGAGGAGGGCAGCTCAAGGCACATCCTGTTCTCTCTCACTTGGGTCAAGCTGGCCATCTTCATTCCCACCAGTGCAGTAGTTTGAGTTTAAAGCAAGGATATGACTTCCTTCTGCCCCTACTGATGCTGTTCACACCCAGCATAACACATGAGAAGTTAACCAGCTTTCTCTCATGAGCCAGGGACACCATGGTCAGCCCAAACACTTAATGTCTTGGCTGGAGACACTGGCCAGGGAGTTGCACATATTATTACAGTAAGCGAGAGTCCTAGCCTAAATGCAGTTATACCAACAAAATATGATTTTGGTGGTAGAACTTATTTGGTTTAGGAAATGGGTATAATCACTCTTGGAAAAAGCATTTTGATACTGGTACTTACAGCACCTACCTGAGGATGGATGGACAGAGGGCAGAGCAAAGCTGACAGACATTTCCCAGCAAGGCCTTTGACCACTCAGACAGCTCCTGCCTGTTGGAGTACCGAAGTCCCTTGTTTAAATGACAGGACTTCTCAGGGTGGACAGAGTCCCAATACCTCCAAGGTAAAGTCATGAAACTCAGACACCTGAAGCAGGAGATGGGTCTTGCATATACTGTCTGCAGGAGCCGGGGTTGGAGGAAGGAAGTGTTCATTGTGGAAGTAGGTGGCTGCCCCAGCACTGAAATGGTAACGATCTACGCCTGGCATAGGCAATGTGGAATCTCAAACCTACTTGAGATGACCATAAACCACAAGGTTGTGTGACAAGGTAATAAGTAAAGCTAACTGCACTCTTTCTTGCATTAGTAGGTGCATCATGAGCAGGTCTAGGGAAGTGATCCTTCCCCTCTATGCGGCATTGGTCAGGCTGGAGTACTGCATCCAGTTTTGGGCGCCCACTTCAAGAGGGATGTGGATAGTCTTGAGGGTTCAGAGAAGGGATACTAGTATGGTTGAGGGCCTGCGGGTAAGATCCTATGAAGACAGACTGAAGGACCTGAATCTCTTCGGCCTCCGCAAAAGAAGGCTGAGAGGTGATCTTGTGGCTGTCTACAAACTCTTTGGGGGGGTGTCAGCAGGGAATAGGGGATACTGTTTATCAGGGCACACCTAGAGGTTCCTAGAAATAAATGGCCACAAAGTAAAGGAGAGTAGATTTAGATTGGATATCAGGAAGAAATTCTTTACGGTGAGGGTTGCCAAAATATGGAATACACTTCCAAGGGAGGTGGTGCTTTCCCCTACCCTGGAAGTGTTCAAGAAGAGATTACAAAGGCACCTGGCTGGGGTTATTTAACCCCAGCGCTCTTTCCTGCCTAGAGCAGGGCGTTGGACTTGATGATCTACAAGGTCCCTTCTGACCCTAGAAATCTATGAAATAACCACGACTGTCATCACTTGCCCATGACTCGGAGCACTAGTGAGACTCACAAGCACGTTGTCAGACTGAGGGTAGGAGCTACAAGTTCTTCAGAACAATATTGCAGGAACTCAGCTTAGGGTTGTTCAGAGTTCACCACCCAACCTGGCACCATCCATACAAACAGCAGCAGTGGGCGTTGTGGGCTTCTCTGTAAATACGCATTAGAGGAAGAAGAAAAACAGTATTTAAAAAGCACCAGGAGCGAGCTGTCTGGCAAGTTCCACAGAAAGCAAAACCTGGTTAAATTTGCACTAACAGATCCAGCGCAGGCAGACACTGCAGAAGGAGCTAGGAGGTTGTGAGCTTACAGCACATTAGCTATTCTGTACTCAATGCCTGTGCAAATGCTTTTAATCCTTTAATGACACTGAAGAATACTACAAACTTGAACTTTAGCTTACCTTGACATATATCTTGTTTGTGCAGCCATACCCCAAACCAATGAGGAAGAAAACCCATTTGTAGAGCACAGATTCTCCCCAAAGTGCCGCTTCATTGTGCCACGTAGTTTCATACAGGAGGGATCCAGCACCAGTGAAACTTCAACTTCGGTAGGCTTTGGCTCTGATCTAGATAGGTACAGCATGAACCACGTACAGGGTGAACTGAGAGCCAGGCTAGCGCACCGTGTTAAAGGAAGGTTTGACAGGAGACTTGGAAGACCTAGGTTTCAAGACCCTGCTTCCCCCAAGAGGTCCTGTAGGACTTTGAGGGCACTACAGACACACTCAAAAATGCAAAGGCAGCCATATAGACATAGCTAGCTAGCTCAGATGCAGCTGGGAGCACAGGAAGGGCTGTGAACTTTGCTCCCAAAAGCTGGATAAATGATTTATCCACCTGTGCTGAGCTCTGCCCCACTAGGACAACACTGTTAGAGCACCTGAGCTATTTTAGGTCAGGTACGTCTACACAGAGCTGCAGAACAGATGCACTCAGCTTCTCTGTGCCTCATCTCTTACATGCTCCAGTGAAAACAGCAGCACTATGCTTCCACACAGGGATGCTGTGACAGTAAGGACATTAAAGACTGTAAAGTGCTCAGATGCCGCAAGTAAGGAGTCTAAAATACCCTAGATAGGTACAACATACAGTGCTCAGTAATACATGGGAACAAAGCTTTAACGAGACCTCTCCTCCAGCTCTTGGCTGGGCATTAGGGTGAGGGCACCTTACTGAGAACAGAGGAAGCTGAATTTGGAAGATGCTTCAAAAGTAGTAGCTAACCTGAGATCCCCAAGAAGCCTTAATGAAGAGTACAGCCATAGTGCAACCATTTGTGTTCCACCAAGACCAACACATCAATTAAATAAGCATCAACCGTGTTTCTGCATTCCCTCCTTGCCATAATGGTGTCCTACAGAGCTCACCACTCAATCTAGTGTAATCCATACAATGGCAACATAGGTGAAGGCTGTGGAGCGTGGGCTTTTCCACAACTACACACACCAATTAATTGATTAGAGGAGGAAGAACACTGTAATATTTAAAAGCATTGGTAAAAGCAAGGAGACGTTTCAGGTTTTTTTTTCCCCCCAGAAAGAGAACTGAGAAAAGGTGTGGGACTGGAAACTGGCCAGCAATCCCGTGACTGAATGCACATACCCTATGAAAACTTGCAATCAGGCCAGGCACACTGGGATCACTGCGGAAAATGCATCTTCTTTGCTAAAGAAGGGGAAGGCTGGGGTCCAAATGCAAGGCCAGTGGGAGCAGCGTCTATTTAGAAAGAGGTGACCACAAGCCAAAGCAGCTGATCCAAGAGCAACATGTACTGGTTCCTCATTCGTTGAGGGCTAAGTGACACACAGGGCTCCATCCTTGCTTCACAGCTGGGTGAGAACAAGCCAGGCATGTATTATTCTGACTTTAACTGGTGCCATGTGCCTACCTAGTTACACTGGTGCCAGTTTTTCTGGAAAAAATTTCCAGCTGCTCCCTTTGGCTCACTCCTGGACATTATCACTTATGCATTGCTTGGGCAGTATGTGAGACCACGTGCTCTAGAAAGCACCGTCCCCCTCCTCCTCTGTAGCAGAAGGGCAGCATAGGCAGTGGCCATGAAGCCTTTCCCCTCATGGCTACACCAGAGTACTGGCTCTGGCACAAGATGGTAGTTTGGGCTCTTGCAATTATTCAGGCCTTCCCCTTGCTCCTGAGAAGGTCAGCTGAGGGGGTGGTTTGAAGTGCAGCTACGTATCTGTGGTGTGCAAGACTGACCCAAACCCTCAGGGCTCCCAGGACACAGAACAGGCCTTGCCATGACTGCGGCCTGACTCTGACCTTGGAAGTGAAGCTTGTGCTCCCATAAATCGACATGTTCTCCAGATCGGCTGAAAGGAGGTTCCTTCCACTGCTACTCAGAGGGAATCATTTTATTTATTGAGGAGGTCTCTTAAAAAAAAAACAACCAACAACTTGATTCAAATGGACTTTAAAAAGAGATTGCAATTAGTGAGACTCTTCCAAGTAACCAAGCAGTAACTACAGTAGCAACATGTTCCAAGTACTGCACGCAACTAGCCTGCTTTGTTACTCTTCCCAAGCCTCATGGTTACCAGGAAGAGAGCCAAGCCTCATGGTTACCAGGAAATTCAGTTTTGGTTGATCCAGCTCGTTCAAATGAAATTAATTAACATATAGAACAGGCCATTAAACCACAGGATAACATCTGTTATGCTGTGATAACCAGAAAGTTGGGGCACTTGGGCTATAAGAGATGAAGAAAAATAATGAACATCTGGTGTTGATGCACTTTCCTGTCCATCACAACCAGGATTTTCACACAGGATAGGGATCCTGTTGTTCCACCTTCACCCCAAACTTACCCCTTTATTTCTTTCAAGCTATGGAGGGTGGGGTAAGCACTTTGAGTCCTGCCAAGCGAGTGGCCTGGAGGACAATGAGGAGAAATCCAGAATTCCAGTAGTCTGGGGCAAAATGAGTTTCCAGCCAGTAGTGACTAACCCTAGGCTTTCAGCCTTGGGGTGAAACAGGTGCAGAGCTGTCAGCCCTGGACTATTTTGTTAGTTCATTTTCTACAATACATCAGTGGGTGTATTTTGGGAGGGGGGTGGAACTTAACTTTGGTACCAAGATTGTGATGGAGGCAAGTCCAGCATCTTGGCGTACCCTGCATTTCTGTTTAAAAAGAAACTCCACCGTAATAAAAATAATTCTATTCACTGCATCAAACTCCAAGGAGCAAATAATTTTAAAAGGAGAGATGCTTTAACGATTAAAGAAGAAGTTACTCATCAGCCAGTCTGACGAGGAAGATTAGGACTAAAGAAGCAAAGCTTTGCTGTGCGTCGGATTCTCCTTCCCTTCCTCAAACCGCGTGGTCCCTTCACTCAATCTGATTTTGGTGAATTCCCTGCACAACAAAGCAGTTCTCAACTTACGGAAAGGTAGCAAATTACTCCCCAACCCAGAACATGTAATCAGAAGCACCTCTGAAAGTCAGATTCCTAATGTCACTGGAATGAGTGAACTCAAGTCTTTTTTTTTTTTTTTTTTTTTTAAATTAAATTAGAGTTTCCTGCGATAGGAACAGCCATCCCACAATCTGGTTTCTAAGAGCCTATTCAAAAGGGGGAAGCATATCTCTTCAGACCGACCCTGCGTCAGCTTGCAATGTGTCACTAAAATGCCAACCCCTAGAATTGTGCAACAGCTTTGTTCCTCCAACGGGGCTGCTAGAACAGCCACTCCTATTCCTAAAGGCCACACAAGAATTCCCAGTCTTGTACCCAAGAGAGCAGCAAGTTCAGGCATTATGGCTGATCTCTGCTGTTTTCCCCTAAAGTGTTATGATGTAAGAAAAATATCCGCATATAAAAAGTACCCCCTGCAAAATGGGGCAAAGAGTTCACAGTATGATTCACAGTACCTGCAAGGCACCGCGGCAGGGTATGTTGCTACAAATTCTGGAGCTCCCATCTCATGCCATGAGGCATGAGAAGAACTAAGAGGAGGAGAGGACTGCAGGACAAGGAGACCAGGGCCAAACATGCAGCAGATTAAAAAAAAAAAAAAGGCAGTTTGCTGAAGGCCCAGATATGGACATCTGGTCAGAAAGGCGCTTTCAAAGCTGGCCCTGAATCACCTCTGTCTTGGGGATTCAGGTTTCAGGAGGAAGAATCCAGCAGGTCCATGCCAGAAGGAGCCATCACTGAAACCTCCACCAAGGGTGTTGGGGGTGGGGAAGGGGGGAAAATCAGAAGAGCTGGTTAGGGCTGTTCTACATAGTAGTCCTCAGGGGCAAATCTCCCATGGCTGAAAGCATAGTCTGGGGCACAAGGTATATTTCCCCACTTGGGAACAAAAGCACCAAAATCCACCTCAGCTACTCTCAACCCTCCAGCAGCCAGGCTGGGCTCCAGGCCTGCCGATTATGGCTTTTTGGTGCTGGATGTCTCACGTGGTTCTGAACAGGTGCAGGTCCACCCCTCCCTACCTCCAGCATTTTAACCAAAAGCACAGCCCCACTTCCCTGCCTCCCCACCGCATCAGAACAACAGCACCTGCCTGGCAGTCTGTACAACTGCTAAGGGACAGGTAAAGCTCCAAGGGAGTCCTGTACCAGGAGCAAATGTCTCGCAGTTCCATATGGCAGGCAAGGCGGCCAGGGCACTTGGAGGCACCGCTCTTTCCATCCAAGTTATGTTCTGACCTGAAGTTGCAACCCAGTCACCATTAAAATCCACTTGGTTCCAAATTTCCTGTTAAAAAAGAAATCTCTGCCCCATCTTGGGGGTCAATGCAACACCTGGTCCAGGTCGTACTTCTCACAGAACTTGCTGGTGAAGGGCAGGCAGGTGAGATGCTCGATCCAGTGCCAGTTGATGGGGTACACATAGAGCCAGACAACCAAGGAGGCAAAAAGCCCTGTGAACACCACCAGGGAGACGATGATCATGACCCGCTTGCGGTACTTGTCCATGGTGCCGAAGGTGATGTAGGGGAGGAAGGCGAAGGACAGCAGGAGGCCACTGAGAAAGCCAAATATGTGTGCGATGTTGTCTATCCAGGGCAGGAGACCACAAACAAAGAGAAAGAGGACAATCCCAGAGAGGTTCAGAAAGGCTTTCCAAGGCTTCTCCAGGACCTGCCAGCTCTGGAAGAGCTCTACGAAGAGGCAAGCTAGCAAACCAAACTGGGATCCTGCTGGGCCAACCTAGGAGAGACAAAGGAAATGGAAGAGGGATTTACAATGGGCTCTGCTCAAAAAAATCTACTTGGAGGAGTCAAAACAGTGGGAGGAGGAGTTTGGAGACCTGGGGTCTACTGCTTATGCTGCCAGTAGCCTGCTGTGACACCTTGGCCAGGTCAGTAAGCTACTTCCCCTCCCAAACCTTGATGACTGGTACAGAGGCAGAGGGCTGGTCCAACAGTGAGCATTGCAAAGGCTCACTGACCTTGACTAATGCCCGCACAGGTGTCAATCATTTAAATCCCAGTGAGGTAGAACTAATGACTGTTCCCTGCAACAAGACAGAGCAGAGGCCACTCATCCAGCACCAAGTGAAGGCAGTATCTGGTATGATATTGGTTCAGCGGTGATCACTTTTCTTGATGCAGACATTATCCAAGGCAGCAGGCAGCTGCAGAGGACAAGCCAGATCCTACCATCTTGTCTCCTCGGACTTGCTGTAGTTCCCCAGGCAGGTGGGTGAAATGTGAAGAGCGCCAGCTACATCCCCAGGGCTAGGAATGAGATAGGATGGAGGGGATTTTTTTTTTTTGGATATTCAAGCACACAGAAACTGGGCTCTGCAGCAGATGAGGGCCCTGGCTGCTCTCAAAAGCCCTTTAAAAGGCTCAGCACAAGGGACTGGCATAGAGATGCACGTTACCTCCTACTGCTTGGCCTTTGCTCTCTGAGCCGGGAGGCCAACCCCAGAACCTGGTCCAGAGCAAGTGCACAGAAGCAGGACTGGCAGCCTGGTATTAGTTTTCAGTTTGCTTTCCGCAACAGGTGGGGAGGAAAGAAGAAACCTGCTGACTTCATCAGCTGTGGAAACACTCTGCTGCAGTGACTACAAGAGGTGAGAGGTGGAGGGTTATGAGAGGAAGAAAGAAATGGCCAGACAGGTTTCCTGGACAGAAAGCTGCCATCAGAGCGGATGCAGGGGCTGCTCTGACCTCCTGAGAAACTGCTGGAAAAAAGACAACACGGGCCTCCAGAGTCTGTACTGTTGATAGCTCAGCAGCAGCTGTCTTCCACAGCAGGCCCAAGCCTCCTGCCCAGCCCACGGGCTGACTCCACTGCTCCCATCTGACACGCCAAGGGAGGGATTAGCTGTGTGCAAGCTGGTTTTAAGCCCAGCAGGAACTGGGGGCTGGCAGATTAGCCATCTGCTTCTCACGTAAAGCCATGGAGCATGTGCCCACTCACATGCAGGGGCTGGGGCAGAACGGGCACGTGTGAGCCCCGCACGTGGAGGCAGGGGAGGCTGTGCCCCTGGCTTATTAGAGAAGACAGAGGGGATGCAACTTGGATGACAAGCTCCACCGGCATCTACTGCACCAAGCTTTGGTGCCGAGGACTCCTGGCCAGCGTGCGAGAAAAGGAACACAAGCCAGATCCCTGCTGGCCAGGAGTCTGGGGAGAGATCTGGGTTTAAGCGGACAGTGGAACGGGCCAGTTTAGGTTAAACATTGTCATCCATTTACAGAAGACTCCAGGTCCATGATACCCCCTGGGTGCATGCTCCGAGGTGATGTTCCCTACGCTCTCTGTAGATGGTCCAAGGCAGTTCAGAGCTGCGCAGGCCTCCAGCCCCTACGGCCATGGCCCGTGAGGAGAACAGATGAATCTAACCCTGCCTCCTTCACATGGGGTGAAGTTGCAGTGGAGAGTCAGTGCTGAAACAAACAGCTACCTCTTCAGCAGACACCGCCCCTCAGCATTTTGGGGGAAGGACTACTATGATAGCCCTGTCTGATGGCCTCCATCTCTCAGGGATGTGGCCGTCTCCTCTCCCTTCTGCCCTAAAAGGGTAGGGTAAGGCAAGGCTTGTAAAGAGAGAAAACTTCAAAACCATGGCATGCAGTGGATAGTCAGTGAGTGCCCACAACCACCTCACCTGTGATGGAGACTCTGCTAAGAGGCTGCCTCGAGGTGGGGCCTAGGGCTGCGCTTCCGGGAGACTTCTCCAGGTCAGGCAGCGGATGGTGGGGTTGGGGCATGCCAGGCCAGCAAGGAGCACGAGCCGAAGACAGGCAACATCTACCTCAGACTAGGGTCACAGATTAATCCCTCCAAAACCTCCTTCCTTGCCCTGTGAGCTTGAGCTATTGATTTAAGGAGCTGAGAAGCCAGACACCAACTCCACCTCTCCCTCTGCTCCATCCCGAGGCTAATCCCGTCATCCACTGCCCTTCAAATCACAAGCCGCCAAGGCCATGCTCCTGAGCCACGGGGCAAGTGGAGGTAGCTTTACTATTACAGTGAACAAGTGTCCCCAGAAGCCTCATTAGCAAGAGCAGTGCCAGGTAGAGGATACCAAGGGAAAGCAACTGTCAGCCGAATCCATGGGGGGAGAAGGGGAAGGTAGGGGGAACACATTAGGAGGGATATCAAATGAAGTCAAGTCAAGACATGAAGTTAGGAGCAGTCTTTTCTTCCCATGGAGACTCTTCTCATCACCCCACCCTCCACAAAACAGCAGAACAGGCAAATATATGGGGTATCTACCCCAGTTCAGCCATTCCCAACCACTAGGCCAGCAAGGTGATATGGGTGGATCAGAGGGATGGACACCTGTACGGCCGATCGGTTCCTCCCTGGCCCCCCACCTATGTTCCCAAGGCACCTGGCAGCATCCTGCTGAGATTTTGGGCTTCCACGAGGGCTCTGGGCCCTGAGTGGGGAGCAAGTGAGAGCCATGCTCAGTGTGATGGGTGGGTTCATTAACACTGCTGAGTGGCAGAGTGAGTTCAGGGGTGTCTGCAGCCTGCCTGCCCAGAGGAACATGAGGAAAACAGGCTGTGGGGCTGCAGAGCAGGAAAAGCGGAGGTTGACTACAGGAGCAGAAAGGTTGCGGATTACAGCCCTACAATCTCCCATGCTTCCAGAGAGGTTAGCCTGTATTAAACCATCACTTGCCAAAAGTCTCTCAGAGCTTCAGGCTTGGCCTCTAGCTCCTGTCCCCGTCACCTCCCAGAGCTCGGGGGCAAGGCACCAGAGCCAGAGGTAAGACCTGAATAAATGGGAGAGGGAAGCTTCCTAGACCCCCCACCTCTAATTTTGAGCAGAGATGGAAGGTTGTCCCAACCCGATGGTTGCCTGGGGACCTGCATGAGGTAGGCTGGCATGTCTCTGAGTTACTCCAAGCCCATTCACATTCCCAAAGCCTCCAGCACAACCTTACACCTACCTGCTGCCTGAGCAGTGAGGCCAAAGGCTGAACCCGTCTTTGTGAGGGTAGCCCTACCTTTTCAGCCTCAGAGCTAGTCCCTAGGAAGCAGACAACTGGAGACTCTGTGGCAGGATGGAGTGGGGATGTTGGTAGGGCTGAAGCCCATCCGTGCCCAGCACCTACTCACATCTCCAAGGATGTCCCGCTGCACAAAGTAACCCCCCTTTGCAACCAGTCTCTGCCTCAGTACTGCCCCAGCCCCCATCTCTAGTATAAACACCTCCCCGTCTCTGCTGCTCTGAAGTCAGGGTAGTTGAGAGCTGGGAGGGTTAAAGCCAGAAGGGAAGAAAACACCCATCCTGCTCTGACAGGGCACCCTTACCTCTGCCCGGTACGGAAGGAAGAGGGCACTAGCCAGGTTGCCTGTGATACCACTGAGGATGAAAATGATGGAGATCCTGTGCCAGCCCGCCAGCTTCTCCAGGTCCCTGAGTACAGTCATCTGGAAAATCACCGACACCAGGCAGTGGACAATCCTAGGGAAAGGCACACACCACATTCAGATGATCAGCCCTGGGCTCCTGTTCGCTTTTGCCTTCTCCGTCAGCCAAGCCCAGCAGGGCAAGTTCTGCTCAGGCCTCATTCAGTCAAAACCAGAGGTTTCTTACAGAGATTCCTCCGGAGAAAGAGTCAGACTCAGTCTCCACTGGCAGCAGGCAGAAACCCTCCAGGTGACCATTTGGGGCAGAGGTACAGGGACTACCTCCAAGTTGCAGGCAGGGCATTGCCACACCGTAGCAGGGGTCAGGGTGTACAGAGACAATGGATGCATCAGTGTGCCAGGCGTTGCCTGTCCTCCCATGGCCTGGCTGGGCAAGGCTGCCAACTGATGCTCCTAGACAAAGACGGTCCACCTCGCTTCCCCCACAGCCCCTCCGTCAGTCAGGCCTGTGCCCCCTGCCTTACCCTGCATGCAGGAACAGGGACAGCCAGAGCCTGTAGAACTGGTCAGGGATTTCTGGGTTCAAGAAGGGCAGAAGGCCACACACCTCATCCAGACAGTGGACCTGCAATGAAAGAGGAATGTTACAGCATGGGACAAAACCCCTGCCTTGATCAGAGAGATCTTTGGGAGAAAAGAGCCTGGAGAGCAAAGCCCAGGCACGACCCACTGCACAGATGGGAAGGCACAGCCTGTGTTAATGGCAATGGATCTGGTCCAACCCAAGCAACCCAGACATGCCTACAGTGCAGTCGTTCCAATGAGCTGCCTTCCCAAGGGAACTGGCTCAGGTCCGAGCAAACCCAAGAGATTAAGAAAGGACAGAACATGGAAGTGGTGTCGATGTCCGGCAAGGCGTTTTCATTTCCCAAACTACCAATGCCAGTGCGTTCCCTTGTTAGCTGCTCTGATGCTACCGCAGGCCACTCCAAGACAGCAGGCCAACACTCCTTGGTCCCCCAACTGCATCCTCCCGTCTCTCTGCCTGGGACCAGCTAAATCAAGCCCTGTTTTTTATTCCCAACAATCCCCATGGATTTGAGGAGCAACATCATGAAGGACAGCTGGCAGAGAGCTCCAGTGTCATTTCACAGGGGTCAGGGTCTTTGCCAACAAGAAAAGCTTTAGTCACAGGGTAACCACTTGGGTTGGAGGAGTTCTGGGAAAACCCAAGGCCAGGGGTTGTGCTCACCTGTGAGCAAAGAGTCGCCTCTTCGTGGAAGTAGCCGTGCATGAACTCGCAGTATTCCCGCGTTGTGATCTCGCAGCTGGTGGAAAGGACGACAAAGGTGTCACTCGACACACAAACTCTGTCCCAGCACACTTATAAACTCCTCACCTCACTCGCCTGTGTGCCCCTGACCAGGTGGAGAGGGTCTGTCTGGTCACAGGCCCTGTCTCCACCCTGACCTATCTACAGCTGTGCTGCATTTACCAGGCCTGGGGAAATCTCTCAGCTCCCCAATTATGAATGTACAGGGGCACTTTCCACTTTTCACATGAAGGGGATGCTCTGTCCACATCAGAACAGACTTACAGGAACCCGGAGTCTCCCAGTTCAGGAGAAGGCCTCCTTCAGGTTTTTTCTGGATGAGGAGCTAACAGGAGGAGGAAACTCCACCAATGACCCAAGGCCAAAGTGGGGCAACAGCCTACGTAACAGGCCACCCAATGGGTACAATGGGACGTGACCATGTCAGCCTCCCCAGAAGGATGCACCCAGAGCCAGGTGGATCCTTCAGGAGCTCCCAGTCAGAAGCCGGCCCGGGTCAGTCCTCTACAGCGCCTCTTCCTTATACTGCTTGGGATTGACACTATGCCTTCCAATGGGCATCTGCAGAGAATGGGGTCCCACCTGGCCCGGTCCAGTGCTTTTTGGCTGCCTGAGAAGAGAAGACTAGGCACAACTTACCTGCCTTTGGTGCCAATGCAGCAGGGCCTGCCTTTGATTTTACAGTCCATGTGCAGAAAGCCGGTATAGTTGGTTTTGATCTGATAGGTGCAAATCTAAAAGGAAGAGCAGGGTGAGAACTGCAGCCTGGCAGCCTCTTAGTATGTGACAATGCACATATCAAGACGAACGGAGGGGGCCAGGTGAGGGAGTGAAGTGACATGCCCCAGAGAGCTGGGGGCATTTAGGCCCCAGTGGGGTATGCGACATCCATGGCTTTTCCTTTTGCCCCATGCTAGTTTCAGTGTGGCCAATCTGGCAGCCACCACACATGTCAAAGAAGCCCCCTCGTTTGGCACAGGAAGGAAGATGCCAGGAGTCCTTGCATTATAATGCTTTAACTTTCACAGGCAGGAAGCCCCTCCTCTGAATGCCACGGACACCTCTGACCACAAAAGGAAAAGTGATGCCGAGGAACCAGGCTCCACAAAGCCCATACAACCGCTTACCCCATCCTCTCCTAGTCACTAGCCCCAAGACTTGCCTCTTCAGGACAAGGCTGTGCACCACAAACAGGGCCCAGGAAAGGTAAGAGGAGGAGAATGGATTCCCAGCAGCTGGCAGCAACCTTACCGGCCACTTGGTAATGTCGTCCGGCCAGATGTGAGGGGGGTTGGATGCTGGCTCCTCACATGTCCTGTGGGGGAAGGAGCCACCAGTGAGGATGGTTCTCACTACACTGCCTGTGTTTGGGGTCCTCCCCTCACAGCTGGGGAGGGGAGACCCTTTAGCCAGCAGACCTTGTTGGACTGTCCTCAGGCCTAGGCAGTTCCTTTCCTGCAACAGTGTGGGGTCCCCAGGGCCTAGAATTCATTCTCTTTGGTCTACAGAGGTTGGCTGGGGAGAACAGGGAACCAAGCGCGATGACTGCTGTGGGCAACTGAAGGTGTAGCTGGCTATCACCTCGCACGTGCCCAGATGCCTGGCAATGGGCATACAATACAGGCATTACACAGGCAAACTCTTCACTCCCCTTCCTCATCCCCCATGTGAAAGCAAAATGATAGACATCCTGGATAAGGCGCAAGGCAGAACCAGGACACTTGGGGCATCTATACACATGCAATGGGGCTGCTCCAGTGTGCTATAATTACAGCATACTGAAGCAAACTCAAGGAATCGAGTCTGCTGGAGCATGATAACTACCGTGCTCCAGCATCAGGTGTATCAGCAACCCTGCGCTGAAAAAGGGAGGCAGGGGCACTTCAACTGAAACTCACTGAATTAGCTTTAGTTAAAAAGTGCCCCCACCACCATTTTTTCAGCGCGAGAACATGGATGCATGCGATGCTCCAGGTGCTTTAATTGGAGCAGCTCTTGGAACCGCTGCAATATTAAAAGGGTCCCCCGCTCCCGGAGCACACCTAGATATGCTCCTGGTTTGATTTTCAGCTCTCCCACACCGCCATCCTACTGTGTGAGCTCTGGCAAGGGCATGTCTTCATTCACTCTTTTCCACCCCTCTTTACCCCTAAAATGGATCAGATGTGTTTAGATGCAGAGCACCATGGGTATCAATATTCCCCTCAGCACCACTTTGCTGTGCTTCTTATAGAAGAGACAGAAGTCCCAAAGACAAGGCACTGATATAGATCCTTAGCAGACACCTGCCAATTCAACATCGTGATGGCCAGCTCCCTGCTCCTTCCCCAGGAGAGGTGCTTGTACCTGGGGTCCTGATGGCACACAGCCCCCGATGTTCGCTTCTGGCTGGAGTTGCTGGTAATGGCTGGAGGGTTGGCATCTGGCCACTTTATGAAAGTCGCCAGTGTCTCCTGAAAGAGGAATTTTGAGAGTGGATTTTCACTGCTATGAATGGAGGGGCTTGAGGCATTCAAACAGGCACCTTCTAAAGTGGCTCTGCCCAGTTACATGCTGCCATATCACTCTTTGGGCTACTGAACATCAACCTGGCCTGGGCAGCAGGTCAAGCAAGATGCCTCATTTCCTCTGTATGATGCTCTTTTACCCCACCTCCCTCCGCACCACCCATCATGACTCCTCCACTCTATTCACTTAGGCTCCTCTCCTTGTCCTACCACCCTCTGGGTGATTCACTCATTCCCTTCCCAGAGCCAAAGCAGACAGGAGCAGGTGCATCCCATTATGACAATCAAAGCTTTGCTGCCTGGTCAGTCTTGCAGCTGCACAAGGATCCCTTGGTACTCACTGAGCAATCCTCCCGCAGGGTCTGGATGCAGCCCGAGTTGTCATTTTGGATGCAGCAGCCTGAGTTGTGCTCGCGGTTCCTCTCGCGTTGAACAAGCTTCTCCACCTGATGGTCCTTCCGGATACATGGGGAGAATTTGGCTCCCAGGTGAATCAGGTCAATCTGGAAGGCAACACCATTCCAAAAGCGGGGTTGGCTCCAGGTAAAAGACAATCTCTACATCAGTTCCTTCACCTAGCTCAATTCCTCTCCCAATCAGCTGCCAGCTGTTCCCAAATATGCCACTACACAAGGCCAGGCCACGTCAACACTAGGAAAGGTGAGCCTGATGTCAATAGCGTGCACAAGATGCATGCATTTTATATGCCTAATAAAACTCCCTTCCTTCATGATGGGAGCTGCCTCTACCAGATCATAACCAGAATATTAGGATCCTTGCTGTATACATAGATGGTGTTAATTCAGTGACAGGAAATGCACCGAAGGGCTTTGGGGAATGGTTCTTCAGCGCCGCTCCCCCCCACACCCCCAAGAGCTCTTGCAGATCTGCATCACAAAACACAAGTAGCAATGGAGATGGAGAGAAAGCAAGTCCAGAGCTGTACTTGGCACTGCAAGACATCAAGCCAGATGTGCTGGGAAAAGCTTTGCATCTGGCCAAAGTCTGCCCGACTCTTGAGTCATCCTCCCCATATTTCATTGTACTGGCAGCTTAATTTCTCTTGGCCTTCTGGGAAGCTGGGGGGGAGTCCCAAGCAACAGCCCTGCCCCTTACCGAGCTTGGGCCGATCCAGAAGTTCTCCTGCTGAATGTACTTCACGCTCTCGTACACCCCTTTATTTCTCAGCACCTGCCAAATGGTCAAGAAGTTCAGAGGGCAAATCACACCATGGGCTGGCCAACAGGAAGCACCAAAGACCTCATATGATGCAAACAAACAACTCTGCACACCCAAGATCCCGGCTGCAGCTCACGCTGCCATCAGCAACCAAGATTCTTCATCCCATCTGTACTGCCCAGTCATTTTTACTGGGTTGCCTGGTGTAACTTGATATAAACTTGGCTCAGGGTTCTTCTTCACTGGGGGTGAGAGAGGAGGGAAAGGCCAACTTCATTTTCACGTTTGTTTAGGCACTTAGAGCCCTCATTGCTGTAGTATCTGAGTTAAGGGCTTTTACCTGCATGATACCCTTGAGAGAGAAAACAAAGCTATTCCCCTTTTTCAGACTGGGAATGGAGGATCAGAGTTAAATGACTTGTTGAAGGTCATACAAGCAGCTGGTGGCAAGGAACGGGACCTGATCCCAAGTTTCCCCAGTCCCAGCCTGGTGCGCCATCATTCTGACTATGATCCCAGGCTGTAATTCAGGAATGACAATCCGGGTAAAAACAGAGAAAACTCCCTTCTCCCTGCAAGCGGGGCACATATGCTATGAAGTCACAAATGCACTAGCCACAGAGCCATGCCAGGCCCACTAAGCTCAAAAAAAGCACCAGAAAATACAGTGACTTCCTCTGGGGGGGAAGGGAAATCAGAGTAGGTGTAAAGAGGTAGAAGGTTACGGAAAGAGGATGATATGGTGGCTGTCTTCATAGGAAGACCCAGTTCCCATCTTCCTCAGTGCTTGGGTGACTGGGGGAGAGAGAAGCAACAACCACTGAGAAAGTCAAGTCCGACTGGGACAGTGCAAAGGTAGAGCCTCTTGACGCAGTCTTGCTTTGGTCAGCAACTGGAACACTGGTGCTGTCCAGGCAGGAAGTGACAGCCAGAGGTGACACCAGCCCCATGCCCTGCTTGGCAAGATTGCACTGAAACAGCCATATGGGATCAATCAGGATCTAATAAACTTACTAACTCTGTCTTCACATGCTGGGCGAAGCCAATGGGCGCGATCCCATAGGTACATATAACCAGCAGGGTGATGATGATATGCACAAAGGTGATCCAATAGGTGAAGTATGGCCTGGGAGAGGGGAACAGAGACAGGAATTACTTTTCACAGAGACTGCGAGCGATTTGGGCGCAGCCAGTTCTCATGTTAAACCAACAGATCCTCCAGCCTGAAGTGGCAGGGATATTGCAGCTTAGATGGAAGGAGCTTAGGACTCGATATAGCATTGGCAGAGCTGTGTGGGTGTGGGGGCCAGCAAAGGATTGAAGTAGAATGGGGTGCTATAGGTGGCTGAGAAGGTCCACTGGCACATCTGCAGGACAGGGGTGAGGTGCCAGAACTGGTCTATCAAGGCACTTTGTGGGTCAGAACGTAGGTTCATTGGCAAAGCTACTGGCAGGGCAGGGTGTCAAGACAGGTACAGCAAGGGGCCTGCAGTGAGCATTGCAGTGCACTGCAGAAGTGTGGGAGGCAGGCACCACAGCTGGAATGCCAGGGGTGCCGCATGTCTGGATGGAGATGCGCTGGCAGAGCTTCCCAGGATGACAGCTGTGGTGTCCAGCCTAAGCCCAGCCCCTTATAAAACAAGTGCTGGTCTCCCTCAGGCAACCAGAACCTAGCTCTCACCTATGACTGTCAGTGTTCTCCAGCTGAGACTGCACCATGCTGCTGAGGCTGCGGCGATACGTCCTGTTCAGCCACTTGCCGACCACCCCCAGCCCGTAGTATCGCTTCTTGCGGTCGAAGGCGAAGTGTTTCACTTTGGAAGCAATCCGTTTGCCCCTTTTGGCCTCACTAGCAGTTGGCCCCCAGACCTTTACACCTTCCTTCCTGCAGCAAGAATAGCCATTCAAAAAGAGCAGGTGATTGAATCCCAGACCTCCTTGGGCCTTATCCCAGCATGAACCCATCCTCCCAGAAGCAAAAGGAGATGCCAAGATAAGGGAAATGTCTTGGCTTCATCTCTACTGAATATCAGACTCATTCAACTCTGCTCCGCTCCTTACATAATCAGCACCATCAGGGATGGTAGTAGCTCTGGGTATGCCTAGGACTGGGACGCCAAGAGCACCATGGCATGTCCGAAGGAAAAAGCAGACAGATTTCTGGGACTGGGCCTTGACATAACTCCAAGCCCAGACATGGCTCAATCCAGAACCAATACTCACTGACATGGCTGCTCCACCTCGAGGGATTGGGCTTCTTCTCCCAAATGCTGCATTCGCAAGTAGTTGGCCGAGAGGGGTGGCGACTCAAAGACGTCATCTGGCATGGAATACATCTCATCGTGCATCTCCATCTGAGGGCAGCACAGCAGAGACAACTGTGACGGCTCAGCTCATCCTAACAAGCCTCGGTTTTGCCACACAAATGCAAGCTGACTAGACCTCTGGGCTCAGATCTACAAGGCTCCAGGTTGGCAGAGGCCAACTGATTCTATGTGGAGATTAACCCCTGGGTCAGCATCACAGGAACTGGTAGTTTCTTCACTGAGCATTGACAGCATTTTGTAAGTGGGCTGAAGACTAGGCCTGTGCAAGCGGCTAGTATTTGCTTCGGATTCGGCCAATTCGGGGGACAGAAATTCGATTTGATGATTTGAATCACTGTCCCGATTCAATTCTATTGAATCAGCCAGGCCCATCCCCCCAGCTCAGCAATGGCTACCCCGCCTGCCCCAGCTCCCAGAGAAAAAAAGCCCCACTCACTGGGTGCTGCCAGGCAGGAGGCGATCCCCGCTGCCCCTCACTGCCCCACGCTGCATGGGGGGCTCAGTATGAGCCCCCTGACCCGTCCGCCACTGTCCTAGCCCACCCCATGGCTGGCCCACCCACTGTGGCTCTGGTCCTTTAAGAAAAAAAAACCCAAAAAACAAAAGAACAGAAACATAGTAGCTGCCAGGCCCCTCCCCTTAAAACTGATCCCCCACCCAGGCAACATGCAAGGAAATGCCAAAGAATTAAAATCACCCAGCCAGCATTGTAGCAGATTGGGAGTATAGCATTCTCTGCTGGGTCAAGCATCCATGCCTGTACTGCTGCAAAAGCTCTCTGGGGGAGGGAACCTGTCACATCACAGGTGACCATACCAATCTTAGAGCTAAAATCAAAGGGCATCAGCAAGAGCAAGCCCACAAGGAGGCAAGGGAGAGTGGAGATGTGGACTGGACTTAACCCATCTTCTAGACACTGCAGCTAGAAAACCAAATCTGTGAGTTTGCCCCAGGCTCTCTGTTACTTTAAGATAAAGGCAGCCCAGCCAGGGGGCATTACAGGGCAGGCAGGGGACAACTGGGCTAATGGTGCAATTAGCAGCCAGCCCAGGCAGTCACCTGACCAGAAGTAGGCAGAGCCCTGGTAGTACATAAGTCTGGGGTTTGGGCTGGCAAGCCAGTCTGGCCCTGCTTGCTACAAGGGTAGGAGCTCCTGCCCAGGAAAGGCTCCCAGGGATGCTGGTCTGATTGCTGCCTGTGGGAACACAGAGGCCCAGGGAGCTCCAAGGAGCCAGGCTGGGAGGTATGCCGCATAAGGGTAAAGAAGGCTTGCCCTCTTAAAAAAGGTACAGAGGGCTGCTTTCTCTGTTGTTGTTAAGTTATAGCCTGGGTGCTTGTTTACTTTATCATTTGTAGCAGCAGTTTCGGGTTGGAACTATAGGGGTGGCAGGAGGTCCCATTAGTGCCCAAGGGGCAGGTTCAAGGCTCGAGCACTTATTTAGCCCATAGTGGATGGAGAGAGCAAGGTGCAGCAAGCCAGGGGCCAGGGGGCTGCTGATGGAAGGGACAAGCAGAGCTTGAACCATAAAAGCCACGTCCAATTCAGTGGGTCCAGGCTAGAAAGCCTAGTGAGAATAAAGGGGCAAGCCTAGTGAGAATGAAGGAGGCCGAAGCCCCAAGCCCCACACAGGGAACAACACTGCAGTAAGACCTGCAAGGCTTGGGGCATGGTAAAGGGGAGAACTTGGAGCCATGCAATTAGCCCTTAAAGCCTGAGGTGCCCTTTGGTGGCACAGTTAGAGTGAGGCCCAGCAAGGGGCCTGAGGGCTAGTGAAGCCCAATGGGGCGCCTGGGTGCAGACAGAGACCAGCAGGGTCCAGCTGGACTGAGGCCACACAAAGACCTGTGGCAATATTCATTTATATTGCCATTAAGGCATGGCAGGCGAGGCAGGAAGGTGCCTTAGGGGCAGAGTAGGACATGATCACAGAGCCACAAGGGGGTGTCACAGCTACCCCTGGAACCCAACATGTTAGAGTTCAACCCCCCCCCAAAAAAATCCAACCAAAGGCTACAGACAGGAGTTAGGACAGAGCCAGCCTTGGGTCTCTGAGGACTCCCTGATGCCTCCTGACTCATAGGGCTGGATATGTGGATTGTGAGGCAGGCAAAACTTGGCTCAGAGGGGTCAAGCTGGGCCGTCATGGAACCTTGCTTGCCTTACTGAAGAAGGAGGAGTCCAGTGTGTCTGCTGCATCCACTGCATCGTCATCCAGGAAGCTGGGATACATGAAGCTCCGTTTGGTAGTTCTTTGTTTTGGTGCCAAGGGCTCTAATGCAGAACGCCCCTTTCAAGGGAGAACAAAGAAAAGCAATGAGTAGTGAAGGAAAAAATGACTCCAGTATTTGCACAGAGGTCAGCCCTGGGGCTGCAACTTATGTGCATAGGTTCCCCCAGAGAAGACAGACATCAATGCTTTAACCTTTGATTAAGGTATTTTGGAGCATTTCACCTACCTTCTGCAGCTCCACCAGCATCAACTGATAGTTATTCCATAACATGTATCGTTACCCCAGTGACACCAGCTCCACAAGCACCTTTATTCTCAAGTGGTTAAGCTTACACTGTGATGACTGAAGGTGAGGCCAGCCATTGTCAACACAATACACTTCTGTGTTCTGACGGTGCTAGAACTAGCAACCATACTAATTAACACATGTCAAGACACCTCTCAAAGAATGTCAGCCACATAATCCAACTACACTGCAAACCAGTTTTCTATAGCTGGTGGGAGCAGGCTTTCTCCTGCAAAAGGAGAGGAGAAAAAAAAGAACCCTCCCTCCCCCACAAAAAAAGGAGCATGGTGTTTAAGGTTGCCATCTGATGCTGATCTTCCATTTTCACACAGCCACCCAACTTCTCTCACTGAAATTCTGCTCTGAAAAAAGGGGAATTGAGGATGCGCTGAAATCTGCAAACCAACATTTTCCTATTATCATGAGGAAAAGTGAATTTGGAGGCCTGTAAGTAAGTCCTCAAGCAAGACCTGGCAAATCAAGCATTGTAGGGAACGCCCCCCCAAAAAACTGCACTCACTGCATTTGAGACCCCTGGGGCAACCGTAGGTGACACCAAGCCCAAGTGGAGATCTTGGTCTTCGTAACACAGACATGCAAGTCCAACACTCTGAGGGAATTTCAGTAGATGGTACCATATTACCACACAGAACTCACTTTGATTAGAGCTGCAGCTGCCCTGAAGCTCATGCGGGCGACAGATTGCCTCTTCCTTCGGGGCAAACGCGCATAGCCCGACCGCACACTGTTGAATGATGCCAAAGAGACGACTCCTGGGGTCAAGGGTGGTAGAACCGGGTGAGGGGTCCGAGGACGATCAACTTCATCTGGATGCCGAAACGGACGGCCCCTGGCCAAGGGGTCTACAATCTTAAAAGTTACACATAGGAGAGATGCTGGAGTCAATGAACGAGCCTGGACTGTTAGCTACCTGTGTAGAAGGAAAGGCAGGTACATATTTTGCAAGTAGATCCTAGTGTAAATGGGCCTTCTGTTGGGATTGAACTCAGACCCTTTGATTGACAAGCCAGAGCTGCTACTGCTGATACCACAAGGTCACTCTTAGATGGTATTTTGGGCAATACTTAGAAGAAAAAAACAAATTATCCTACTGGAAGACACTGGCCACCTTGCTACCCCTTGCTACACTGCAGCCTGGAGGGAATGGCTCAGATTTGGGGTCTGTTTTAACATTCAGATAAGACTGAGGCCAGGAAAGGCCCCTGAAGGTCTTACCTTGGGCATCTTGGATGGCTTTGGTGACTCGGTGCCTTGGAAGGAGAGCACCTCCTGGCTGGGGAGCTCCAAGTCGCGGTAAGGGGCCTTGAGCTTGCCATACCTCAGGCTGCAGTGCTGCAGGCTCTTGCGTTGCCAGTGTTGTCGCTTTCCTTCCCAGTCGCTGCTGACACCAAACCAATCTGCCGTCCCCCTGGAGACCCCAGGTGAGACAGAAGTCATTGCTCAGCTGAGACAGTCTGCATGCCACAGCCTGCACAGGCTAAGCACATGGGGAATGAAAAGCCAAACAACGAGGGCCACACAGTCCCTACAATACTGCCCATGACTTGGCACTGTGCCTATCTAACATCTCCCTTACATTCCTTTTACTGTTTACAGATTTACAAAGCAAGGCAGAACTGATTGCAACTGGGCTCTAAGGGACTATAGGAGGTAACTGCTCAGTTTGGCATAAGCAGTGCTCAGATCCCGTTTTTCACATGAATTACACGAGCGTGGTGATATTAGCTCAGTCACTTTATCAAGGCCGCTCACCACCCCCAGCAGAAGTCGATCTGCAGCCTCTGCCCCAACTCCGCCCTGCCAGGATGGGTTGGCTCCCTGAATGCCATCACCACCAATGGTGGCAGAGCACCAGGCAGACCTTGCCAGCATGATGCAGAAACAGAAGTATAACCCACTGTGTGAAGTTCTACGTAAGTCCTGGTAAGAAACTCTCATCCCCAAGAATTGGCTCTGTGCTGAAAAGGCAGCTGTTCTAACCCTAATTAGGGACTCTTGAATTGTTCTAAAAATAGGAATTGTCCATATGAAAACAAAAATAGAGAACATTAGCTTCTCTGGTATACAGCTTCAGAGTCCTGGATATACAGCTTCAGACTCCTGCTGCCTGGTACCTCAGTACTGTGCCTGGAGTCGAAGCAGAGGTCGTCTCATGAGAAGCAAGGAACTATTCCCCTCCTCTCAACCCAGCGCACCCAAGCACTGGCTGATGTCCTCAGCACTGCACACCACTTACTTGCGAATGCTCTGGGACAGGGAGGTCTGTCTGCGGAAGCCAGGCTGCCTCTCTGAGGGACTGTCATCTCTCCTCCCTCTGGGTTCTTGCAGGCTCACGCTCTTCTGATACACTGGGACTTTGAGAGGCTGGAAAGCACAGTAAGCTGTTAGGTGAGCCGCGCAGGGGAGAACACATCTCTGGACAGCACAAGTCACTTGGCCTCATGCTGCTCAGCCAGCTGGGTAGTAGCTAAGCCTGATTATGGTCTTCACTGTAGCTGAAACATTATGGGGTGCCCAGAGGAGACCTAAAGTCTGAACTTGATTAGCTGCATAAAGCATGACTGCTGGTGTCCTCTCCGAATAGGAGCTGCACCTCCAAATGCAAAACTGAGCCCCTTCCACCTGCCTTTCAGCAGCACGGCACCCATGTAATATCCCATGGTGGTTTCTTGGGGAGAATGACTGCTCCCAGCCAAGGGCTGAAAAGATCAAGTGTGCTTGCTGTGGTCAGGAGGAAACCACTACTAACCATCTCATACTGGCTAGAAGCCCACCCCTGGGAGGCTGTAACTGCTGACACATACCACCCCGGCAGGCAGCTGGAGAGCAGCCTGGAGAACGCAACCATTCAGGGCTCACATGGGTGTCCTACCATTCCTTAGGGGAGACCCTATCCACCAAGATGACGACCACAGTAAAGAAAAATGCTTTCCCACCTCAAGGGTCGCTGATGCTTAGCAGGTTAATCAGCCAATCAGAGCCTGGATTTGATGCCCCTGTGCACGCTTACCACTTTCAGGCTGCTGTCGTCTTCTGCTGGCACTGGTGGAATCGTGATGGAGAGGTTGGGGGGCTTCTTGCTCTGCAGGCGGCTGCTGCTGCTGCTGGAGCGGCTGCCCCCGTTCTTATCGCTGGACGACATCTTGAGCGGGTGGAGCTAGGCAGGCTGAAGGAGGAAGGGCGGGGGGGAGGGGAGGGAAAAGAGAAGGGGAGAACATAAGTTAGTCCATAGATTTTTGGGCCAGCATTGCTGACTGCGCAGGGGTGGGTGTCAATCAGTCCCCTCTCCAGGGAGGAGGCCAGGTAACGGCTGCGATGCCCATTCCATGGATTTATCGCAGTCCTTCCCTCGCTGCCTGCTGCAGAGTAAGCAGATACACGCCAGAGCCCATCAGAGAAAGTATTAACCATTAATGGTTCTTAGTGCTGCAGAGATCCTGGCAATTCTTTAAGTGCTTCTCCTGCCACCACAAGATGAATGCGGACCAGTGGGGGCCTCCACTTTGCCCCCATCCTATGAGAGATCAGCATTGTACACCTTGAAGTCTTCCTTGTAGAGGGCCTACATACTACCCAAATATCACAACAGCTTTCATGAGCTCTAAACCAGCCTCATTTAACAAATGAAAGAAGCCAAATCATCTACCCAAGGCAGGAAGTCAATGGAATCAAAAATCCCCAGTTCCCAGGCCCTTCCTCCAAGACCTTCTGCAGCTTGACAGTGCTGTGGGTCTCAGGACACCTGCTACTCCCAGCGGTCCAAGTTGTGGTGCTGCCCAGAAAGGCTGGATGTTGCTAACTCCAGGCTTTGAAGATGCTTCCCTCCAGTCCAAGCCACTTGTCTGATTTTGTTGGCCATGCACAGCCCAGGAGCTGAAGGCCCAAGAGATTCTCTGATGCCATTTCACTGCCCAAGAACTGCACTTACTCAGCACAGGCCTCCCATTAAAAAAACCCAAAAAACCAAAAATGGAGCCCCTGTTAGCCCAGAGCAATCGAAGCTGAACAAGAAAACTATTTGCAGACCATGACACCTGTTGGCCAAGGGGATGCTCTCCCAAGTGCTGCAGTGGAAGTGTGCAGTTGGCAAGATTTTGGAGAACAAAGTAGCTATGTTGAAAACAGCCCTACACTAGTGGGGAGAAGGACTAGATGATCAGAAAAGCTTCGCCATCCTTGGCTTCAAAAGGTATTCAAAACCCATGGGCCAACAAAGCAAGTCCAAAAGGGAGCATGTGAGTGGTTTTACCTGGAGCAATCTAGGAGAGAGAGAGAAAGAGAATGAATCGTCCCTTCTGCCCTGATCTCTCCAGAAAACAGAGGCCAACTTGGCCAAAAGGAAGTGGGTCTCAGTGCCAGACTGTCAGCAAACAGACCGGTCAAGGTCATCCCCCTCCTGTCTCACCGGGGGAGAGCAGGAGAGAAAGCTCTTTCATGCGGTGCACGTTCCAGCACAGTCGGCTTTAGCAAGCTCTTCAGCACTTAATCCTGTTAGTGGCACTACTAATCTTCCAGCCCCTTGCTAGTGAAATCAGACCCCCCAGCCCAAGAACAAAAGCAGCTATTACCCCTCCAGCCCAAGAACAAAAGCAGGAGGACAGGCAACGTGCAGGAACCAAAGTGGCACCCTGGCACAGCAGAGGGCAGAGGAATGGGCAGCCTGTTCCTGCCCGATGTGGACAAAGGAATTGCAAAAATCCCAGGGACCAGCCCCTGGAGGCGATATACAGAAAGCACTTGAATTTCTGGACTTCCTTTTCAAGTACAGGATTAGGGTAGGCAGACTGGGACAGCTAATAACAAACATCTCTGTTCTTTGCCTTCTGGCTATCCAGTGCAGTGCTGTGCTCATTAATATAAAACTGGAATTGCTTCTTTTATATCTTTTTTGGTAGGGCAAGCAGCAAGCCACAGCTCTCAACCCCATGCACCAGTCTACACTCCCGTGAAATGATGGCAGGAGCGTAGGCTTCAAAAGGCAGAGTAACTAAGCAAAGAGAGGGGGTCCAATACGGGGGTCCTTCAGCATTTGGATGAACTTCTTGAGCAGCTCTGTAGACTCACGCCACACAAATGTGGAAGGGAGATGGAGCCCAAGCAACTGACACACATGAAACAAGTTACCGGGAGCACGTGGAAAGCAGACACCGTGTGCAATCATTCTGGAGCAACCCAAAAGCATCAAGAGATCCATGTTGAACTCCCATTTTTGCCAACATCCTTTGCTACCCTGAGTAAAGTCACTGCCCTCTTTCTTCCCCCTCTGCTGCAAAGTTGCTTTAATGTTAGTACCTGCTTAACACTAGTACTAGGACACCAGAAACAGATTTCAGCAACAAGCAGGTTTCATGTGCTCCAACCCACCTGTCTTCTTCTCTGGCGGGTCTCTCTCCCTATACCCTGGTGTGGGATGGCAGCCTGTCAGGGAGTACAGGAAGCTGCAGCCTAGGAGCCCTGTTCTTTCTGCAGTAGAGACCTGTGGAGCTGGACCCACTGAAGGGTGGCAGTGGTTTACTAGTAATGCAGAGAAAAAGCTTGGCTTTGGTGCACAGATTGGGCCAGGGTGTGAGGAAGCAGCTCCCAGAAACAGCAGCTTTGCCTCACTGCTTTCAGGAGTGCGGGGCTCCTCCACCAAGGCACTCCAGGATCCAGTCCTAAGTGTACATGGTTTATGAACTACAAGCTTCTCTCTCTCAGCCCAGTCCCTAGGACCTGGACATCTCTCATCTCTCCTGCCACCAAGGGACTCGTCAGCCACTTCGCGCTCTGTGCAGTCCACACTGCCGTGGTGCTGGCCCAACAGCATGAAATGGTCTTTCTGCTGACAAGATGCAGCATATTTTTTTTCTTAGTACAGCTCCATTTAGCAAAACCTTCCCCGTTACCTGAAGGGATGTCAATCTAAGACCAAGGATGAGCAGCCATATTCCAGCACAGAGGGAGCAACACACGATTCAAGCTTTGGAAGCTGGTTGGAAGGCCAAATTTTATAAAGAAATTTTTTCTGCATCCAATCATGGCCCTGTGCCAAGGGGAATGAAAATATCAGGAAAGAAAGCCTGTGTGTGGTATTTAATGCAAGCGCAAGTAACCCAGCGGTCCAAACATCTTGGGTCTAATTGTTCCCCACCGACACATCCCCACTGGCCTTTTAAATAGTCATAAGACGTGACAGATCTGGGGTCTGTTTCACCTTCTAGGTGTTGAGTCTTTAAGAGGGGGAGGGTCCAGCCTTTCACCGAAACCACAAGGACTAGGAGCTTCTTGTCTTAAATCTAAAGCAGAGATTCTCCCAGAACTGCACACCATCACGAGCTGGGGTTTTAAGCAAACCATCAACTCCCAAGAAAGCTGGCTGTGCTGCTCTTGCCCTTAATGCAGGACACGAATACAAAGATGGTATCCTCTAGAAGCTAGACTGGCTATGAGCTGGAAATGCTTTAAGAAAACAGCCCCTTTCAGAAGGCTGAATAAAAAGGAAGAGAAGAAACAGGTAAATGAACTAGCAAGGCCCAGGGGTTGTAGTTCAGATGTCAGGTCCAGGATCAACAGAAGAAAGAAAGTCTTTCCATGACGTGCAGCTCTGAGCTCGTGGTGATGGGTTTGACACTTCTCAGTAATAATTTATGGATACTCTTATGTTGAAGAGGGGGAAGGAGGGTTATGAGACCAAGTGGCATTAATGCAACAGGAGACTGCTGGAAATACCTGGGCAAGAAAGGGAAATGGCGCCTCAAGACAAGACACTTGTACAAGCACTGGAGAGTTGAGGGGCTATGCCAGGACAGCTGATTCTGGGGACTTTGTCTCCTCTCCAACTACCTGCCCAGCCAGCCTGAACCAAGGCCTATAAACGCTTGGCTTGAAGGACCTCTGAGCAGGTAGAAAAGGAGCACGGCTGGATAGAAAACTGAGGAAGGTCAGCCTGCCTCCAGTACTGCCTGGGGAAGATAAACCTTTAGATAGGAGAACATTATACATGACTGCTTTACACCAGGCTTAAAATCCTTTATTTCCTTTGGTATGCACCACTTCGGTTTATGGTAGGCTGCCTCTCACTGGTCCCAAGCTCCTGACAAAGCTCAGCTGGGTGGACTGGGCAAGCAGAGCCAGAGCTTGGGGTCCAGTAAGAGTGGTGAAGAGGCCTTGTACAATTAGTTAAGAGCACAAATGAGTTACTGCAAGGCAGAAGCAAGCAGGGATTTAGCACACATCTGCTGCCCTGCGTTTGGGAACTCCCTTATGCTTGTTTCCTAGAAGAAAGTTTGCAGGTTATTTCGAGTCCCAGGGGGTTAGGGTTGCATCCACATAATGTGAGCTTGCCAGGTTCCTCCAGATCAATTCAGAGGTGCAAAGTCAGCCCAGTACAGCTATCCCTCTGAAACCAGGAGCCCTACCCATGAATAAGCCAGTTCCTGGCCATGCTATCCCAAGAGGGTTGATATCCCAAGAGGGATCTTTACGGCCTACAGAGCTTCCCCCTGCAAACCTTTCTAGGAGGAAGCAGAGAGGCAACTCAACAACAGGCTGGAACATCCCAGTCTGAGTGAAATGCAAAGCTAAATCAAAACGCAGGATCCGGTGACTATCTGTTATTTCCCCTTGAAAAGCAGCTGGTGAAGCAGAAATGAAAACAAGCAAGTTTCACTGCACCCTTGGGAACTGGACATTATCTTTAGAAGTGGAAAGGAGGCCCAGAAGCCACGGTACGTCACGGCACTTCTATTCCCAAGTTTCCTCGCACCTTAATTCCAAGCCCCGCATTCGATGTAGAGGACAATCAGTCGGAGACCTCGACCTGCTCCAAAACAAAGCACAATTCCCAATTGTGCCACTATAACCAAGTTCCTATTAACCACCGCTCCACATCAAGGCTGCGTAGTGAAGAAAATAAGACTGACCAGCAAGGGGCAGCAGCATCCAGGTTCTTCTACTCACTGCATAAGACCGAGCTCTTACCAGATGCATTTGTTAATAGCTGGTCTCATTTCAGGGTGGACAAGAGCTTGTACACAAACAGCACTAAATCAAGCTGTCTAGAATCATTAATACAAATCAGACTCCGCTCTATTGCTGCAGGCCTCTAGGAACCTGTGGTTTTCAGCGGCAGGGAGGAGGGGGAATCCAAGCTGTGATGCTCAGTTGCATGGGAGAAAGCTTGAGGTGATCAGCTGAAGACGACAATAGAAGGGAGGACCAACGGGTAGGGCCCTGGCCTGGGAGACCTGGGTTCAAATCCCCACTGTGCCGTGGATTGCGTGTGAGCATGTTATATGGGTGCTCGAACCTTAGCTCCATGTCCACAAAAAAAAGCAGCATTCTTCTAGCTCGCAACTAGGGAGAAAAAACAAGCAGGCTGGGCTGTGAAGCTACCTATGTTCAACCCTGTAAAGAGTGCAGAGGCTATAGAAATGGAGATCATATTTTGTACCATGTAGGTATGACAGGCCTCCACAGGTTGCAGCTGACAAACTTGCATGGGGTACCCAGTACAGGCTGCTGCTCTGAGACTTTAACTAGCAATTGCAATTCATTCATTATACAGCTATAAACGCTCCAAGGGATCAGAAACGAAAGGTGCCCTTCCAGGCTTGCCTCTGAGCTGGTTCTTTGCATCTCACTGCAGAGGGCCATAAGAAGGACATGGCTGGTCTACTGCTGCCCCAGATACTTGGAACAGGCCACCCATTATTGCAACACACCAGGCCAAAGCCATTACTGGGAACAATGGACGCTGCTGGAGGCTGAGCTTTGTTGAAATTTTAGTCTGAAGAATATAGCAGCTCCTTTCTCAAGGCAGGAGGCCAGAGATGTCAAGGGAGGTCAGCTCCACCTCCAGCTTTAATAGACAAGCTCAAGAGCCCCACTGTCTAATTCATGAGAGCCCTTGTCTGAAAGTCTTTCCTTTCCCTCTCGGTGGCTTACCTCATCCATAGCACTTTGCACAGTCTCTGCTTGTCTATACTATAACGGGAAATGTTGAAATGACCGATTCAATCCAACCAGTGAACGTTAAATTGCCCCCTCCCCACCCCCGATGATGGACGGGCAAAGTTTCCAATCTAAAATTAGACCATCATTTCACCATCTGAAGTCTGATTGTGGCAGCTCTTGCAAAACAGTTAGCTGGGGATCAGGAAGCATGATGCATCCACAGACCTAAATGCAATTAGATCCATCTGAGATTTTGTTCAAGGCACCATCTGAATTTCAGCTAATCAGGTGAGCAGGGTGGATAAATAATACACTGAGTCAGAACTGTAAGCAAATGAAGCTCTTTGCAACTGGAAGAACCTGCTCCCTTTTTCTCTCTCCCAAAAAAGGGGTGAATGAACCTGACTCGGCAAAACCAGAAGGAAATCCCTGGATGTTTCCGCTTATTCCTTCCAACATCCCCTTCAAGTCCCGGGGCAGGCTGAGGCCACTGCTTTTTGCTGGAGCGTGAGATCCAGCTGTCCAAGGCTCTGACTGGCAGTTAACATGCTGAGGGCTTTGAAGAGCACTGGAAGACGTTTTCCACTGGTCATCAGTTCCCAGAGGCAGAGAGAGATCTGCTGGGGACATATAGCTATGTCCTCCAAGGGAATGCACCAAAGTGGGGGACAGGAAGGGAACCCTGGTCCTTTCCCCTGGGTGCTGCTGTAGGAGAGAGATGTTCTTGCCCCACAAGGGTGTGATTCTGCATGGTCTTGCAGAGGATAGTAGGAAGACACTGCTGCACACTCTCTCTCGTGTGAGCACTTGGAAAGAGAGAACGTCTTCCCAAAAAAGCTTTAACAAGTTACTAGTCCTTTCCATGGGCTCCTTCTCAACAAGACTCCTGGCACCACTGTTTGGAGACGGGGCAAGAACTACACCCACAGTCCTGGTGCCAGAGGAGTTTTGTCTGTTGGGATAAGCCACAACGGTGCTGTTCCCCTTTCAGTGGAGGCATTGTGGCTGCCCCTTTAGTGCTGCAATGAGAAGGGACCCCAGGAGAGCACAGAGCACTGGAGCATGGCACTTCTCACACGGGAGTTTCCATGATGTACCCAAGCCAGCAGCTGCCCCTGCCCAGCCACACATGTTCAGTGCACATGCCCCTGCCCTATGGCTTGCCTCATAGAAAGAAAATGATCCTTCGTGGGGTGCCTTGACGTCAATACTTCTACTCTTTCTCCCGTCCTTCATCCAAGGGAGCTCTGCAGTACGGCTTGACCTCCTCTTCTTCTCTCTGGGTGCACTGGGAAGAACGAAGCAAGCAGGTTAGAAGAAACAGACTTTGAATGGGAAGATAAACATTCATTTTAACTTCAGCGCCATTCCTGTAGCCAGACACGCTGCAGACAGCAAGTGCAACACAGCCAGCCCCCAAGATCATGGGTTCAAGAGCACCCCTCCGTGTTGGTGATAGATGAGAGACCTAGTAGCACTGCATGGGCCCAGCTGTAGTTCTTACAGGACTAGGGAGAAGGCAAGACATCTAGAAGACCTTGGGGAAGGAAATCCAGAGATGGGAGAGGAGATGGAGTATGCGAGGTTTTCAGACACTGGCCCAGGAATCGAGAGAACAGAGTTTCTTGCTCTGCCAAGTGCGGCGTTATCTTGGACTGGTCACAACCTCCAGTGACACAGGGTTGTACTCCCCACTCTGCAACACAGGGTTGTACTGCTCCCGTCTGTCCACCCTGTCTTCTCCAGCTTCTTTGAGGTAGAGCCCTTCCCTCACCAGACATCTACAGAGTCTAGCACAGAGCATCTGGTCTCTGTTGGGACCTCCAGGTACAAGGTAAAGTGGTGAGGGAGAGGGGTTCACACACTTGGAAGAGTGACTATCGGGGCTCCTGTCCAGTTGCACCTCATCTGCTTCCCTAGCACCGTGCAGGGCTCCCACCTCAACATTTCACAGGACCATGGACCTGTGGTAACACAAGGAGGGGAAGTGCCTTCATCATCCCCGCTGTTACCAGCCATCCCCTTTCCCAGGCCTCCGGGGTGCTCTGTACAGCCCCTATTGGAGCTGCCTCTGCCGTGTTTTTGGCGTCTGCTGGATTTGCACATCATGTTGACTCTGCGATGCGTTCTCATATCATCGCCATCCTGCAAGGCTGAGCACCTACGGTACATGCCAGTGAAAGTTACTGCCCCATCGCAGACTTCAGCCCTCTTCCAGCAGCTCTGGGGTTTAGTGGCAACAGCATCAAGGGCCTGGAGGATTGGGATTCCTATCTAGGAATTCACATGCCAGCCTTCCTCATGCCACATGCAGCCCTGCTGCAGCTGCATCTCACTGGGGAGCAATGGTGCTGTCTACCCAAGGGCTGAACACTACAATTAGTCTACTAAGCACCCACACATGGAGGATCGGGGCACTGCAAGACACAACTATGTTCTGTAGGAGAGAAGCAAAGACCAGAGCCAGCTCCTCTTGCTGCAATGCTGAAAAAAAGTGGGGCCACAGGAGCAGAGAAGATCTTTGATTAGCGACACAGTCCCTATGGCACATGTGAGCAGCTTTGATTTTATACAGCAAAGCAGGAAGAGGCATAGCTGCAACTCCCACACACTGTTTATTACCATATTTTCTAGATGCAATTTCTCCAGTCCCATCAACACCAAGTCAAGTCAGATTAGGGCAATCAGGACAGGACATGCAAATAATATTCCCCCTCCCACAGGTTGTGGCTTGAAACTTGCACACAGCATCCGTCACAGCACTTGAAAGACCAAGCTCCAGCCCTGTATCCCTTTGAGCACTGGTTCTTGCTTTACCTTCCTGCAAACCTTTGCTCCCTTCAGATTACTCATTCCTAAATGCTCCTGTTAACACAGTCAAGCTCAGCTGATCTTGCTTTGCCAGCGACAAACTCCTCACCAAGGGGCATTCACAGCAGGACCGGTGTCAGTGCCAAGCGGCTGCGGAGCAGAGCAGGGAAAGCATGGCCAGGAACCAGCTTATTCATTTAATTACAACTTGCCTGGGAGGATTCCAGCACAGCATGGCAGAACTGAAGCCTGGGTGGAAAGTATCCTTCTGATAAGTTGGAGAGAGACTGCTTTCCCTAGCAGGGCAGACAGCAAACAAGTCAGAGATGCCAGCTGCAGCTGGTCCTCATCCCCAGCCTGGGAGCGAGTAAAGACAGTCACTCCAAGAGCAGCAAGCACAGGAGTAGAACAATGCACAAGGCAGTGGAGGGTAGCAAAATCAGGAGCAACAGGAAAGTGAAATCATGCGGGTGAAGACCACACCTGTTAAAATCCCCCTCCTACAGACAGCTCTGCACATGAAAAGCACCTTCCCTCCGAGGAGCCAAGTGCTTTAGAAATGCTAAGGTATGGAAATGGGACCCTGATAAGTTTTCCTTCTACATCTCCAGATGCTAATGATAGGCATCCATCACCTGGCAGGAGCTCTCACAAAGGTACAAGCAAGAGAGCAGGTCCCAAGAGACTAGTTCAAAAGCAGCGCAGGAGATGGTGCTTTGTCAGCCTTGACATTAAGCCAAGTTTGCTCTGGCCTCATTTCATTCTGGGTAGCAAGAGAATGAAAGAAAAAACAAAACAAAAAACCCTTTCCACAGTCCCCCAGGATTAGACGGCTGGCAGTCAACCCATATTATCCTGCTTTTCCAGGTCATGCCGTGGCACCAGAAGTTAAGTCCCCGATTACTCAGTTTGGACCCCAGGTACCTGGTTCAGTGCTCGAAGATGCTTAGCTGCGAAGCTGCATTAGCAGAGCACATATCTAATCTCATTGTCAGACAGCTCCCGTCTACACCGAGAAGGAAGTGTGGAGGCTTTTGCTACTTGGGGCTTTTAGGCATCAGCTCCAGAAACAAGCAGAAAGAGCCACCCAATGCAGTCACAGGAAGCAGCTTGCTGGGAAAGGCTTGCAGAGCGCAGGAAGGGCAGGGCCCCCATGGTACCATCAGCACCCGTCTACTCCCAGTGGAAAGAATTCCAGACTGTGCCAGGACTGAAGCCATAAGGGGCTCCTGCATTTCCCATCACACAGCATCATGGGCAAAGTATGTGCCAGGGGTTACAGAACTGCTCCAAGACGTCTGTTCCCATAGCTTATTTGGATCAATCTCAGCAGAAAGACAGAGATATTGCAAGGGGTAACCTTAGACACAGCGATGGGGTCTACACAGACACCATTAGTCACCGCACTGCTGAATGACATTTGTTCACCAACTGCAGACACCGAGATTTCTCCTCTTTGCTGGCATGTAGGCAGAAGAAGACATAGCACATACTTGGCTTACAAAGTGTTGAGAACTTATTTTTAAGCCTCCGTGCCTTGCATGCTTATACCAAGTAGTTCAAATGCTTTGTGGTTTCTCCCCAACTGTGCCAGCCAGCACCCATGTCCATTGTGGTCAGGGTGCAAAAGGGTGGTTATATTTGTTTGTAGCCTGTTTCTATAGCACTGCACGCTTACTCTATCATTAATCCTCTAGCGTCTTTTAAAATACCGGTGCCCAACAGACTTTCCGCACTCCTGTCCCTTCTGCCATTTCCTACCCACCGGTGCAGTTATTCCTAAAAAAAAAAAAGATGCAAATACTCAGGGCCCAAAAATGTCATTTGTCTCCACCTCTAAGGAAGTGGAAGGACCTCGTGATTTGGGCTGAGCTTTACAGTCTTCCACACAATACAATGCAAGCCATTTTGGACCAGCCAAGACTGGTCTGCACTGCCTAGTGCATACGGCTATTGCCGTGGTTCTCGGATAAGCTGTCCCCCAAAAAACTCTTTCCAGTCTTTCAAGTGCACTCTTTATGGTCACAACCCCCCATCTGCACTCCTTGGGAATCCCGCTGCTCTTGCTGGGTCCCTGGGTTATGCCTACTTGGTTGTCAACTGTTACCTTCCAAACCCAACAGCCTCATCACCCACGAGCGTTTCCCTTCAGGAGCCTGCGAGCCATCGTGGGCTGCAGCCCCGAAGCAGCACCTCCTTCAGAACAAAGCAGGAGGAAGCAGCATCCAAATAAACCGACGGCAAAAGGCAGATCCGTGTGTATGCTCTGTCCTACCTAGGCTTGGCATCACTCTTCATCCCCAGCTAGGCACGACTCAGGCTTGGCTGCTCCCTTCCCCTTCTCCAACCATGGTCTCTTGGGCCCCACCTTGCTCTGGATGGCTCAGCCTCAGTTTGTACATTAGCCTGCAGCACCCAATGATCCTTTCTTCTCCTCTTTTCAGCAGGTTTAACGCCTTAGGATTTGGCATTTCCCTTTGGTCCCAAGGTTGGCCTCAGGAGAGGTGAACCATTGTAGCCTGGGTGAAGTCAGGTAGGGGCATCCCCCAATTAACAGCTTCTCTGTTGTTTCCTCAAGGATTCTTCCCCGTCTCATTTTTGTCTTTCCCTCTCAATCCCTCCGACAGCCCCTTTTGACCCTAAACAAGTAACTGGGACAGAGACAGATTAAGGCATCCACCAGCTGGTTCCCCATTTCTCCATACCCATGTTGCTTACTCTGGTTCAAGCAACGAGGGAGGATACAGGCAGCACCTTTTCACTGGTATAATCCAATCCACACTAGGGGCTGTCCCAGCAAAGCAGTCACTCACACCCTCTGGAAGGACAATAATGCCAGTAAAACTGAACTGCAGATAAGTGCTTCTATTGCCTTTCTCCTCATTCTCATGGGAGGCAGATTACCTGTTGGCCCAGAGGGAACATGGCGAGTGTGAATGCTGACCTATACCTCCAGCCCTGCAGGTTTCAGCCATGTCTGCACCCAGAATGGGGCGAGCTGTGCTTAGAGTTACTTGGAGACCAAATATAGCAGGGGGGTGCTTATAGCTGGATACTGAATCAGCAGCACCTCCTTCCACCAACACTGTGGTTTAGCTGATTATTTGGCACATAAGCAGGTATTATTTTCTCCCCTCCAAACACACATTTTTCTTAACCAAATTCAAGAACTCAGACAGTTGCTGCATCAGCTTCACACACCCAGCACCCAGAGAAAAACTTTTTAGTTGTGTTGGTCTAAGGACACAGGCAGACAAGCTTCTTTGGGTAAATGTGATCTCTTTTATTAGACCAACTAAATAGTTGGAAAAATTGTTCTTCGCAAGCTTTTGGGTACAAACGCCCTTCTGGAGAGGGTACCACCAGGAACTCCTCCATTCCTCTCCCTCTGCTTCCCCTTTGGGGCAGCTGCAGGGGCACCTGCACACATCCCCCCTCCACCCTTTTCAGCTGAAGGGTGTTTGTATCCAAAAGCTTGCAAAGAACAATTTTTCCAACTATCCAGTTGGTCTAATAAAAGTTATCACATTTACCCAAAGAACCTTATCTGCCTATGCCAAAAAGGTTGACTCCCACAGCTTTAAGGAGATCCGCGCTGATGAGAATGAGCTTTGTAGACTTGCTCAGAGATTAGCTACAGCAGTCAGCAGCCAAGATTCCTCCCTTGGGCCTCTGCTCCGACAGGGTTATCGCTGGGAGGTGGAAACAACAGCTCCGCTGCCAGGTCCGTTCAACTCTTTGGCAGCTTCTGCGGAGAGGCCAGTCACATTAGCACTTCAATGCCAGCGCCTGCCCATGAGGATCTGGCTTGAGCCCGGCCCAGTTCCTCTTAGCAACCCCAGGGCACGCGGGCATTTGTTCTTCTGGGCATGAGGGGCTGGTTTTGGACCAGCAACCTAGAGGCAAATGGTTCTTTTAAGGAAGTCTCCCTATTCCCCGATGCAGCTGGTCCAGGCCCAACCCCCAGCTTCCCTAGGTCTACACCCAGAGCAGACAACAAGCACAATCTTAGAGGCGTAAGGAAGAAGTCAAACTTGAGCGTGGGCTCAGGGGGCTTGAGAACAGGATGTACAGCATAGGTCCTGTATGTTCAGAGCCATACGGGACCGGAAGTGAGCTCAGCACAGCTGGAGAAATGCGAGGGGAACAGCATGTGCAAACCCGGGCATGGGAAGTGAATGTTTACTTATATTTCTCCTTCCTGGGAGGGCCAAAGAAGCCCCACTACAAGGGGCTTCTGTTGGTGCAGCACCTGCCTGCGGGTTTAGCTCAGCCTGATGGACCAAAAGAGGGGGCAGTGAGAGAGCAAAGGAAAGTGCTGAGAACCTGCTCTGGGGGAAACCTCTCCGTCGTGCAACTGCTGCTTCCTTTTCGCTGCAGGCACGAGTTCTGACCGAGCTCCCTTGCACGGAGCGAGTGACACACAGGAAACCTGCACCTTCAAAAATCCCTAGCGTGCGTTGCACAAGCACCTGCTTCTAGCTGTAGGTGCCCTCTACTCATTTACAGTGCAGGTGAGAGATCTCCAGGGGAGGGGACAATGCCACTAAAATCAAGTATATGACCCCCATTAGGGAAGGAGGGATCATGTCAGCGAAGCTCAAAATACACCAGGAGGGAGAAGAGAGGTGGATCTACCATCCGCTTCTAGCAGCATGTTCCCCCGGTACACATCACAATACATGTACAACTGATACTCATTTCTCCTCTAATGTGATCCAAGTCAGACCACGCTGCTCCCCCACCAGCCAGCCATTTGGGTTCCAAACACGCCAGCAAGCTTGGGTTACTCCAAAAGTCCCGAAGGTGCACCATACACAAGTGGTAGCAAAAAGATTTAGCAGCACCTCCCAACACACCTGCTGAACCAAGGCCCAGCACAGAGCTCTTCAGAAGCTTATGGATGAGATGCAGGCTGGTGAAAGGGTACAGGAGAAGGACAGGGCTATTATAGTGCCATCTGGATCACTTTGTATACTGGGCCTATTAAACTCAACTAATTAAGTGTGGTTTAATACAAACAAAGCAAGTACAGGCAGTCTTCCGCTTACAACGTTTCGAGTTACAACGTTTATAAATTGACACCGTTTCAACTTTATGACGTCAGTTTTGACTTTACAACGCTTGATCTGATGCAACGCCACGCCAGCGAACAAGTCTGCTGTGCCCCCCATCTCCCTGGAGAACATCCGTCCAAACTTCCTTGGACACTTCTTTAAGAAAGCAGACACGACTCCAGAAAAACCTGCAGCCAGGACTCCTGAGAAGACTCCAGCCAAGAGCCCTTCAAACAGTTCAACCAAGAGCCTTTCAGAAAGTCCAAAGTCACCTCAAAGAAGTCTTTCCAAATCAATACGACTGTTATTTACAATATAAAATACATTAATGGAGCTATATTACTCATTTATAATTGATCGAGTGCAAACTTCTGGGGAATTTTTGGTGAAAATAGGATATTGGGCCCGGGTTCAGGAACCAATCCCCCATTTAGAACATTGTTTCTTATGAGAAAATTGGTTCCGAGTTACAACGTTTCGACTTAAGCTGCGGTGTTCCCAGACCAATTGTGTTACAAGTCCAAAGATGGCCTGTAATAAATATATGAATGAGGGCATAGAAGCAGCTTCTGAAAAGGATCTAGGAGTCAAGGGACAAGCAACTCAACATGAACTTCCAACATGATACTACAGCAACAAGACAATGCTTTCCGTGGAGCGGTGGGAGAATGAGTAGGGATAAGACTACCACTCTGGAGAGACTGACCGTACCCAATTCTGGTATCCACATTCTGAGAGCAATGGGAAAATTGGGGAGGTCAGAGGGAAAATATTTTAGGCCTAAAGAAAACATGTTATAGTGAAAGATGACAAGAACTGAATCTGTACAGCATACTAAAAAAAACTGGGAAGCAACTTGATACCCATGTCCTTTATGGGGAGATAATGCCAGGCACTGAGGGGGTCTTCAAAAATCAGCAAAGCGATGCAACAGGAACCCGTGGCTGGAAGTTAGCTGGACATATTCCAGTTGGGAGTCAGCTACAGGTCATTAAGCAGTAAGGGCTCTGACTAGTCGAACATACCACGGGCAATGAGGGGTTCTGATTTTAAGGCTCCAAAAGACAGAGGACTAGGCTGTCCCTTGGAGATGGGTCCTGCCCACCAACATATCGTTTGCCACACGGGGGTAACTGTAAAATTCTCTAGCCAGAGACACAAAGGCGTTCAGACTAGATGATGTCATGGTCCCTTCTGACCTACTGGCTATGAATCAAGATGAGATCACGTTACATGCCAGCCACCGGCATTGCTTCTAAGAGAGGAGCACTAAACAGGCTGGATGTCACCCATCCCTTGAGCAATGACACCATGCGAAATGGAGTGCACCAACAGTCGAAACACAAGGGCCGAACAGAGCCGTGCTGCTGACACAGATGGGATCAAACGGCTTCCAGCCTGTAAGGGAGGAGGCCAGAGCTGGCAAGCCATATCTACATTAAGAAAAACAATCCTTGGAGCTGTCAGCTAGGGTGGACTATTATTATGATTAACAGCCAACAAAGCTACTGAAGAGGATGGTTAGACTCCTCCCCAGGCTGAGCTCCAAGAATGAAAGTTTACTAGCAGAGGCAGAAATTGCAGGCGTGATTTTTAATGAAAGGGAGCTGTCACCTTTAAATAGGATGGTGGGTTTCCAACAGCTTAAAATCTCTATAGGAACTGTGTGTTTAAAAACAGTGAGGGCCAACCTTTTTTGGCAGGTGTGCCCCAAATTAGCTCCACACCCCCTTGGAGTGCCAATCCCATCCCCTTCCCTGTCTGATCCGCTGCTTTTTTTTCTACTTTCTGCCCTGCCTGCCGCTGTGCTGCCTGTCCACTCTCTCAGCAGCCACGTGCCCCACACAGGCTGCCCATGACACTCGTGGCATGCATACTGCAAGTTGGCTAATTAAACCAATCAGTCTGCTTCCCAAAGCAGGTGATATCCTTTAACTGGAAGCAGGACAAAGTCAACACAAGGTTAATTTAATGGGCAACAGAAGAACCTTCCCAAGTCAGGGAAAGCAAAAGCAGCCAGCACCTGTCCCTTCTTCTCTGCAAGCCTGCAAAAGGCACAAAAATACGTAGCCCTTTCTACTTCACTGCCTGGTACATCGCATGATCTCAAACGGGACAACTGCAAATCACACTGGAAAGTGAGAATTGCCCTGGAGTTACAGAGCACCACACACAAAGAGCAGTCAATGCCTTTCGTTTGGAAGAGTCGTTACTCATCCTTCGTATGCAGCCAACGGCACATTCACAAAGGCTTTATAAATTATTAACAGGCATTGCCAGCGCATTACAATTGCGTGCGCGGCATGGTTTGGACTACTCCAAGCATAAATAGTTTATTCCAATACATTATTGGAGGCCCTGCTTAAAAACCTAACTACTGACCTGTGGGGCTCTAGCCGCTGATTTATCAAATTACTGTATGCTTGTAAAGCGACGATTGTCAAATCAAGGTGCCACAGCACTGCACTTGGGTATGCAAACATCTACACGTTATTGGCAAAACAAGCCCAGAGATTTCGAATAGGAATCCACGGTATCAAAAACATCCCGGCTTGCTGTGGTCCGAGTTCTTGGCAACCGAAGAATTGTTCTCTCACATACAACACGCACCTGAATATAGTAGGCACCTGGTTTTTGAAAGGCAGAATGAAGGAACGGGACAGTTACAGCTTCACAGAGCAGGAACAGAGACTAATCTTCAGCAGGCTTGCTCTCTTTTTCTTGCTTAACTAATGCTGAAACCATGGCAGTAGCTGAAGGCTGGTCTCCATTAGTGGATCTATAATTCTGAAAATAGCTAGAGTCTCCAGGGCTATGAAACAGGCAGAGAGAAACCAAAAGCAGCTCTCAGACAACACAACTGCCCTAAGAAATGTTAGCTTGAATAGTGGAACAGTAAGAGTGTTAGAGAGAGAAATGATCACCAACACCTCTGGAGTAAAAGCAAGGAGCCATTAAAGTCAACTGATTCTCTCCACTGCCTGAATAGTAATGCAATAGTTCCTGCACCAAGGGGAAGGAATCACAGCAAGGTGCTTCTATCCCAGTCAAAAAAAAAAAAAAAAAAAAAAAAAAAAAAAAAAAAATCAGCTTCCCCACTTAATATATACAGCCCCCTACATTTGGGGTGATGGGGAGGGGACAGGGAATGCATGTTGTATGCTAGAAAATACAGTGTTTTCTGTAGTCAAAAAATGAGCAAAAAAGCCAAGAGCTGGCATCTTCTGAGGGGTGCCTTGAGTCTAACAAGTCTAACGCTGCCTCAAATTGTGGCTAAAAGTACCTCTGTAAAAATGGCACTGCCTCTTAAAATCTAGACGGCAGCTCCTCCAATCTGTACTAGACTCAAATCGCAAAACCCATAGGCGTGCTCAGGCCTGCAGAAGGCACAAAGGTCTGGACCATGCAGTAAGAGCATGGGAAATATACAGCCTCCAGGACTTTACCCCTCCAGAAAAGGCAGCCAATAAGAGGCCCAAACCTTGTTCCTGTAGCAAGTCCCCTTGACGAGAAAAACTAGAAAGACAAAACAATGCTACAATTTGAACAAGAAAAGGAAAGAAGTGGATGGACATGGCTTACAGAGAGCAGCCTGCAGAATTGCTCATTTAGGTCTGTGGTTTGTTTCGTGGTTCAAGAGTTTTTGCTCAGCTTTTTGGAGCAAATACACACCTGTTTGGATTTTTTATGGCAATGCTCCAGAACTGGGCTTTTAATAGCAATGAGAGCCTCCATCCCATCTGTTGCAGAACTAAGCTTTGCCTACAGGTTAAGTAACATACAGGTCCAAGACGCAGTTAAATGCATTTTAAGTATTATGACCACTCCTGGCCAGAGACCTTGGGATAGAGGAAGCAGAAAAACCAAGTCACACAAGGGCATTAGATCTATAAAACAGCGTTATATAGGGGCAGCTGTGGTTATGGAAACCAATAGACTAAATACCACTTCCAAGAACCACACTTGATTCTCTCCATCCAGTCCCCAGCCCAAAGGGGTCACATCACACCCGAGACACCAGTGGGAGCTGGGATGGGCCCAGTGTCCCATCAGGAACACTCACGTCCCCCTCCCTCAGCTCTGCTAATCCACCTCAGCCTCAAGCCGCAGCTCTCAACCCCTCCTGAAGCAGTCACGTGAATGTACTGACACACACCGCTGCAGCAAGAGAGATTAAAGCCACAGCTAGGAATCAGCCTGATGGCTTTAACCGCATTTCACTTCTGCTCCTAAACCCATGATTCCCCAGAGGTGAAGAGCCGTGTGTGCAAACCCTGCCACCAGTAACAACAAGCACTAGAGAGACCACAGAAAACAAGGGGTCCCCGTGTGCTAACAGACAGAGCTGAACGTTAGGGACAGAGACCAACAGATTTGTTTCTACAACCCCAGCACAGCAGGCTCGGATGGGATGCGACTCTGAGCACAAGTGGGATGTTACTGCAACCAGCACCATCCCCGGCACCACGAAATACTGCGCCAGCTGATGATAATGGGGAGAACGTTCAACACCCAAGAGACTTAGGCTCCCATAGGACTTTCCAAAAGGACACTTAGGTGTCTGCATCTCCCTAAAGATCATTAGGATTTAAAACTTCCAACACACTTGGGCACACTGGAAAAAGTTGAGCTCAGTTACACAACATGGCAGTGGAAATGGCCGAAATACCGAGCAGACAGTGCTTTGATCTTACTGCAGTCCTGTTAGTTATAGTTTGGAGAGAACAACCAGGTCCCGTCTCCCACTGAACTCCAGTGATGCACATACTGGAAAGTTGTTGGAATAAACCTAAGCCAGCATCCACATTCTCTGCATGTTGCTGTTTGCTGGGGTCAAGTGCCACAAGTTGTCACCACTTTATGGAAAGCCATTTTTACCATGTTTCCCTAGCACTAGCTTTGCTCACTCGAGTTTGAACAGCAAGTGAACTGCAGTATCTCTTGCACAGGTGGTCACAGCTATCACATGGCAGCATTTCTGCACTACCAGGGAACAGGTGACTCCTCTGGGCCTAGCTGCAATGCACACAGCTTGCATTGCAAGGACTTGTGCTCTGGAGTAAAACTAGAATGGAGAAAAAAAAAAAAAAAACTGACCAAGATCACAACCACAGGAAAGAAGCATGCAATTTGCAAACTGCCATGCCCAGAGCCAGGCCTGCCAGCTGATCTGATTCTTGAAGGGATTAGAGCTGCTTTTTTCTTCTTTTCATAATCAGGCCAGATGTATCAAGAGAGATGGCTCTGGCTTACTTATCTCCCTGGTTTTCATGCCCAACTAGACACCCTAGAGGAACAGGGCAGGGGGGAAGAAGGTAGTATAGAAATAAGTAGCTCAATTCTGGACATAGCTGATAAAGCTGAGGGGCCTTTTCACCCTGTTAGCAGCATACAGCTGAGAGCAGTGGAGCAAGCCCTCCCCATCAGCGGATGAGTGGGAAGAGCAAGATAGAAAGGGAGTGTGCTGACCTGCAGCTCTGCAGTGTGTCGTCATGGCAGGATATGTTCTTGCTAGAGCCAGACTGTGCCCTCCACCCAGTCCAGCTTCTGCTTTCTACTGAAAGCCACCTCTGCCCCCCTCTTGCCAGGGCTCTGTTCCCCATGAAATTCAGGGAAGTGATCAAAAGGGGATCAGCGCCCCCAAGGGCAGAAGGGCGTAGGATGGAGGGGGACTGTCCCAGGTAAACAAAAGGCTCTTGGCAAATACTCCATACCCCGCATCAAAACCCTAGTACCAGGGTGCCAGCTCGCAAGTCCCCCCACTTTGTGGATATAGCAAGAGCCCCTTGCTATAATATAACCATGGTGGAAAGGGTACCACCATGAACTACTCTGTTCCCCCCTTAGGGGCAGCAGCAATCAGGATACACCTGAACATATCCCCCCTCCAACCTTTTCACAAAGGCATCTGCTTTCCATGGAGGGACAGCGCCCAGATAAATCCCTGAAGACCTTCAGACACTTGCCCCTGCGGCTTCCAGGAGGGATGGACGGAGCTCTCTTCCACCCTAGCTTAGGGCAGATGGAGCTAATGCTTTGTTACAGGACAAGCAAACTGCTTCCCTAAAGCCAGCAAGCTGATTTCCATCTTAGGAGGGCACAAAACTCCTTTGATCCATTTCCAGGCAGCAACAGGAGGCGATGCAATACAAGCAGCAAGTACTGTCTTCCAACTCCAAGGCTCCAACCTTGCTACAGATGAGACGCAGACACACGCGAGTGCAGATTCTCACCTGGTGTAAACACCACTGAAGCCCAAAGAGCCAGGATAGTTTATGCCCGCTGAGCCTCCGCCTGGGGGCATCTTAGCAAAGGTCCTTGGGCAAGTATGGTGCGAATCAAAACAGCACATCATTAATGGGCGCAGATCAGTGCAGATCCAGGACCGGAAAAGCAGGAGATGCTGAGAGCGAAACTAGAGAGAGCCTCTGGCAAAGCAACCTGCTGCGGAAAAGAAGAGAGATGTGCACACAACCAGCCCGGCTCGCATCTCACTCAGGATTACCGAGTGAACATGCACTGCGAGGTGGGGCAGCAAGAGCCCACATGCAGGAAAGACCCCAGCTGGGCCCAGATTCACCCCACTAGAAATGCAGGCATGACCCGGGATAACAACCAAGCACCCGGTCCTTTCAGAGGGGCTGCCACTGCGCTCCTGGGAGCCTGAAGGACGGCACGGTCCAACTCCACAGGCAGACTCCACTTCCCCCCAGATCAAGAGAGGTGCTGGGGGAACGCAAGGCTGTGCGAATTGCATGGGCTCTGTTAACGCTTCTCCCCACCCCACTAAGACAAACCCTCCATAAGACCAGCACCACCCTTGCAGCTTTCTACAAAAACCAAACCCAGTGGCCAAAGGAGACGGCACAGAAAGAAACAGCAGTGTCAAGGTAAAGTCATTCAGCAGGGGCTGGCCAAGAGGGAGGTAAAAAGGGCCAGCCTCAAGGCCCCTAGCCACTGGGTTTTGAAACAGGAAACCCTTGATCTGACACAGGAAAAAGTGAGCGAGAGGGAAGAGAGCTGGGGAGGGGAGGAGGTGGAATCGCAGCATGTGCGCAAACAAGCAGCCGTGGCAAGAAAAATAGCTGTGGGAGGTAGGCTTTGGTCTCCAGGGCTTCCGATGTTAATGGCAGCCTATTATCTTTGTTACAGCCAAGCAAGAAGTTCCCTCTGGACCCATTTTCGATAGGAAAAAAAAAAAAAAAAAAAGGTCTTTTTAGCAAAGAGAGACCTCTTCAGTAAATCTAAAAGTTCTGTGAAACTTTAAAAAAGTCTCCCCTATTTTGGAGGGGGTGAGACCTCCCTGCTCCAGAGGCACAGCATCCCACCTCTGACTCCTCAGCAGTTCCCTCCCCTGCGCAGGCTCCCTTAGAGCAAGGGGACGGCAGCAGGGCTGAGTGCATCAGCTCTTTGGAAAGCAGAGCACCCTCGTTCAGCAGCTGGGCTAGAAGATGCCTGGCAGGCAAGGAGAAAGCAATATTCATGAGAGCTTCTTAGGTGGGTAGCCAAAAGCATTTGGTTTTAGTTGTTCCAAAAGGTAGTTTTCCTGCAAAATCCTCTTACAAATGGGGAGAAAATGTGGCACAGCCCCTTCTTTCCAGCCAGCTCCAATCTGTTTATATATACACTGGCAAAATATTCACTTGCTTTTACCAGGTGAGGCCATGCTGTGTTATCTACATCTCCCAGGTACACAAGTCAGACCTTAAGAGCTGCTTAAAAACAATTTAAATTCCAGCAGGGTCCAGGTGAATCATGTTATTCTGACAACCTAGGAGCAGACTGGACTAAATCAGCATCCTGATCTAAGCTGGGTAGAGAAGTGGCAGGCACGTCCCTGTGCCCACACAGAGAAGAAGAGCAGTGGCTTGGACCTCTTGGCTGATTTGTAACCAGGAGCAAGGGAAAAAGCCATAGGGGCTGATAGTCCTCAAGACTTAGCAGCTCTGGGGCCTGCAAAATGAAGTTCAAGTCCAGCAGCTGCCCCTTCAGCTCCGATCCACGTGATGGGGCAAAATGTACCTGGGTATTCCGAGTTCTTGGAATAGCTTCTAAGGAACGAGGATACAATTCAAATTTAAAGCAAAAAAAAAAAAAAAAAAAATATCCCTCATCAGAAACCCCGGGAAGAGTGCGGTATAGCAAGGTGTGTGAGGAGGGAGGGAAGAGCATAGCTCCGTGGAAAACCTCCGTGCCCCCGACAGGCTGTAGATCTGCAGGAAGCACAGTGACACTGCCCCAGTCAGCAGCAGGCACTACACAGGTCTACAGCCACCGCCTAGGGGCTAGACCCAGAACGCCAGGACTACGAAACGCCTTTGGAAGATGGCCCAGCTTGCTACTGCACCTGCACAGCACTGGGTGCGAGATCAACTCCAGGACAACTGCATCAGCCCTGACTCACTGGGTGAACTCACTGCACACCCAGCAGCCTTGGCAGGGGAACAACCCCTCCCTAGTACAAGGGCCTAGCTAGCAGGAAGCAGCCAGCCGGTTTGGCCTTGGAACTAACCACATGGCACGGGCTGAAAACCAGAGTGCATGCTTGGGTCTGCTGCTTGCTCCAGGGCAGGCAGGGCACCACGAGCAGACACAGAAGGAAAACCAAAAGCCAGGCTGCCACATGTGCCAATCCTGTACTTTAAAGGGGTGGAAGAGGAAAACCACGTTGCACTGTAAACGCCAGCCCAGGAGTTAAAGGGTTCTTTAAAAAACGGGAAAAGAAGCCAGTTTAATTTAGAGAGGCCAGGGACGGAGAATGTTTTAAGCTGGGCTAGGAGAGGGCAGACAGAAGAACCTAAACCAAGGTCGCTTTGCCTATCCCAGTTTGGAAATACTAGACAGAACCAAGGAGAAATTAAGTGCTGTACGTTATGCTGGTTTAAGTGATCATCTCCCCACGTCCATCTGAGGGTAGTGGCTTGCAGAAGATAAACAAGCTGTTACCCGTTTCCTCTACTGACTGGTGGTGTGGCATAGTACTAGTTACGACTGAGCGAGCCAAGCTACCCTAGGATAGCCACATGCAGAGCCGTCCCTAGGGTATGGCAAATCAGGGCAACTGCCCTGGGCCCCACTGTTTGGGGAGGGATTCATAGATTCATAGATGCTAGGGTCGGAAGGGACCTCAATAGATCATCGAGTCCGACCCCCTGCACAAGCAGGAAAGAGTGCTGGGCCTACATTACCCCAGCTAGATACACATCTATGTATCTAGATGTGTATATGGGATGGGGGGGGGGTGGCACGGAGCCAGGTAGAGCAGCTGTGGTCCATCCCATGGGGCCCACCTGAAGCTGGCAGCTCAGCCCTGCACCATGGAAGAAGCATGGAGAACACTCCCACCCCCTTGGGAGGGGTACCATTGCCCCACGCACTGTTAAGGGGGCCCCCACACAGGCTGATCTGCCCCGGACCGCACCCCCCCCCCGGGGTCGGCTCTGGCCACGTGTCTATCTGCTCTTGATCCAGATGTAATAACTGCACAGAAACCTGATGTAAAAGTATACCAGGGCACGTCCACCCCCACCCATGCCCAGCAGGAGCTTAGGCAAGTCATCGTGACTAGTCTTGGGACCATCAGCTGACAAGCAAAACCGTTGTGGACCAGTCAGTTCCAAGTTGTCCTCTCCAGCAATGCAGTAAAAGGCACCCCTGCATGCTCCTAACCCCCTCGAGGCTCCAGTGCATGTACTGCAGGAGAACAGGGATGGCTCTCATACCCTCAAAAAGCACTTCTGAGAGGAAATGCTGCATTTGCTAGGGAAAGTCTAGCACCCAAGGTCCAAAACACTAAGTCAGACTCTGCTCTCAAGTACCTCTTGCTAGGTCAGGTGCACTGCTGTTGCCAGCCTGAGTCACAGCCCAGGCCCATCCACTCCGGTACCCCGTCACCAGCACAGGAGCCTCCAACCCACAGAACGCAGGTGAGGTGGGATCATCTGCCCAAAGCCCCTAATAGCAAGGTAGCCCCCAAAAGTCCTTCCTAAATCTAGTTACATTTTACCTACGGGTAGGAAATGGCCTGGAACGAGCCCAGAGGACTGCACTCAGTCACTGATGAGTGAAACTGTGGCAGACATCCCAGTCTACAAAACAGGATCAATACCCCCCACCACCAAGGCAGGACAGTTGTGGGGGCCAGGATCAGTGAGGAAAGCACTAAGTGCCATGCTATTATTTTTGATCTTTTATTAGACCAACTCAAACATTTAAGTACAGCAGGAGAAATATTTGAGTTAGTCTAATAAAAGATAACCGGATATACCCAAAAAACCCCATCTAGCTACGCCCTTAGTAGACCCACACGGCTACAACCTACGCCCCGACACTTATTTTAACACTAGCTTCTCACTCTCCTCAAGAGCCATCTGAGGCTCTTGGGTTTCAGGGTGAAGAAGGTTTGGCTTGTGAAAACCAGCTGATCCAGAAGAACATCACTAGTGATGGGCTCCGCTTCAGTGGTGCCGCCCTTGGGGGCATGGGAGCTAGGCTCCACGCTCTGCTCCGCCACAGCAGCTACCACCTCCGCAGGCAGTAGCTGGGGCTTGGGTGCTGCTGGGGGTGGGGGGCAGAGGGCTGCAGCCCTGGGTCCCTGGCACCATGACCCTGGCAGCTGGGGGCTCCCTCCAGCAGGGCTGGGAGGGGGCAGGCGGCTGTGGGTGGGGAGTGAGGGGCAATGGCACAGGCAGGACACCAGCATGTCAGGGCTGCTCAGCACCACAAGACAGTAATGGGGGGAGAGCCACAGCTGGACCTGCATCCTGGTGAGCAAAGGGGGTAGGGGAACTCTGATTTTCCATGAATTCCCCCCCCCCCGCCCAAAATCAAACACCAATATTTATAGGTATTCTGAATTAATTTTATTATAGTGATTGTGGCACCGGTAGGCTTCCAAATTGCTTTAAAATTGTAAATATAGCAATAAAACATTGTGTTCAACTGATACCCATGTATATAGTAGTGTTTCATTTTAATCGTGGAAAAATGCAGATGTGGGTGTTTTAAATTAGAGAATTTGCCATTTTTCAACAGAGAAAACCACGATCCCTGTGGGCCCTCAACTCGCCTGTCCACTGCCCAGGATCTCCTAGCACTCGGTTCTCATTTTCCTGGTTGGGAAGGGACCATGGAGTGCATTCGCACGTGTGTTCATACCGGGGATGCAGCAGTCACAAGAGGATGTGGGAAAGCAGCAGTTTGCTGGCAGTGCCTAAAGAGAGGGGTCGCTCCCCTGCATTGGGGTTCTCCAAGCCTCTGCCTTGACTTATTCAGAAAAATTACCTGCGCTGCCAAGCTCACACTTCACAGCATTGCACAGGACTCCTTTGAAACATGGAGAAACAGTGCACTGTTGTGACAGTTTGCTACAAGGCCCCATTAGCAGAAAGCCTGACTCCAACTTGACACCACGGCAGACGAAGAGGCACCAAGCATACAGAGCCCCCTCCCCGCCAACCGATTCAGCAGAAACCGCGGGCGCCCAGCACCTCTCGGGAATTCTGTTCTGCACCCGTGTGTGACCAACAATAACTGGTAACTGAGACAGGGCAGGAGTCCAGCAGTCAAGACAATGCTGTTGCAATAACACTACCATGCAGCTGAGCTTAAATTCACCATAGACGCAGCCCTGGGAGCTACCTTGTACCACCCATTCCTGAAATGCAGCTGCCTCTGGGGCTGAACACGCCAGACAGTGTTATGTGCTATCATGCACTGTGGTTCCAAGGAATACCAGATCCCACTGAACCGGCGGGAAGGATATCAGGGAAGCCCAATGCAGGACACAGGAGTTGTTCCCTGCTCCCAAGGAAAAGAACCTCAAGATTCTTAGGGACCCACAAATGACTGGGCTTTGCTTTTAGATTTTACCCATGAGCCAGCACCTTTTGCCCCCCAGCTCAGCACCACGTCAGGACACAAGGTCTGAACCTGCTGGGAGGAAAGAGGGCTGCCTATGGGATCCACCCACCCCAGGGGAGCCCTAGGCTACATCCTAGCCAAGCACTGGCCTGTTCCAATCCTGCATAGCCGACAGCATCACAGGCCCAGGCAACGCAAGAGGCAGCCAAGCACGGCACAGCAGGAAGGAAGCAGACAGTAAGGCTACTGCCATGTGAGCCACAAAAATGCCACGTACCCACCTGCTGCTTCAGCCTCAACCAAAAAAAGGCAGTCGGAAAACCTTCAGCAGAAACCCGGCAATGGGCCTCAGGGCCAGCCTAGTCTCTCTTCCCCAAGACCTATGGAGTGAGATCTGGGAGCCCTGGAAAGAAATGGAGGCATGAGCCGTTCTGTGGCTTCTGCTGTGCCCTGGCCTCCCTCTCGTCCAGACTCAAGGAGAGGAGCCCAGGGGCAGGGCTTCTGCTGCACAGTGACGCCATGCAGCAACCCACGCTGCTTCTCAGCAGCTCAGGAGGGGTGGGGTGGGGAATAAAGGAACGAAGCCCCGAGAGCCAGAAACCGTCTCTACGAGTCTGTGAACTGGGCTCTGCGTCTTTCAGATGTGTGGGACCGGGGGAAGGGGGGGGAGGGGCAGGAACCAGGAGGCCACATTTGCCCTGTGAATTATCCACTCCCACACAAGGGCTCAGCAGCGGTGGCTCGCTGGAGAAGGGAGGATGGTAGGGGAAGCAGCAGCAGCAGCAGCACAGCTTCTGCTCATACCAGACTGGGGGTGGGAGGAAAATGCAGAAGCCAGAACAAAATAAGCTGAGATAAGGGCCTGGAGCAGGGCAGCTCTCAGAAACCTGCAGGGAAGCCGGCTTTCCTGGAAGGGGTGCGGCAGGAAGCGCCAGGCAGGGCCGGATGCAGGCATGGGCAATCTGGGCAGCTGCCCAGGACCTGGACACAAAGGGAGCCCAACAATGGTATTCCTCCCCCACCCTTGTCCAATTATCATCATCATTATTTCTGGAGAAGGGGGGCCTGATACTAAAAGCTTGCCTGGGGCTGCCAGGAGTCTAGGTACGGGACTGGCACCAGGCTGACGGAGGTGCAGCCTGGGCACCTGGCACAGCGAGAACGCTCTAGGAGCCAGGCACAGCTCTTCAATGCAGGGTACAGGGCAGTTGTCTGCTGCTGTTGATATCCAGCCAGCAAGAAACATGCGCCAAAGTGGGAGAAGCCCACTATCGGGAGGAAACGGGCTCACCTGCTCAAAACACTTTGGAGCCCCCTGCCCAGGACAATCCTTATCTGCCCCACGGGCCACAACCAGACAGTTCCTCCTCTGCCTTTTCTCCTGAGCAGATCTCTAGGCCTCTCCATTAGGCAGTACTTTTGCACTGGATTCATCCCAGCTGGTAACAATGCATCATGCATTAGGAAGCCCTCAAGATGCAAGGGTTAAAAGCCTCTGCTAACTTCTGCTCCCACAATCTCTCTCCTATCTCTCTATTCTCAAACCTCAGAGCAGATCATGTTTCACAGCCTATTACCCACCCCCGCCACTGGGCTCCTTTGCACAATGAGCCAAGAGGAAAAGCCTACTACTTGCCTGTCAAAGCTGTATAAAATGCATGCAAAACACGCCTGCCTATAAAAGGGAAGTTTCCTGGAAATGGAACTAGAATAAACCCCTGGTGAGTATAAAGTCCTCTTTAACGTCTTTCCAGTATTGCCTGTCTAGTTGCTTATTTATCTTGGTTACAAACAGGAGCCACAGGAACCTGCAGAGCAGAAAGGCCATATGGTTTTACTACCAGTCCTTGGCAGTCCCAGGACCTGCTCACTTTGCTCCATGTTGCCTCAGCCGAGTCTCCCGAGCTCCACAAAGACAGAAGAATCGGGTGCCCATGCGACAGACAGGAGACAGCAGCAGTGCAAAGCATGGCTGAGACCACAGAAAATCCACTGGCCGTGAGCCCAATGCTTTAGGGGGGAGGAGGGGGAAAAAACAGGTCACAGGTCCTGCTTGCCTGCAAATTACAGGGATAATCCAGCCCCAAATCCTCAGCTGGAGCCATCATCAGCGCTGAAAAGGATGGGCCGAAGCAGAAGGTGCGCCCCTTTGACAGAGGCCAGCCTGCAGCATCAGAAAGCACCCAGTCAGCACTAGCGCCGGTGGGTGGGAAGCAACATTAAGGCAACAACCCTTAGCCCACCTCAGAGGGAACAGCATGATGGTACCATTGAGGGAGCGGAGCTGTGCCAAATCCACGCGGCAGGGCACGGGTGGCAGGAGCTCCAGCCCACAGGAGATCAGCGCAATCCAGGAGTTGCGGATTGCCCAGAACAATTTGGTTCGAGAGAAGTGGCTCTTGCCACCCCCTCCCACCTTCCTAACACTCTAGGTGCAAAACCAGCTTTTAAATAACAAGACCATGTGCAGCCTACATGCAAAAAGGTGCCCACCCCTCAACCATCCCTACTGCAAGGGAAGAAAAGAAAAGATTTTGCAGACAGGCAGCAACAAAATGGGACCAGAGGAGCCAGGATGCTGTAGAACGGCACCATGCAGCTGGTCGCTGGCTGGGAGTGCTCTTCCCAGCCTCCGGACTTGCATGGTACTGTATGAGGCTGGTGCCATTTGGTGTGCACTACGCTGGGGAAGTGAAGCTGATAAAGGGCAGCCTTATGAGGACAACAGACAAGCTTGTGACTGGCACAGCATACGTGTCCCTGAGAACGAAACTGTGTGTGTGTGATGAAGAGGAAGGGAGGGTGCCCAGAGGAAGGATCCTAGGCTCACGAGTTCTGATCCTCCACCTAACATGAACTGGTGGCTTCAGATGAGTCATCTCCCCTGCTCCTTCCTTCCCCGCCATCCCCAGTTTGTAAAGGCACCTAACTTGTCTCCGCTTCTCCGTGGCCCTAACAGGAGGAGTGCTCTGGAGAAATCTGGAAGTGAAGCGCTGGGGACTCTAGCACTGAGCTCCAAAAGAGCCCGCGGTCGCAGGAGTTCAGCACCTCCACAATACATTAGCCTTCCCCAAGTACACCAGGGCTGGATATCCAGGTAAGGGGGCTCTTCTCTTCCCCTCTTAACTGACTTTTTGTAGACCTACCAAGACCTACCTCTGCTTGCGTGCATAGCCACAGGACTGGGGGGCGGGGGAGCCATGCTCTTATTAGATATGTGCATTTTACCCACACTTAACATGAGCAATGCTCATTAAGCACAGAACAACCCAGTGCAACCACCGTAGTATTGGCAGCCCTGAAGCCTACTTCCTTGCAGCTCTGGTCATTGTCAAACTTCCAAGAGCAGCCTTTTGACAGCAACTTCTTGATGGTTTCTGGTAGCAATTATCCTGCTTTCAAGGAAAACAATTACATTACCAATCAGACAGTGGGGCTGAAAGATGCTTTGGCACTACATGTACTTCACCAATATGCTGGTAACTGATGTTGGTAAACAAAAAATAAAAATGGGACCCATTTCCTGTTACAAAGATAAGCAAGTGATGCACTTATTTAATAATCAGTAAGATTATATGCAGAAGTCCCATTTCACAGATGAGGAAACTGAGGCCCAGGTTAAATGTCATGTTTAGGGGCACCCAGGCAGCTCAGTGGTAGAACCAGGACCAGTACTCAAGCCTCCTGAGTCCTAGCCCAATTACAGGAATAGGAGACCTGATCATAGCCCTCCATGATTGAAGCTCAGAGCAATGGGACAAGGCAGCTGAGTTTGATTCCTCTTCCTTGTGAGGATGATGGGATTTGCAGATCAGTGTAGCAACAACTGCAAATCTGTGCATGCTATAGCCCAGGATCCATGATTCCTTCTCCAAACCCTAGGTTGACCCAGGCATGACAGGAAACGTGCTAGCAAGGAAAACGTCAGGGTGAGGCCCTGCACTGTTGTTACAAACACTGTGGGAAAAGCAAACACGCAGCAGCCTCCTTTTCAAACAGGAGAGAAATCCAGCAAATGGGCAGGAACCGCCCCTGCTCTGAACAAACCGGGTTTCTCTATCACTTGCTTATGTAGCATTTCTGGATTTCCCATAACCAGGGCAAGCCACATGCATCTGGCTCCGTCCTCGGAGCTGGCACACATCAGCCCCAAGAGGTTATTTGCAGGGCTCAAAGCCAGGTCGTAGGACAGGATCAGATCCACCGCAGAGAGACACCTATTCAGAAAGCTGGCGAGACTGCTGCTGGGAACTTCCCTGTGGGTGTCTCGGCTGCCAGGCATCAAGCGGCATGGCGCAATCTAAGCCTGGCTCAGAGGCGGGCGCCCTCAATACCGTCGTAAACTGAACCCGGGGGAAAAGCGAGCTGCCTCCACACTCCTTGCCCGCATTGGGTTCATGCTGCTGCGGCGTGCGTCTGACTGCTCTGGCCCTGCTCCTGGGGAACCTCCTTTTACGTGCTCAGCCGGATCTGTGGCAAATGTGGCTTCCTGTCACCCTGCAGACACACCGTCAGCACCATCTGCTTTGCCAACTCCTTGGCCTCCCTTCCGGGCAGGCTCACCCACTCCGAGGGAGACAGCAGAACCAGTTAGGGAAGCAAAGTTACACCACGGGCTACTGAACCCAGTTACACTCTCAGATCTCCTAGCGGCCTGTACACCAGGAAGGAGGCAAGGCTGGAGATATTTAAAGGCAGCTCCCTGGCTCACACAAGCTAGTCCAGTCCAGAGGCACTTCCCTGCCTGGCCAATGGGACTTCTAACCAGAGCCTCCTCAACAGGCCCCAAATGCTGCTTTGCAAACTCAAAGGCTTGCAAAAAAAGCAACTCAGTCATTATGCTGGCATCCAGAGATCAGGCAAGCAAAGCAAATCCACCTTAACGAAGCAATCATTTCTCCAGGGCAGCCTTTTATTGCTCAGTGTGTTGAAGCGTGAGGGCATTTGTAATTCCCCACTGCAAACCAACGGCTTACTCCTCCCCACCCCCAAAATAAATGTGCCATGTTAAAGCCATTTTCAACCTCTGAAGACAGAGGTTAGGCTCCTGGATCCCCACCTTGGTGCTAAAGGGGAAAGCAAATCAGAGGGAGGGAGGCTTGGCTCCCACTCCCAGTCTGTGGGACCTCACACAGCACCTCCAACGTGCACTGCTGCTCCAGTGTACGACTAGGGATGGGTGAGCAGCGTGCAGTGTTGAGGAAGTGCTAAAATGGTGGCCCCCAGGGAGCCTGCGACACCAGGTTTCCTAAAGCCACCATGTGAGGAAGTCCCAATTGCAAGACAGGGCAGCTGCTGCAGCCAGGGCACGATGACCCCATACCCTCCGCCGGGGTCTCTGACAAGAATTGCTCAAACCCCACAAAACATCCCCCCTTCCCCTTCCACTCTGCCCAGGGCACCAAAATAGTTAGTTACACCTCTACCGCAGAGATTCCCCTGCATCGTGGGCTGGATTTTCAGAGCGCAGAGCATCCTGATGGATGCAGGAAAACACTCACTGATATCCAGGCTTGTATAGATCTTAAAAAGGAGAACTCAGACAAGTTACCAGAAGAAGCATGAGAGTAGCTCAGCAACCTGTCCCCCAGAGTGTAGCACTACTCACTCACGGCGGCAAAGCACTGATGGTGGACATCAGTGTCATCTTACAGGTGTAGGAAGCCAGGGTTAGAGAGGACAGCGAGTGATGGGAGGTCAGCCAGCAGAAGTGCTATTGGGATGAGAAACGAACCCTCATCGCAGGCCATGTTCCAGCCACTGCTCCAACCTGGAGGCTTTGCTGGTGCTCAGCTATGTTGATTTGGCTTCGTTTCTGCCGTCTAACGTGCAATCCCTGAAGACTGCACACCAGCCTTGCTAGAGAGCCACTAGGGTCCCGGGCCGTCTATCCTGGGCCAATCATAGCTTTTCTACCAGTCCTCCCTTCCATGCAACTATAGGCAAAATGTGCACAGATGCACTTAGAAACCAGACAGGGGGGTTGAGAGGTGGCGAGTCCGATTCCTGCCATTTACCCAGCAAACATACGCGGGCAGCAGCCACTTAAAAAAGCCCCATCAAATTAAAGTGGCCCATGTATACCATGACCAGGCCACAGACAAGCTATTAACACTTGAGCAAGCAAGCAGCATGCTACAGCCCAGGTTCAGGAAAGTGCCTCTGCTGAAGCCCACGCCCCTCTGAAGTTGCGGGGTTTAAGCAAGTGACTTTCTGAGTCAGGGCCCAAATCTGCTCTATGCCCCTCCAGCCTTATGTTGAGCAGATGTGTCAGAATATAACAAAGCCCTTGCTAACCAGGCAGCCAGCAGACAGTCTGGGCACACACAAGACCAAAAGACAGATCTAGACCCCTAGCTAGAGCCTCAGCCATCGGGGAGGGGGGAGGCAAAGGCTTATGATTATCAGGTTAAGAACGTTAACCCTAAAACAGGCTTCCTGGCCGAGGCCGCTCCCGAGGCTGCTGACATTTTAGACCTCTGACCCCATACAGCTGATTGGGGTTCTCTCACCGCACTCAGCCAGCGCACCCGGTCCCACCAGCTCCCCATGCTTTAGCCCAGGGCTGCCACGTGCAGACTGCGAATGCTTCAGGGAGGCGCTGAATGCTAAGGTGTCAAACTCCAGTGCAGTATGAGGAAGTCCGTGCTTACAAACTACCTTCCTGCCTCCCCCAGTCTTGGGGAAAAACCAGCTCTGTGCCAAAGGCAAAGGAGCAGCAGCGCTGAGTCTCACTGATGCCATCTGCCAGGCAGGGAGGGGAGCAGTGAGTGGCAAAGCCAGTGATACTGCTGATGAGGGAGGGGTCCCCATGCCATGACAAAGAGTGATCCTATCTCAACTAGCAGGCAGAAAACATGAGAATCTGGAATCAGCCGGAGTCATCAGCCAGGGCTCCCAGTCTTCCTGCTCCACCCCGCTCCCGGCTGTGGAGAGGGCTGATCACAACCGCGGTACCCTGGCAAGCCGCTCCCTGGGGTGCTGCTGTGCTTGCTCTGAGCTCCATCTTGACAGGCTGGCCCTTGGCTAGTCACCTCCCCTCTCTGCGGACTTCAGGTCTCCCGTTACACACTGCCCTCTAACCAGCACTGGCATAAAATCGCCTCGTGTGTGACCATTAAAGCTAAGGCAGATTGGGCTGCAATGATGGAAGATCTCCAGGAAGAGCAACATGCGCATTCCTGCACAGATGCTTGTTATCTGCCTTCGACAGGCCGGTGGCAAAGTGCCCAACCCCCATCGTTTCAACTGAATGGCCTGGTTCACCACGGCATTGGTGCAGCCAAGAAATGCTCTGGCTCCCACCAACCCTGTGCTATGAAAGCAGCTCTTTCACTGGGGAAAGAGCCCCTTGCCAAGCCCATCCGGCTGTCCGTGTGCCCTTCAGAACGGGATTTAGCTCGGTCCCTCGCAGCAGATTGACCTATAACATCCCTTATCCGTGGAAAGGAAGCTGCACAAAAGAAACAGTGGCTTGAAAGCCATCCTAGAGGCTTCAACAGTGAGCAACCCTCAGCCCTGGCCTGCGATTTGCATCTCTGGAGTCAGAGCCAGGCAGAGATGCCAGGCATGGAAGAGGCAGGATAAACCAGGACTCTGTCCACATCCCAGCCCTGAAGAGAGAGGTTCCCTTCCTGCGGTACCCCCAGTTCTTGGAGAGACATGGCCTCCCTGGGGCTGGACCTTGAATCGGGAGACCCACCGGAGGCAGACTGGACTCTAGCCCCAGCACAAAGGCCTCCTGCTCCACGCTGATGGGGGCTCTGACAAAGGGAGAGCTGCTGCATAAAAAGTCATTCAGCATATTCATTTTGCCTTTGGTTTCCCATGAGGGACGTGTCGGGTCCAGGCACATGTGCACATGCATCCCCTCCCCCCCCACCCCAACACCTGCACAAGCCAACAGGGTCTCTCAACAGGGACTGCAGGAAACCACCAACCCTTCCCCTCCCTCCCCAACACAGAGAGAAGTAACTTGGGGGCCCATCTTGGTAAAGGATTCAGTTTAACCCTCCATTGGCAGCTCCCACCAGTAAACAGAGGGTTAGACAGGAACTGGTGTGGAACCACAACCCCAGACTCTGGGGCTCAGGCTGCTTTCTATTGGGAAAAATATAAGTTACCCCTCCCCCCCCCCCGCTTACCAGACTGGTGTGGTTCAGAGTGGTGAGGCGCACAGCATGCTGGACAGACACCCCCCAAATAGAGCCTAGCCCCAAGGAGTCTCAAGGGCACTGCACAAGCATGGCCCTGGACTGAGTATCCATCCATCACGGCATCATGCCGTGCCCCAAGAGCCAGGCAGGCTGCAAGGAGCTGACAGCTCTGGCTTTGCTCAGGAAAAATAATGCAGCCATAAATAAGGGCAGGGGTAAAAGTACAGCTGAAACAGAACAGCAATCTAAATTCATAAGGGGTTTGCCACCAGGCAGAGACACCAGGCATGGATCTGGATCCACTGCCATGATGTGCTTTATTTGGAGATCTCAAAGTGCTTCATAGACGCTGAGCCTCGCAGCACACCTGATGGCCGAGTCAACTGGACCTGCCCACTCTGGGATTGGGGTTTTCGGCATACTGGTGCCAACCTGTAGCATAATCATGCCATGCCACAGCGAGAACCAAGCCAGCCTCACTAGCGCATGGCTAAGTATCGTTCACTGGCATCAGGAGCATCTGTAAGTGCAGCTGCCTTGTATCGTTACCAAGGCCTGCGATACAGAGCCACAAACAGACCAAGGGCCTTGCCTCGCTGCTATGCTCTGCGACACCTTCAAAAGCTGCTCTGTTGCTGAATTTCCACAGTGGCCTGTACAAAGCTGATGGCAGATCACCCCATCTACCCCCCTCTATTCTAGGTAAAAATCTTGCAAGCTACTCTCCCAGCAAAGAGCAAACGGGTTTCTTCTTTCCCCTTCCCCACCATGTTTTTCAAGTGCTAATGACCAAGTGGCAGCGAGTCTGAAGATAACACCGGCAGCAAAGTTGTGTGTACTCTTTAGAGGAGAAAGGAAATGGGTGGTTTTTAAAGGGGATTATTACTACTTTATTACATTTACCTATTAATTCACTGGAATACTGGCGGATGCCAAAGCACCAGAAACATGCTAAACAGGAAGCAGGAAGGTTTACAAAGTCTCTCTCTAGATTGCTGGATTCCTTGGCATAAGAATAATTGGGCCATACTCTCCCAAATACTTTGGAGTTCATGCCATTTTACAACAAACCTGGATGGACTGGATAGAGTAACAAGGCCAGTGGTTGATGAGAGGAAAAGCTTTTCAATAAAGAAACCACCGGGACTTGTGGTAAAGGTGATATCTTTTATTAGACCAAATAGATTTTTGCAAAACAATTTCTTTAATTGCAAGCTTTCGGGCACAAACACTGACATTAATAGTGAGCCTAGACCTGCAAAGAGTGATCATATTAAAATGGTTTCATTTAACCATTTATTAAATGGTTTCATAAACACGGCCCAAGTTAGAAGCCCACCAGTTTTCCCTACTCCAGCTGATAAATGCCAGCTTTAAACTGATGCATCAAGAGTTTCTGCCCAGAAAGCAGTCATTCATAAAACATAAAACACCTTGAATCTTCCCAGTTTTGGATTCAAATCTGTCACAAAAGAACTGAGTTTAAGTGACCTCTTAAGCCAGGGGCAGGCAATTATTTTGGGCGGAGGGCCAGCCTATGGCTTGCCAAAACTCAGCGTGGGCCACACGACAGGCAGCCGGGGGTAGATAACTATTAATTTTCTAAATTTTTTAGGGGCCACGTGGGCCGGATACAATGGCCTGATGGGTTGCATCTAGCCCGTGGGCCGCATTTTGCCCACCCCTGCCTTAAGCCCTAGCCCCCAAGGTAAATTTACTTACGCTTGGAAGCAGCTAATGCCTGAAACAACAAGCATTTCTGCTTGTCCAGATTGGGCAGCAGTGATGACGTAACTAGAAATGAATTCATACAAGCTGTGGGAGCCTCTGTTATCAGTTTTGGTTTTTGGACAATACGTTCATTGCCTCCACGTAGCTGCCATCAGGATATTTTTAAATATGAAATTAAAACTATTTTCCTCCGTAGAAATTAGTCACAGTCATAAGTAGCAGCTTTGAGGGACAGAAATAAAACCCACCACATTGTGGGGTTCTGGGACTCAATTGAGAATTACTAAATTAGAAGCAAAAAAGTTTTTCTTCTGCTCTTTCTATAGACCAAGAGCATGTGACAATAAGTAAAAGGCTTTAATTCAAAAAAAAAAAATCCCCGAGTCCGAATCAAATCTGTCCCTGAAAGGGATGGATGATGTCAGGGGTAAATACAGACACTAACTAGGCTGACTCTCAAAGTGGCATCCTCCTTATAAACAAGGTTTAAAAAAAAAAAAAGTTTCCCATCTGACCCTGAAAAGCCACACGCATACCAAAACCAGCAATTGCATCTCGTCTGTTGGGTGGGTCACCGATGCAGCACACGGATGGCTGGTGGCCTCGCGTTCCTTGCTCCTCTCTGGACTCAAACTAATCTAGTGAATGTTAAAACCCCATCCTCATTAACCAGCCCCCTGCAATCCTTCCACATTTCAATACCTTGCCTGCCTACAAGGCAGAGCTGATGAGCAAGCATCACATGGCCATAAGCCAGAACACCAGCTTGCTAAGCAGAGCTGTGACAAGAACTGATTTTTCAGTTTGCTGGGTGACCCAAAAGTAATTTCCCTTCTGGGTCAAGCCAAAACCCCACAGCTTTCTGGTTTTCCCCTCCAAGCCAAAAGGCTGAAAAGAAATGGCCTCATCTGGGGGTTCCCCTCCTTCCAGCCCTCCCCCCAGTTTTTTTTTTTTTAAATTAGATTGAAGCAAACTTCAAAACTATTGGTTTATTCTGAAATAAACTTGCATCAGAATTCTCCCTGCCCCCAGATGAATTCAATGAATTTAGTAGGAATTTGAAAGCTGCTTTTCTCAACCTAAATAAGTCTTTTCAACTCAAAAATCATGTTTTACCAACCCCCCCCCCAACCATACCACTAAGGGGAGGGGGAAAATGCAGCTGGGCCCTGAAATTAAAGTTTTAGCATTTAAAGCCTGCTGTGTAAAAGCATAAGCCCGTTCTTCTGTTGCTCCTTTGCACTGACAATTGGTGGAGAATATTTCTGTGAAGTTTCCTGGGATGCAAACAATGAATTTGATTGATCAGCACTAACACATTATTTTATTTTATTTTATTTTTTTACAGGCACCAGGTGTGCTTGCATGTGGTGGCTGAATAAATATGGTCTTGCCTACATTATAGGACTTGGCACCACTGTCATTCCAGTAATGAAGAGTCCCCATTTCCTGTGCTGCAACAGACCCTAGGAAAAGTCACACCAGGCACAAGCTATGCATTTATGGAAGGGGGGACGATTTAAAAGTTATAGCTTCCTCAGTGGAAAAATTTCCCATAGGCCTGAACACAGAGAAGACATAGCTTTAATGCTGATTGTGTCTCTTTAGCAGCTGATGATCTAGTGAATCTTCCAGGAGTGGACAGGTAGAAACCACCTGCTGCAGGCAGGAAGCATGCTACATATAAATATATTGTACTGACTGCAAGGACTTGAATTAATAGCAAAGCTGTTGAAGGAATTGGGTTAATAAAGATACGATGTAGCAAACCAGGGGCAAATGCAGGCTTGCCTATTCTGAAAGAGAGGTCTAGGCTATGGCTTAAAGGCAACTGGAGGTTTTAGACATAAGCAGCCACTGATGTTCTAGTCTCCCTGCAATAATTACAACTACCCAAGGCAGGGTGGGAGGGAAGAAAGGTCACCAAAAACTGGAAACCTCATAGAAAGTTGCAGCTATGGTGAGCTGGACTGGGCCTTTGAACGCATTAGCTCTCGCAGAGCCACGCAAGACAAGAGCATGTGACATCTCTTTAGCAGGAACCTAGAAGTCACCAGATTACACAGCCTGACTAGCTGGAGGGCTGAGCACAGTAGGGTCATGCAAAACAGGCTGATTTCTCCCCGAACTGGGACAGCTGGCAGAGAAAGGCAGGGGCTGTCCAGATGGGAGAGAAAGACAGGATCTTTGTCAGCGCCTGGAGGATTCTGCGCGTCCACAACCACAGCTGTGCCAGCATGAGCACATCCTGGAAATCCCCAGAATAAAGTGGCCATCCTAAGGCAAAGAGCACATCTGAAGACATGTAGGCTGACCACGGTCGCTGCCTCCCAACTGTTTTCCAAGCAGAGGCTGGGCAAAATGGCAGCGCCTGAAGACGGCAGAGAGGTTTGCTCAGAACAGGCCTCAGAATTAAGAGCCCAAAGAGAAAGATGGATCCAAGTCGTTAAGCCGCAACACAAGGGAAGGGAGATCCAACAGCCAACGTGTTTCCACAGCGCGAGCCGACCAGCACGAGACCTGCAGACGGTCGGGCTATGGCCAGTTTAAAGCCAAGCCTGCTCCTCAGTCCCAAACTTGTGGCATCTCATCAGCTCGGGAGAACAAAAGCTGCAGAAATACAATGGCCTGCTTCATCCCAACGCTTTCTCCCTCGTACATGCAAACTCTGAGTAATTTATCACGTGTGCTGGTCTTTAGCTGGGTTTTCAGATACTTCCCAAGTCGTTCTTACCAAGTCAGCGGGCTTGCATGGCCGGCCGAAGTGCTGAGTAATGGAGCCATTTGTGTCTTTATTAAGCAACCAGGACTCGTAGCAGAGATCTCTTTTGTTAGACCAACAGGATTTTTGTAACGGCATTCACGCGCAAACCAGCCTTAAGGCAAAGCCGTGCTCCAGGGGCTTGGTGCAGCCTGGGGACCCAGCATGACCCAAGAGCTCTTGGAGCATCCATACAAAGCAAAACCAGGCCTGCAGCAAAGGCAGTTCGACGGCCAGACCACTTTGCCATCAATAAGGAAACCCAGCGTAAGCATCTGTACCCCTATCCTGCCCCTGCGACACAGGCAGTACCTCCAAATCGTACCATTATTCACCTCCTGCTTCTTGCTAGGAATCTCCCTCCTTCAAGCAGGCAGAGCCCCACTTAGTCAGGCCAGAGAAACCACTACACTTGGGTACTGCCAGCTCCAAATCATGTCTCCACTGTCCCGCCAGCCTTGGTGACAAGACCCCAAGCTACCAGTTTAATCCAAAGTCCCCCAGGCAAACTCAGGCGGGCAGCCCGGCGCCCCTCCTCGCGCCATGCCAGGCGACACCGGGTGGGCCCCGGCTGCCCTCAAAGGTGTGACTGCAAACAGCGCAGGCCGAGGAGGAGCCGGGGCAGCCCACCGCCCGCGCACCCCGAAGGCGCCCGAGGGCCG
>NW_017728928.1:13467671-13472028 GCF_001723895.1 Crocodylus porosus
GCAAGGCTGCATGTGGAAGCAGGTGGGCGGGGGCTGCTCCTTGCAGCCTGGTGCTGCAGGGGCCCGAGCCCCTGTCTGCAGGGTGGCTCCCTCGGGATTTTTGGCGTTGTTCTTGAAGGCGTGTGGAAAACGTAGGGCTTTCTTCTGGATGTGCCTATAAATATAAAAAACTAGGGGTTTTTTTAGATCAAAGAAAAAACTAGGTTTTTCACGTTCCGGAAGCAGAGACAAGGCCAAAAGTCATGGGAGCTGGCAATACTGCTGACTGGCCTTGCCCTCCCCTGGCCTGGGGGGCCCAGCTGGGTGGTGGGCCCGCCACCATGCCGCAGCAAGTCCTTGACTCTTTTCCTGCTCCTTAGCTTGGAGACGGGGCAAGGCTGCCCCTGGAGCAAGTGCTGGCCTCGCAAGCCTCCCACAGCATCCTGCTGGGGAGAGGCCTGCCCTGCATATCTGGAAACCTCCTGATCTCGAGGCTGCACGTCGCAAAGTGAACCCATGGCCTATGGGAAGCCCCGTGCTCCTGGGCCTGGGAAATTTGGAGCGAGGCTGGAGCAGGTGCTGGGATAGCCGCAGCAGAGATCAGATCAGAGCACTGATGGCCTGAAGTCTTATTTCCAACAGTAATGTCCAGGAGCCTGTGAAAATGTGGCTAGTGAGCTTATCATCTCCCTCACAGGGGTGGCAGACAGTGAGCCTGAATTAGCTAAGGTTTTCACAGCAAAAAGATGAAGCAGGACAGGTGATGTGTAAGAGGCAAGAATCCGAGGAAATCTGACCTATGCACACACACGCGCGATCCCTTGTGCAGTGGCTGTACTTGGCTGTAGGGCAATGGTTTTCAACCTGTGGTCCACAGACCCCTGGGGGCCACAGACAATGTCTAAGGGTCCACAAAAGATGACTATGATCAAAAGTATGTGGATACCCACACCAACAATTCCAAGCGGTCTGCACCTCCATTTGAAATTTTTAGTTTTTTTAGGGGTCTGCAAATGAAGAAAGGTTGAAAGCCACAGCACTAGGGATTCAAGAGCTCTCAGCCCCTTCACATGCAGTTTTTATATCTGCCCTCCTCTGTCTCTGAGGTTCACTGAAGTTATTAGCATGCACGTTTTGCAGAGGTGTCCTGGGGAATAACTCCACTAAAGTTACAGCTGTGCCAATAAAAGCGCTAAGCATTATTTCCCTTTACCTTTATCGGGCTTCATCCCTTGCTGCAGAATGACCCAAACCAATTGCTTCTCTGGGGAGGGAGGATGATCTGTAGATGGTTGTTCCAGAGTATTAGCCAGAGCTGTTTTTGCCTAGTAGGGACAGGCCAGGGCAGGGCTTCTTGGAAAAGCTGCTCATGTCTAGACATGTTCACTGGAACCTAAATGAGTTTCCATTTAGGAGTGCATTGCACTTCAAGATGACACATCTTCCAAAGCCATTCCCAGACAATGCAGCAGCCAAATTGCCTCCAGAAGAATTATAGAGCAGTTCATATTGGCTGTTGCAAAACAGCCGGAAAGTAGTATGTAATACAGGAATGTAGTAGAAATACTCTGCATGTGGCTCATTGGATTCTTTTTTTTCAGTCCTACTCCTAAGTGAGTTCAGTTTCCAAGGGTGAAATACATTTTTAGCAAGAAGCTTTCATTTGAGCTGGGAGCTTTATCTATCAGGTTCAGTCAGGGGTTAAGACTGAAAGGAGTCTTCTAGGCCATCAAGCCCAGATTCATAGGTAACCCTTTACCTAAGGATTCTCCCAAATCATTATTGTAATCCCTCACACTCAGCTACAAGGCAGAAAGCCAGAAACATCAAGAGCATAGGTAAAAACAGGGAAGACAAGGGCGCTGCCAATGCTCTGCCACTGCAGTGATAAGCAAGTCAATGGTTAATCCATGCTACTTACCTTTTATGCCAGATCAAAGTATTTTCTGTTACTGTTGTAGTAAAACCATGTGTCAATAAAGAAGATGAGATATGTCAGTTAGTAGAAAGCTGCAGCTTCCCTTTGCTATTTTAAACATAAAATGAAAGTATTTCATTGATTATGCCATGGCATGCCATATTGTATGTCATCCATTACTGTATTGACGTATTCTGTAATAATGTAAAAATACACCAAATGGAATAGAAATTAAAGCAAGATTCACCATACTATTTAAAATTCTAACACAACCTTTTTTTCTTTTTTGGAAATTAAGTTTTTTAAAATTGTTTCATGAAAAAAATCACATATTTGCTTTCATTCTAATTCAAAACAAAAGCCAGTTTGGAAATATTGAAATTCCCAGCAAAATGGCAAATCTGAGTTTTGACCAGTTCTATTTCTGAGCTTCATTTAGTTCAAGTCTGAATACCATTTTTGTCAGAGCCAAACAAAGGTCTACATGCAATGTGATGGTCCGTATTCAGGAGCATGGGTATCCACAGAACAAATGAAGGAACCTCCTAGCCCATCTCCTTTCCAAGCCTTTGGCTCTAGTGGCCCATGGAGAAATGAACCCCCTTTCACCCATCTACAGTTACTCTGCTGCAGTTATGCTGGCCAGTTTTTGTGTGTAGGCAAGACCTTAGCTTCCCTCTAAGCTGCAGCTATAACTGAGCTGGGGGCAAGAGTGGGAGGATTGGCTACAACTTGTCTAAAAGCCATAGTATAGGTAGGGTCTAATGTAATCATATCACTGTCTAAGTCTTTGGCCTTGTTACAAGACCGCAGTTATGTCTTTTCTTGATATCTTGCCTTCTCACTGACTCCACACTAACACAATTAACTACTTTAACTACAGTGAAGCCATGGTTTCAGCTCTGCTGCATCCCAGGTCAAAGCTGGGATGGAGGGTATGGGCAAGTTTGTCTTTCTATGATTGAATGTGGACCTCATCCTTTGTCTGTGGGCACTAATTGTCCATGGAGTTGTGGGGAGCCGGATGGGTTATGTAGTAGCTTCTACAGTGCAGTCCCACTGGAAACACCTAGGGCAAGCCAACATCTGCGCGGGAAAGCTTATAGTCTAAACAGACAAAGGGACAAAGGGCTTGCCCTGGGCTACACAAGTAGTTGGTGGCAGTCAGGAATGATACAGACCTGTGTCCGGAGTCCCAACCCAGTGCCCCTTGCACTGCACCAGTCTAAAATGGGAGGTGAGTTGTACAAACCAACTGAGTTAACACTGATTAGCAAATGCGGTGCATTGCCTTTGTGGTACATGTGTCCAAGGGCTGGACAGACTGGCGAGCCTCATAACTGGAGATGGGGGGAGATAAGGGCCTCCCACATAAAGAATAAACAGAAAGAAAGAAAACATTTGGGGATAAACAGAATCGGGGCTCCCTACATCAAAGGCGTATTCTCATCTCTCGCCTCTTCCACAGAAATATCCAGATCTAGGGAGCTCCCCAGAAATGTGTCCTTAAGATCTATAGATGTTCCTCCATTGTTTATGCTGCCCGTGCACTCTGCAGTTGGTATGACCCACCCATAGCAAACTCAGCATGAAGTGATAAATCATAGGCAAGAGACGCCATCTAATTCAGACTGACTTCCTGGAGTGAAGAGAGGGAGGGGAAAATGGCTTTAGGGCCCTACCTGCTCCCTTGGAAGTCTTGTTTCTAGTAGCTGGGAAGTGGTACAGTTGTCTTGCTGCTCTGTGTAACTGGTCAGTGAAATCCTACTGCTGGTTGCGCCACGATTGAAGGAGGTTTTTATAGAGATGCCTGTCCATCGGATAGTGCACATGAGCTTATGTACAGTTCCAGTTGGAGGTCATCCATTTACTATCTAATCATCAGCCACTCCAGGCAAAGCTGGAGGATGGGAAACAAAGAGTCTGCAGGTAGAAACTATGGACCTGAGCCACACAGGCTACTTATGAGCCCTCTCCAGGCTCAGGCATGTTTAGAGCCTGTAGTTGGAGTCAATGGTTCTTCAAATTGCTGCTTAGGTTGATGAGGCCTAGGAAGACCTTTTGTGGTAACATCCAGCAGCCCAACCCAGGTACTGGAGAAGCACAGGAAAGGCTTGATTCCCTCTGCCTTGGTAGAGAACCTCCCTGATATTCATTTGGATACCACTGCTCTATCATTACAGGCATTGTAAGGGTCCCCAAAGAGATAGGCATGAGTTTGGATCTGAAGAGAACTTTCCCAAAGCTGGAGGGAGAGTGCTGCGATGTGAAGTCATTTCTAGCAGGAAAGCAGTGAGGAAACTATTTCCAGGATCTGAGGAAGCCCTAGGACTGGTAGCAGTTGCCAGTAAGGAAGCATGAAGCAATTATGCTGGCACACATCCAGGAGGGGCCTGCAGGGGACTGCATGCTTAGGGGCAACCAACGCAGGCTCATCAGTGGCAGGTCTTGTCAGACCAA
>NW_017728928.1:13473131-13522874 GCF_001723895.1 Crocodylus porosus
CGGACTAGATGATCTGCTCAGGTCCCTTCCGACCCTAGAAACTATGAAACCACCCAGAAGGCCAGTGAGTGGTGTAATCATGTGGCATTCGAGTGACTGTCACATCACTGCTCTGTCATGGCAGATGCCCCTACTAGTGCATCAGTGCAGTTAAATGGCAGATCCATGAAGTGTCACCTGGGCTGCAGGCCAAAGTATGACTGCCTTCATCAAAATATAGAAGCTGGCAAAACAAATGAATCCATACTTGTATACAGTCAATCTCAATGCAAGATCAAATAAGCATCTCACTTGATTGCCCACCAGCTAAATGGCCAGTGGCACTCATTGCCACTAGATGACATGGATGACATTAACATGAATAATTATGTCCACTAGCTAGGATCAGAGCCCTCATGCTTCAAGATAAAAGCCAATCACTAACTATTTGGATTTAAAGAAAAATGGTCCATATAGGCAGGTTGCTGAATAGCTTTCCACTCTAAGGTGTTTCCATCTAGCACTTCCACATCCAGAATTAGCCAAGACTGGAGTCAGGATCCTGGACTGGAGTCAGGATCCTGGACAAGATAGATTGTTGTCCTGATTCAGGGTCCCTTTCTGGTGGACAATTTAGAGATGTGACTTCAAATCCATCATTGCCCCATGCTTACCCTGCTTGTTGCATCTTTGCATGAGGTTTCTGTATAGTGATGCCCTTGGCATAACGCAGAACCTTTTTTTAGCCTTCCCCTTGCTGCAGCTGGCACCCAGGGCAAGAACGCGTCCTGTATGGAGAAGGATCATCTCCTTGTCAGCAGCGTTGCATCAGGATGATGCTGCTTTGAGCAGGGTGGGGTGGACTAGGCCCCTTCCAACCCTAATTTTCTATGATTCTCTAAATGGGTGAAAAGGCTTTACCCTTCCCTGTTTCCAAATGTTTCTAAGATACGCAGTCCCTCTTCCTCTGTAGGTTGGACATAAATGCTAGGACCACTTCAAAGTTTTCAGAATATCTGAAAGTGATTCATGCAGGGACACCATAGGTGCTCAGATACTGTGCTGCTGGGTAAAGCATAATAACAGATAAATTGGAGCCCATGTGGGCTGTGGCTGGCAAAAGAAAATAATTAGAAGCGAGAGAGAGGTAGATAAATGCCTTTTCCTGAACTCCTACAATCTAATTATGTGCTAGTTTCTCCATCTAGTGAGAGCATGAAGCACTGCAGCTCATGCACGACCATGCACACAGATACTAGAACCATGTGAGTAGACAAGGTCAAATCTAATCAATTCTTTGAACCTAAAAAGATGGTTCCTGCCAGTGACAACATGGAGATGTTGTAAATAGTGGCGAGGGAAAAGCTGGGGGGGAGGTCACTAGTTTCTGGATGCTTGAATTCTGGTACACGCACAGAACCACTCACTCCTCTGGTAACCATCCCTCTGAATTTGTAATCAGGTTTCAACTTTTGTTCTGCGGACTGAATCCACACATACATATTCATGCACGATGGGGACAGATTTCCTGTCCTCCTGGATTATAAGGATCATTGCTTTGGCCCACATTGTAAGGCCTGAGTAAAACTATATAAGGAACACAGATCGGAGAGACTTTGTGGGAAGAGCATGGACCTAGAAGGCAGGACAGCTGGAATCCCAATCCCAGGCAGCCAGAGGTCCAGAACTGGGTGCCCTGAGTTGCTTGATTTCTTTTTGGTCTCACAACATTTCACAGCAGCTGGGCATCCCCAGTCCCTCAGAGGTAAGATGTGACCAAGTGGACATCTCAGTTAGTGGGCACATTGAAAACTGAGGACCACAGTGCCCATATTACAAGTCACTATGCTTTAGAGCAGGGGTGTCGAACATCTGGCCCTGCAGGGTTTAACTCTGCCATTGCTAGCTCTGCCACTGACATCCAGAAGGACAGTAATGCTGCCACTGCTTACTCTGCTGCTGAAGGAGAGTCTGAATCCAGCCTACAAGGAGCTCCATGGTCCAGATCCAGCCTGCAAGGCTAAATGAATTTGACGCCTTGCTTTAGAGTCTATATTGGTCTGGGCCAGACACGCCATTGACCAAGTGATGTTGTAACAACATTGTTGTTTTATAGCAATCCTGGGACTTTCATCCTGAGGACTTCTTCAAACAGTTAAACGCAGTGAATGGAGCTTCTGACATTTAGAATAATGGAAAATAAAATAATTGAAAATGGGTGTTTGAAGGGACCTCAGGAGGTCACAACTAGTCCAACCCCCTGCTCAAAGCAGGACCAGTCCCAGCTATCTCATCCCAGCCAGGGCTTTGTCTAGCTGGGGCTTAAAAACCTCCAAGGATGGAGATTGCACCACCTCTCTGGGTAACCTGCTCCAGTGTTTAACTACCCTGCTAGTGAGAAAGTTTTTCCTAATATCTAACCTAAACTTCCCTTGCTGCAACTTGAAACAATTGTTCCTTGCTGTGTTGTCTGCCACCACTGAGAACAGTTTAGCTCCATCCTCTAGAAACCAACCTCCAGGTAGTTGAAGGCAACTATTAAATCCCCCCGTCTGTCTTCGCTTCTCCAAACTAAATAAGCCCAGTTCCCTCAGCCTCTCCTCGTAAGGCATGCGCTCCACTTTTCCTGGAGCATCCCAGTATGGCTGAATTGACAAGACAAGATATTTGGTAGGAGTCACAACTGCAGTATTGACCTCAGAATGGAGTGGGATGGATGTGACTGTAAATGAGAAAACATCTACAGCAGCATGTCTCAATCAGAGTGCCGTAGTACCCCGGGGACCCTTGAGATCCTTTCAAGGATGTCACAGGATGCTGTGCAATGTTAGCCCTGTTGGGTGTCCAAACAAGATTCACAAGATGAAGCTGGAGATTTCAAATAGGAATCCATAGTGTTCTGACCTGGTGTGGTCTTTCTGAGCTCCTTGCAACAGAAGAATTGTTCTATCATTTCTCTGTAGTCAACAAATGAGTAAAAACGAAGAGCTGGCATTTTCCAAAGGGTGTCTTGAGTCCAATAAGGGGTGCCTTGAGTCTAAAAAAGTTGATAAATACTGATCTACAGTATTAGAGTTACTTCTAGCTTTATTAGGTTTTCTATTTCCTCTTCTCATCCCATTAAAGCCATTTTTGCTATTTAAAAGAATATGGTTAGTTTATTTGGCTCTGAAGATAAAACCTTCAGCTCCATGCTGGATCCACTGCAAAAATGCAGAAGCTGCTTAAAAAAGTCCAGGAACAATACCTAACAAACTGGGACAGGGAGGGAAGAATGCTATATCCAATTACCTGGTTCCTCCAGGGATTTCGCTGCTGTTCCCATGTAGTATCAGTAACATTTTCCATAGCTGCAGTACTGCAGATCAAGGGAAGTGATTATTCCCCTCTGTTCAGCACTGGTGAAGCCACATCTGCAGTACTGTGTTCAGTTTTGCTTCCCCACTACAGAAAAGATGTGGACAAAATGGGGAGAGTCCAGTGAAGGGCAAGGAAAATGTTTTGGGGGCTGTGGCACATAAATCATGAGGAGGGTCTGAGGGAACTGGGCTTATTTAGGCTGAAGACAAGAAGACTCAGTGGGGATTTAATAGCAACTTTTGACTCCCCGAAAAGTGGTTACAAAGAGGATGGAGCTAAACTGTTCTCAGTTGTGACAGATAACAGAATAAGGATCAATGGTCTCAAGTTGCAGCCAGGGACGTTTAAGTTAGATATTACAAAAAACTTTCTCACTAGGAGAATAATAAAGCACTGGAACAGGTTACCCAAAGAAGTTATAAAATCGCCATCCTTGGAGATTTTTAAGACCTGAGTAGACAAAGCTTTGGCTGGGATGATCTAGTTGGGGCCGGTCCTGTTTTGGGCAGGGGGTTGGCCTCAGTGACCTCCTGAGGTCCCCTCCAACCCTCATTTTCTATGATTCGATGTTCCTGGTGTTAATACACATGGGATTCCTTCTAGTTTTGCCAGTGTTTCTCATCTCGTACAGCAGGGGGAAGCCTGAGATTACTTTGCTTTTTTCGTAGTCAGGTGGTCCGTGCTGTTTTCAGAGCTGAGCAGGACATCTGAGACCTACCTCTAAAGACTTATACATCAGCACTGCTATTGCTGCTGTAACACCTAGAAGCCCAGGCCATGAACCATGACTCCCCCATGCTGTAGATGCCTACCTAGATGGTCCATGGCAATGATGTCAGTTGCTATAAAAGTCCGTCTTACCCTCTTTTCACCAAAAATGCCCTGCCATCCCAAAGGACATAGGGGCAACCAGAGATGGAACCAGCCCCTGTCCAGGGTCTTCTCTACTTGGAAGCAGGCAGGCGTAGTACCTGGCGGTTCTCTCCAAAACAGACACAGCCCATCATCCTTCCCTGCTGGCTTCCAGGTGATAAGTGGACAGATCTCATCAATCCAGCCTCATCTGAGTGCAAGTCCCACCCTGAAACCTAGCTATTTCCTCTAGCTGCTCAACCTTTGCTAATAGATGGGTTTCTCATGGCACCCTAAAACTGGGAAACCTCTTGTTCACCTTGAACTCCTAGGGAAGGAAATTAGTATGGGAAGCTCCACTGAGAAGCCCCTGCCTTCATTGTTTGGGTTCAACGTGGAGCCCATTAGCCATATCATCCTTGATGAGCACCACATTGTTCATAAAACACCTCAGGGCCTTGGCAGGCAGGTCCTGCAGCATCCTGGAGCAGCATTTGGCTTTGCTACCCAGAGCTATCCCTCGGGAACAATAAGATTGCCCCCCCCCCCCCACTGGTTCTATGGCAATACAACGTTAACAATCATGTTGGCTGGTGGGGCCTTTTTTTGTTTTATTGCTTCCCCAAAGAATAAACAGTCACAAGGACTCTGGGATTATGTAGTTAAACAGGAAAAATTAAGGACTGGGAGGCAGCACGTTCCCTTTGGCACGCTCCCTTTGCAGGATGATCGTTTAGATTTCCGGATTTCTATTCCCATATAAAAGATTGCCCGGTGAGACAGCCAGGCTATAAATAGACTCCCCCAGGCCTGGACGTAGGAGGCTGCGCTGTCCCCACAGACCCAGTCATAAAACCTGGAGGCACGTTCTCAGGGTCAGGAGGAAGAAGGATATGGACTCAGAGGAGAAGCAAGGGGAGGGGGCTGCTTGTCTGAGAAGAAACCCTGGCCGGACTCCCTCCATCCCAGGCCAGTCAGAAGTGTATACTCTCAAGCTATAAATATGACAGCAGAAACAGCACATGCTTCCCATCATCTTGGATGGGAAACAGGGGAAATGTAAAATGCTGTAAGAAGGAGCTTGAAGGTCGAGTTTGGACTGGGTGGCCAAGGGAGTGGAAAGCCTTCTCCAAAACAGTTCCTCTTCCAAGACGCAGAGGGACCTATTTTTTCCTCAGGTGAAGGGTTTCTGCAGTCCAGGTGGTCTGGAAGCTGTCACGGTGCAAGGGAATCCCAGTGCGAGACTCCAAGCAGGTCCTGGGTGCCAGCATTGGCAGAGGCTGGAAGAACAGAGCGGGGAGCAGGCTGTGGCCTCAGACAGAGCAGGGGCTCCCTTCTGTTGCTCTGTCTCTCACCCTCTGGCTGCACTGGAAGCAGCACTGATGACTTCTGGTGGTCCCTGGTGGAAATGTCAAGTGGTGATGGGCTTGGGCCTGTCCAAGTTGGGTAAAAGTGGATATTAGGTGTTCTGTGGGGCTCTGGAAAGAGCTCAGAGGACTTCCCCCCAGGTGGAAATACCCTCCCAGTGCTCCCAGGAAACCCTGTTTTCTAACGAGTGTTGATTTCATGTGTTTGCATCATAAATTCATGTTGGAGCCCAACCCAGGAAGAGTCATTGTGTCGCAGTACTGCCCTGCACTCAGGCAACGTTTTGATACCATGGCCCACTGCTGCATTGCGACCTGGTGATGCACCGACCAAACGTGATAGTCTGTCAGAACATTTCTCCATTGCATCACAACCAGCCACCGTGTTATGGTGATGCAATGTTTACAGCTCGACGGGGATCAAGAGCATCCCACCAGTGAATTCACAAAGGCACAGAAGCAATGGCCTTTGAGAAGCTGCCTTCCTCCTGTCATTATTTATTTCACATTCCCAGCAACTACTTATGCAGAACCTGACCTTGTATGTACCAGACAGTGCAGCCAGCTGGCATCTCTTCCCAAATCCCTGGGATACCTCAGCCGGGGAGAACACACACATCCACATGTGTTCTGGGGTTAGGTACTGGTACGGCCCTGCTCTTGTAAGAGCGCTAGGGAAGAGAGTTCACACGATAGAGCGGTTGTTGACTTCATGGTCTCCTTGTACACAAGAGAGATCCTAGAGAACAGTGTTTCCTGTGGATTAGCCCCAGGAAGTTTTCCCACGTCAGCCAACCCTAGAAGAGCTACCCACAGGCTTTGGAGATGCTCCCTCTGTCCTGGTACTGAGCCAGTCTCTCAGATGTCTTATGTTCCAAGAGTGTTCCAGTCAGCAGAGCTCCAGACTACATTTCTTCGTAGCACAGTAGCTGAACAAGAGACCAAACATCGCTGTCACCCAGCCGGAGAGCCAAGCCAGCTCCACCAGAGATGGGGGGGGCCTATCTCTGCAGTTACAGAGCACAGGAGCTGCACTGTGGGTGCCCCTATGTCCCTGTGCAGGGAGATCCTATACCCAGCCCTCTGAAGCCATTCTTGCCACCGATCTGCCCCTAGTCTGCCTTGTAGATCTACAGACCTGGAGCTGGTCTTGCTAGGTGCCAGTTGACTCTCTGAGCCCTTTGCATTGATGGAGAAGGCTCAATATTCTCCTGCCCTGACAGAGAGGAGAAGGTCCAAAGCTACAATCCTGGACTGGAACGTGCTCCAGTCTTGAGGCCCCTTGATCAGTGTTGTGCAGGAACTCCAGCTCGCTTGCATGCACTTTTCGGCTTTTCTTTTCTACCCAGAGCATAAGAATTAGTTTGAAACATGTCTGGTTTTCCATACTGTGTGGAGGATTCAGAAGAGACCCAGGTGGTTGACACCACGTTGCAAAGAACAGATCCTCCATATCAACACCCCCAACTATACTGTCAATTTATTTTTTAACCACGAGCCATGCTGTGGCTTCCCCTGGTGTGAAGTGCAGAGGTGACAGCTCAAGATGTCTGAAGCTACCTGTGCATTACTATGTCCCACTGGTGTAAGAATTAGTGACCAGTTTCACAATGCTTGGAACATGCCAAGTACTAAGCACTAAGTGGGATGAAATCAGTGGAGCTACATTCTCTTACCCCCACTCTGAATTTGGCCCACAGGGTTGGAAAAAGCAAGATTGAGAGAGAGAGAGAGCGAGCAAGCAAGCCTGGGCTGGGAGAGGAAATTTGTGTAAATAACATGCACCGTACCTGCGCGCTTCGGCAGTTCATTTCCCTGCTGCCGTTCCTCAAATGAAAAATCTAATTTTGCCTGACAGATGGCTGTAGGTAAACATTGTAATCAAGGTGCTAATGAAAATGCTTAGTGGCACTCGGAGCTTTTTAGACATCAAAGTCAGACAAGCATGCACAGAAAGGCTGCGGACACTTTCTGGAATGCATAAATGGGTGCCCGAATCGCTGCCCTGCCGAGGAAGAGAGACAGTGATCAGCATCGTGCCTCTGAGATGATGGTGAGCAGAAGTCCCCAGTCAGTGGAAATTGCAGCATGGCGGGGATGGGACCATGTAATGAAGTCTGGCTCCGCTAAGAATGCATCTTCCACCTTGCTGCTATGGTCTGACACATTCCCAAGAGCATCTCCCCCCACATCAGCTTAAGGCTGGTGTTTGGTATCTAGCGTTTTCTTCTCTTTCCCTGCCTTCTGTTCACGATGGACCCGAGCTCTTCCCTTTCCATAGAGTAGACAGTTACTACTGAGATTCACATTGAACCGTCTGACCCAGGCTTGAAAGAGGTAGAACCCATGCAGCTGAGCCAGGCAGGCAGGGTGGTTCAATGTTTAAAGTGCTAGGCTGGCACTTGGGACACGCTGAGTTAAATCCAGGCTCTCTGTGACATTAGGTAATTCACTTAACCACTCTGTGCCTCAGTTTCCCCCCTGTACAATGGGAATAATAATATTGCCCTGCCTCATGGAGATGCTGTGAGGACAAACACATTAAAGGCTGGGAAATCCTCTGTGGGTGTGTCTACACATGCTATTAATGCACTTGAATGAACTCCAGCACAGTTTATTGCTCCTGGTCACTGCATTTACACGTGCACCCAGGACCACAGCACACTGAGCTGGGGCAGGGCCTGGGGATGCTCCCCCCTGCCTCAGCATGCTGCGGAGGGGCTGGCTAGGACACAAGGGCGCTCTGGTGCAGGGCTAGCCAGCAGGCAGCCCTGTACTGAAGCACCCTCATGTCCCAGCCAGCTCTGTCAACAGCTACACATGCATTGCAGTGCACTAAATAGCACCACCACAGGGTAGTACTTGTGTATATAAGTACTAACCTATGGCAGCGTTTTTTAGTTTACTGTGGCCTAATAGGGCCACATGTGTAGACCCTGAAGCTTTACTGTGGAACTGAACAGACAACTCTGCAGTCAATGTCTCGTGTAGATGTGCCCTGTGGCTCCTGTGCTGGGGACCAAGTAAACACCATAGAATTTGTCATTGCCTACAAGGAGGAGGTCCCTCAGAGTCAGTGGACTCATAACCAAGAGCAGGATCTGGGTTATGTTCTGAATTTAGACCAATGAGCAAATTTAACCCTGTAATACACAGGTGAAGTTTCCATCAACGTGCCGGGCCCAGGTCTGTACTGACTTAGTGCAGTAACGTACTCAGTGGGCTTTGAAGACGCACAACCAGGGCTGACTTGGAAGCTAGTGGGATTGCTGAGAGAGGGCTGCATCATGCCTCCAGGGCAAATTCCTTGCTTGGCTTTGGGTCAACTTTCGATTCAGCCAGAGGATAAATCAATATTAGAATTGGAGTAAAGGTTCCAATAGCCATGTTTGTGCCAGGAAGATGTGCCATGCTGGAAAGTGTGTCGGCTTGCACAGTGTAACAAATGTGACAGTAAATGTGATTCTCTCCGTATTGTGGGCATGGACAAAAGTGTTTTAAAATGTGTCAGCTGGTTAGGATTACTTTAGGTCTGAGGGCCACCAGCTAAACTGTTTGTAATCCCAACTCACCCTTCTCTACACTCAAACATCATGGCAGTTAGCTGTGGGCTGGGTCTTCCAGTGGGTCACAGATGATCTTTGTATCGTGTTTGGTTCTGGTTGGCAAATCCACCCAGGGCCCTTGACTAGCTGTCATATTCTGGACCTCAGCCCTCCAATCCAGCTGAAGACTCTTATTACTTCACCATCCTGCCCTGCTATGGATTACCAACCTACCTTAACACCATCCTGCTCTTTCAGTATTGGCACGAAGGGAGGGCTAGGGCTGCACTGCACAGTGTCATGAAAAGAAGCCCATGTTGTAAATGACATGAGCAAAGGGGAGGTCAAGATTCAGTGTGGGATGGCCGTGAAAGAAGAAGACGTACGGGGAGGTCTATAGGAGCGTGTTGAGGAAAATACTGAGATTCATAGACGTTAAGGCTGAAAGGGACCTCAGAAGATCATCGAGTCCAGCCCCCTGCCCCAGGGCAGGAAGTCAGCGGGGGTCATAGGATCCCAGCAAGATGAGCATCCAAATGTCTCTTGAAGGCGTTCAAAGTAGGTGCTTGAACCACCTGGGTCGGCAGACTATTCCAGACCTTGGGGGCTCGGACAGTAAAGAAATTCTTCCTTATGTCCAGCCAGAAACAGTCATGGAGGAGTTTGTGACTGTTGAACCTTGTCATCCCTTCTGGGGACCATTTGCAGGGGGGTAAAGTGACAGAGTCTCTGACCTATATCAAGAGGCTTCCAAAATGAAAACTATGAGGTGGGGCAGAGCTAAGCTGCATTTAAATGCTGGATGCTGCAAGTGAGAGAGGAACAGTGGAAAAACACCCTGGCCAGACCCAGTTCACTCTCCCTTTCAACGTCCACTTGGTGCCATGGTGTGATGCAGGGTACAGGCCAGGTGAGCCTGTGGTCTGACCCAGTGAATGGCAGTTCTCGTGTTCTTATGATTGTCATAAATAATTAGGGCCACTCAGAGAACAAGAGGGGGAAACAATGAACCGTGTTCATTTTTTAAAAATCCTGGAATGTTTTTCTTTTGTTCGTTCTTTTTTTCCTTCAAAATACACATGTCAGAATTCATCAAATTTTCCCTGGTTCTGTAAATTGTTAAAAGGGAAATCACTGGTGAAAATGCCATTGACTTTTTTGCGCTCAGTCTTTTGGTCAAATTATGACATGTTCCACTGATCTTTCAAGGCTTGAAAATGTTGGACCTGCTGCAGTAACAATGATGGAAATGTGTGGGGACATCCTCAAGCTGGGCAGCTTCTGAATTCCCCCCTGCCTTTGGCTTGTGCTCTTGTTTGAAGCAATGTGACCGGAGATGGCCAGGCCAGAGGAGCAGCGTGATGAGCACCTTAGAGCTCAGAGGAGTCTGAATGCATCTCTAGATACCTTCTGCTCTGGGCTGGTTTCTCTTTTTCCCTTCTTTCTCGGCAGAAGTTGGTGCCCGTGAGCTGGGCACTCCCAATGGAAGGCACTTGCATGTGGGCAGCCGGCTGCGGGAAGAAGGGCTTCATTCACGTGCCTCCTTATGTTGCTGGCTTGCTTTTTATCCCTATCCTCAGCGCTGTGCTCTCCTGACAGCCAATTCTCCAGTGAGAGGAGAGGGGGCAGCGGCAGCACTGAAAGAGGTCAGCCTAGGATTAATTACCTTTTTGGCACTTTGCAGCAACACAGTGTTGACAGGAAAGCGGCAAAGTGGTTTCCCCTTAGCCTGGCACCTCAGAAAAGGCATTTGTGATGAGGTAACAGGAGGAATAGAAACACTGCATAGAGTAACCCAGGTTTCTGCAATGGTTGCTGTTACCTAGGCTAACCTAGTCTGGCTCAGTAGTAACAGGTGCTGTTTATCACTCCTGGCTTCGGTGTTCATCTGAGTAAAGAGGATGTGCCAGTCATTTTCTCATTCTCTCTGAGAGAGGCTGGCACATCATGAAAGACATCCTGGCTCCCTGATGAGCTGGCTGGCATGTCTGTGTGTCCTCTGCCCTTTGCTAGATGGACTCAGAGCTCTATGTTAGGTACCTGTACTGTTAGGAGCTAATGGAGAGCCTCACAGGAGGTCTGGGCTCAAGTGGCAGGGGACAGGTTGGATTCCTACAGGGCAGCTTTGTAGTCTCTAATCTGCACCAATTAGGGCAGGATGTGCTAATTAGCAAGGGGATAACAATAAGTAAGGCTTTGGGCTTCTAAAACATAGCTCCTTAAAGTAGAAGACCCCTTTGCAAGACCCCAGCTCTTCCTCCCAGCAAGACCTTGAAGACGTTGCTCCCACCTCTCACTGGATCCTTGAGATCCAAGGGGCTCCCTGGATGGGTGAGTGCAGCTTGGCTTTGCCTACCGACTCTGCGTTACACCGAGCACTGTCAGTGCATCCTGCTCACTCTCCTGGCCTTAGCTCAGCCCTGCTTGTCTCCTCCTTCCCACAGTCCCTCTGACTGCTGGTGGCTCCTGTTCTTTTAATATATGAGTCTCAGTGTTGCTAACTTCTGCGATGCTATTATGCATCTTGTGACACTGGGTGTTCATTTGAAAGCTGCAGCTCCTGGCATCACATTTTGGCAAAAGGATCTCTGCTTTTATTTTAATAAAAGACTTGAGCTCTGGGGGCTTTGAAGAAGAACTTAAAAATGTGACTTCCTAAGGCCCAGAAATGCCAGACTGAAAATAGAAAGGACCTGGCATTTATGACTTTTTAAACAAATGTCAAGATTTTGAAGCTAATCTCATGCTTTTTTTTTTTTTTTTTGAGGGTCCAACTTCGCATTTTTAGACGCTTGGCTTTGGCAATACTGAATTCTGCATTGTGTCGAGCTTCAATAGACACATGAGGGTGACAGTTGATACCAAGGGACAAATGCAGAAAGATTAAATAAAACCACAAGACAGCACGTCGGCAATGTGCACTGATCATACACAGAGGACAGTTACAGCAGGGCTTAGCAGTTGTAGGAGAGTGAAAAAGAGGGAATTAGAGGAGAATGATAATCAGAACAGAGCGTAATACATATTCATAAACCACAAATCTTTTCTGCTTTTAAAAGACACTGTTGAATCATAGGTACACTTACCATTTATTTTTTTGCAACCCCACAGTTGTGCATGGTGACAGACAAATCAAATGACAGATCAGTTCCTGCCTGGAGAGTTTTAGGTAAGGGTTGGAAGGATTATATTTGGATCAGTAGGTAGTGTGGTATCAGTAGCTATCAGATTATATTACCATATTTTTGCACATACAACACACTTCCCCCCCACAAAAAAATCAGCTGCTGGATGTCATAGTGTGCATTTTATGTGAGAAATACAGTAAGAACAATTTCTGCTAGTTACAGGCAAAAGTGGAAGTAAAATCTGCACCTGCCTCAAGGATCAGAACAACGAGCAGACCCTGCTCCCTAGCTGCTGTGACTCAGTTACTTACTGCAAGCAAATAGCTGTTTTTCTTCATTCTGCCTTTCAAAAACAAGGCATGTATTATATTCCAAGCAGCGTGGTATATGAGGGGATATGGTACTTATTTTCTGTGCCTTGCATCTTCCAGTATCTGAGAACCTCTAGTGACAGTAGGTATTTTGTTTTCAGATTTAGCACAACTTGTTGCAGAGGAGAAGTGCCCACTCTGCTCTGCCACTAGGACTGTACATTTTTTACTTCTTGTTTTGCTGTTTCCCTCTAACCTAAAATAAAATCTATTGACCTGGAAGTATTTAGCTGGTTTCTGTGTCTGAGTCAGTCTTTTCCTTTACTAAAAACAACAGCAAGAGAGAAAATATATATTCATTGACATTTACAAAGAAAGTAAATATTGCTTAAAAACAATAACTGTGTATACTCATAAAAACCTATACTATTCATTGTTTTAAAGTACATTAATTTTACAGAACATTTTCATTTTATTTTAGTGTCTGTTTTGAAGGCCATCTTAGAAGATAAAGACATTCATTTTTTGTATAAATGACAATTAGTGTCTGAGGGGTCTTTTATTTCCTGTCAAAGCAAGCAATTTAGGCAATCATTTAAAAAAACCACACACACATTAGAAATAAACATTGATATTTCTCATTAAAGTTTGTCAAAGATAAAATATAAAATCCTTCTCAGCTTCATCATATTTGTCGTTTTTCATAATGACAATTACAAAATGAAAACTAAGTGCAGTCTGGACTCATCAGTATCAAATTGACATAATTCAAATGAGGGGTAGGTCTATGATCCAATGTTTCACATGGATGTTACTGTGAATGGATTGCCCATATACAACCCTAGTCCTGATCCTGAAAACACTGGTGCTTGAGATTCACCTTTTGCATGTGCAAATAAGTAGGGGGATGAAGTTACCTTCATGTGTAAGTATGTGGAGCCCTGGACCCTTGCGCTCTGTGGGAGTGGAATATCTTGTTACAGGAAATCAGTGTTATTACTGGATTGCACCTTGCAGGACTAAGTAGAATTTAAATTCCCTGAAGCTATGACAAGTATCAGGAGCTCGGATGATCTTGTTCCGTTTAATGCTCCTACCAGGAAATGAAACAGCCTGTTTGTCCCAGTCTCGGTGTAAGTGATTTGAAACTGAGTCTCTGCAGGCATGGGGAGGGGAGCTGGTGTACATGAGATATCCTGTAAAGTTGTTAGTCTGGTTATAAGAATCCCCCAAGCCCTCCCAGCTTCTAATATGCATATACAGAATAATTCCTGGAAACGAGAGTGAAGCCATTTTCTTGGGTGCTGTTATGGTTCAATGCGCATTGCTCTTCGTTGGACGGCAGCGGGTCAAGTTGGCTGTAGAGGGTTCTGTCACTTTGCTGCTGCTGTCACTACTTTCACCAGGGGGCTCCTGAGAAAACAGAGGATGAGTCTGGCTAGTTTCTTTCTCCCTGAAAATTGTCCGTAACTCCCATCCCAACCAGGGAACGGTCCACCCATTAGTATATCTGTGTGGATTAGCAGATCAGCATCGATCAACTCTGCTTCTCTTCTGCCTACAAGAGAGGACCTGCCACAAGAAGGAGCCCAAGAGCAGCACTACTCCAACATAAGGTCCATAGTTATCCCTAGTCTATGCTCAGGCCAAGCAAGACTTGCTTTGGAGTGATTTACCCTAGCTGTTGAATAGACGACGGGCATAGAGACACCTGAGCTTTATTGTTGTGGTTCATCAGAAGAGGTACAAAGCTGGGATCTGGTGCTGTCAGTCATAGGGGCTTGGAAAGCATCCTGCTAGAATATACCCAACATGATCCCCTGGGGCCAACCTCTGCTGAAGCCCAGTTTGGACCACTGCAGTCTGAAACACCCAAAATTAGTCCCTGCTTTGGAAAAATGTGGTTGCACGTGGCTTTCCCAAGGTCTCACTGCTGGTCAGTGGCAGAGTGAGGAATGGGGACCAGAAATCCACTGGACATTTTACTAAAAGCAAGTCAGTCATATCCGAGCTGCTAACATCTTCTCTGGGTTTCAAAAGCTGAGGGTTTTTTGCTGTGGATTTGCATTTGTGCCATCTGTGACACACATGAAGCCCCTGGTTGTCCATAAGCATGAAGGAATACTATGCTTGATCCTTCGCAGAGCAGGGGGATTCATGAGATGACCCCTTGGGGTCCCTTCCAACTCTACCGCTCCATGATCTGTGGACCGGAGGCTGAATTCTGCTCAGCGCTTTATCAGCATCCATCTGGAATAACTCTACCGACTTCAGCACAGGCACGCCAACTTCGCAGCCCTGCAAGTAGCATTCAGCATCCAGACTACACAAAGCATGATCTGTTCAAACTGACAGAGCTGCAAAAACCAGCCCATAGGATGGCCTGTTTGCTTCTTGGTACTTTAGTGAAGGCATGTGGGCCTGACGGATTTTGGATGAGCCTGACTGCACTCTTTGAATATGGCTTTAATGGGAGCAGGGATCACAGCTGATCAATAGAAGCTGCAGGCTGGGGATTATAGTATATTTAGAGCCTCCCTTGTGGGACCCCTGGCTGGATCGCTGCGCAGGGGAGGGGTAGATGTGGAATTTTCCACACTCTGGAAAGCAGCAGACGGACGCGGTGCTGGTTCCCTTCCCATGGTGAGAGGGAGCAAGGAGTCGCCCCCCAAAGAGCCTTCTCCCCTTCCTCTTCCCCTTCCCCATCTCACTGGGCTTGTCTCCCTTCTCCGCCATTATCTTTCGAAAGTGCTGGAAGAGGAGGGAAACCTGGCTGGGAATAAGCCCTGAAGCATTTTTCAATTTCAGATGTGTATTTTTCTCCCTATTATTTAATCTTGCGGCTGCCAAACTCCAGAGGATTAATGGCAGTCCGGGCTGACAGAGTTTACATTAAACACTGCTCAGATAAACCATATCTCCCAGTGCTGAGGAAGAAGAGACAGGGATTGGGAAAGGAAGGACTGGACTCCTGGTTAGTATCAGGCCCAGGAAGCGTGGGGTTTTTTTTTTCCTTCTTGTTTTTTTACTTTCCAGAATCTGTAATTTATAGCAAAGATCCACGAGGGGACTAAAGAAATAGGGCCAAATTCGCAGTTGCTGTAAGTAAGGCAATGCAGTTTCTTTGGAGTTTACCCCAGCAAGAAGAGTAGGAATTCACCAAAACATTGTAGAGATGTTCTGGCATGGGGCCTGTAAAAGTATGGGCCTAGAGAGTAGAAAGATAAGCTGTAGGAGAAAGAGCCCACTTTGTTCTGTGCATATACAGCACCCAGCACAGTGAGGTGGACTCCTTAACACTCCCACGGGGCCAATAAAGGAGAAGAAAAAGAGGGAAAAATCCTTTGAGGTTGCAAAAATCATTCAGGACTGATCTACCTACCTACTCTTCTACTTTTCCTCCCACACTTGCCCACCTCCCTGGCTTATGACCATAGGTAGGTTATGTGCACCTGCAGGGGTGGAGGGGGAGGACATTTACCCACTGACTCTTGGGTGTTGCTGTCAGGGACACCAATTGCGTAGCGTTGCAGAGGGGCCTGGAACTGTTTTGATTAGAAATGGAGGGCAAGGGTTGGGGGTGGAGGGGGAGGCGAAGGGCAGGAGCACATTGCCTTGGCAGTTGCCTGTGCGGGTCTTGCATTGGAACGGCCTGAGCGGGGGCGCGGGTCAGGTTGAGGGATGTGGGGGCTCAGAGCTTCGTTCTGTGTGTTGCTGAAACTGGACTTTTCCATTTGGTTTCTCCTTGAGGGCAGGGATGGGGGGCGGGAGGGATGGGATTCAGAAGTTCTCCTTGGAGTTTTGGAAGCAAAAGCTGCTCTCTGTGTGAGATGAATTATTGAGTGTTTGTGCACTTCATAATATATTTATATGTTCTCCAGAGCCTGTCTCAGCTTGCGCTATACTCTTGCTTCAGTGCCATTTGGGTGGGAGATTTGGGTGGCTGTGCTGGGAAGCCCAGTTCTTGCCTTAAAAGTGCAAAAGAAGAAGGTTACATTAATAATGAATAGGCTAAGATGTAATGCAAACCTGTTAGGGCAGATGGCTTGGACAGAAAACTGGACCTCATTTGCTGCCTAACTGTTCCTGACAGCGAGCTCGGGTTTGGGACATACAACACAACTCATGTTCACTTGGAAGCTGCCTGACAGCAAACCCATTGGAGCATCCTAAACTTAAGAGTTTAGCTCCAGCTTTAGTGTCCCACACACGAGGGAAGGGGGATGTGACAGGGGATGGAGCAGCACAGGGGGCACATCTACATGTGCAATGATGGTGCCTGAATAAACCATGGAGTTTATTGCTTTGGCGCTAAAGCTCTCAGGTGCACCATTTGAACATGTGCCTGGGAGCAATTCACTCCAGAGCAATAAGCTCCACAATTTATTGAGGTGCAGCACGTGGAGCTGAGTCAGAGCAGCCCCAGCTGGCAGGGGGTCCCAGGCCCTGGGCTGCTCCCCCTGCCTCAGTGTGCTGAAGAGGGGCTGGCTGGGGTGTGAAGGTGCTTCAGTGTGGGGCTACCCAGCAGGCAACCCCTACACTGAAGCACCCTCATGCCCCAACCAGCTGGGCAATGCCTTCATATGTGCTGCTGCACAATTTTTTACTGTGTGGCAGGATAGTACTTTGGGCTGCAGGATGCCTAAATTAATCTACTCCAGCCTATAGGGATGCATGTGTAGACACAAGACGTTTGTTGTGCAGTTAGTTAGTCAACTGGGCAGGGCAGTAATCGTCATGTTTCGACGTGCACAGGGAGAATGAAAGAGACTGGCAGAAAAGAAGAGAGATGGGGAAGTACGATAAGTACACACAACTTCAGCTTAGCAGTAAGCACCTACGCTATGCGGGCACCCGCTTACACCTGACTGGAAGGGAGGTTGGTATGTCCCTTCCTCCCTGTGATACAGCACAAAGTCTTGAGGAAAAAACCCAGGGGAGAAGCTAGTGTAAATTGTCACACCTCTATGGATGCAGCAGTCACAATCCCCATCCACTGAAGATCAGCCCCGTTGTGGCAATAGGTGCTTAGTGGCTAGTGAAACCACCCAGAAGGAAATGTGGGTTGAAACTGGAAGAGGAAAGGCAATGGCAAAGCCTGATCGGTTTGGTGAGCATTAGGAGACCTTCCCCCAAATTCCCCCCATAATGACAAGCCCAAGTCCCCGAAAAAAGGATTCTTCCGTATGTTTGTCAGTCGACGGGACTTGTGCTCCTAAGTCACTCAGGTGCTTTTGAAAATCACCCCCTACCCATACGTGATGCAGTAGATGGGGTGGCAATCTGGGTGGGAGGAGACTAGGGAGAGTATTTGTAGCGGTGATTTCTGTTGGGACCTGCAGCTTGCACGAAGGACTGACTGGCAAAGCCTTGGACTCCATGGACATGGCCTTTTGCATGTAATTACTATAAAAATAGCCAGTGGATTGTGACTGCTGGTAGAGAAATACTGGGCAGCTGGGCCAGAGCATGCCTCAAGGTGAAAAGAAATGGTGTAAAGGTTAAGGAAAAATGCCCCCATAAGTGTCACTGTTGCATGGCACAGGAAGAAGGGAGGCAAAGCCCTGTGCTGACGGGACTGCACGAGGCAGAGAACCACCATCCCCAGTGCAAGGACTCAGCACTGCTTTCCTGGCATGCAACACCCATGCTTTATCAGGGACTTGCAAAAAAAGTCTGTTGCTTGCCAGTGCCTTTAATAAGAATGCATCTGATGTGTTTCCCACCCCAAGTGCTTTCCAAATGAGGGTCTGGTTCAGACTATAAGATCTCTAGGACCATTTCTTAATATTTATTTGCCTGCTACATAACAAAAAGGAACCCTGATCTCACTGGAAGCTTTTGGGTGCTATGTCACTAATAACAATACCAATAATAATAATTCTATCTTACATAGAGAAGAACTTTCTGATCCAAATCTCTCCTTTCTCCCTCTTTCTTACTGTCTTATTGCTTAGTCTCTTCTCTGTCTCATTTCCTTTCATGCAGAAAATGTTTCCCTCTGTGGTCTTCCTCCTCTGATCTGGAGCAATTCTTTCCACTCTTTTCTTATTTTTACTATTCTTTCTCTGATGGGAGAGTTTGGGGACACTAGGACCCAGGCAGTGTGCAGGGGCTCAGGGATGGAGGCCGACTACCTTTTGAGACTATTTCTGCACCAAACTCATAAGTATTCATAATTCATTGGAATTGAATTTTTTGGCTCACTGAGCTGTTTGCAGATATTAGGCATGGAACTTGGAAGTAACCCTGGCAGCTCCGATTTGAGCGGCTTGTGGCCTGCCTCTCAGTGCACCATACAGTTAGGAGGCTCTGTGGCTCTACTAGCCCCAAGAGAGGCAGGATGGAGGGTTCTGTGCCTTAAGCTGCAGAGCTAAATTCCCAGCTTTCTCTGTCTTTCCAGCCTGTAAAAGCCACTGAAGGAGTTTTACTGCTGGATCCCTTTCTGATTCCTCATGGGCAAGTTATGCCTAAGACCAAAACGCCCTATTTTATGATACTTTGGAAATAAAATATGTAATCCTTGATCCTACGAATTCTAGTGCAATGCACAGCCAGAAGCATAAAGGTGTTGCTTGCCAGTGGTAGCGGTGGGGTTCAAAGGAAACATGAGTCTGGAAGCTCCCACATGCCCTTTTTCATAGGGTTCACCCTATCACGGGGCTGCTGCTGCCATAGTTTGTACACTTAGTGAGGACAGGAGGGCCCCATACTGAAGACATGGGGTATGACTACAGCACCTCCCAAATGATGGACCCAAGCTGGTAGACCCTTCTCCTGTTGGCACCGCTGCATCCAGACTAGGGCTTTGGCTAGAATAGCTAAACTGTCAAGAGCGTGTGATCTTTTCATTCGAGCAGGGTACAGAGAGACGCACAGAGCCATGGGAGGAGTAGGTGGAGGGCTGGAAGTGTGACTTCTAGCTTCCAAAGGGGGCATTGACTTCACCTACAGGGCAGCAGTACCATGGCAGCCACATTCTCCTAAGCTGCCCCATGCTGCTCTCCACCCTTTGACTTTGAACTCAGACTCCAGCACTGCACCCTGGTAGAGTCAAGCTAAGAGGACAAATGGGACAAGTGTTGGACACTAGGCAGAGACCATTAAGCGGGGCTTAATGCATCACATAGCGAAGGGGAACCTGGTTAAAAGCGCCCTCAAGACAAGAAGGTCCAAGCCATAGGGCCCTTGCCTTGCTCAAGGAGCAAAGGAGTTTGGAGATGCAGTACTAGTTGGGAACAATCTTTCAAGGCAGCCTCTCTCTCCACCTCTAGCCCCTATGGGTTTAGCAGGGTGGGACTTTACTGAAGGAGCGAACACTGGAGCATAACTAGTCAACCACAGAGCAAGAGTAACGACCTATGGCAAAGCTCCTTCCTCCTCAGCAGCCCCATGTGCTATGTCACACTTCCCCCACCCCACTCTTCATCTGACCCCAGTTTTCAGGGCATCATAGGTTTGTGACTGGAAACCCTAATGGGGAGGCCTGACTCAACGTTGTTACCCCAGCTCACAGTGGCTGTATGGCCGCTGGGTGACACCACGTTATAGGGTTGGCTGATCCTTCCCATGACAGCGCAGAGCACTAACCTTGCCATGGCTTCCCATGCTCCTATTGACCTTTGCATCTTTTGCTTGGTTTCAGATTTTCCACCCATTTTGTTTCTAAGGGAATTTAACACTCCCTCAGATTCCTCACCCTGGAGATGCAATTCAGATACAGTCACAGCATTTGTTTCCTCTCCCACAAGCAGCCTCTAGTCCTTACACTGGTGGAAGCCCCTACACCCATGAGTGGGCTTGCCCACTAACATCTGAGGCCTTGTGGCTGGCCTCCCTTCTAGGACTATGGTTCTGGAGGGGGCTGATGTGCTTGGCTGACATTGGGCAGGCAGTGGGATCTGGCAGATGAAGTCAAAGGAATTTTGTGTACTATTGATCCTTGATTTGCTGCGTGGCCCAGAGCTGGTCCTTTTGCCCCCGTGGGGATGGTGTGGCCTTTATTATCTCCTCACAGGAGCATCAAGGACTTGTTAATGCTGGCAAGACATGGAAGTCCATATCGATATTGTCCATGCATAGATAATAGACTAAGGGCAGCCGTGGAGAACCCTTGTCAGGGCAATGACCTTCACTCACTACTGATCCTGGCTAGATTCAGACTGGCAGCCAGGAAGACAGTGACTTTATATCCCCAGCACCATCTCCCTCAAGCCTTCCAGGCATCTCACTCCCATTACAGAGGCCAATGTCACACATCTGGACCTTAGCATCCCCAGAGCTTTTGATGGTAATTAGCTTCCTCCACTCGGCTAGAAGCATATACAGGAAGTGGTGGAGACTCCAAGGGCTGTTTATTAATTATGTTAATGGCACTGAGAAAGAATCTCCTCCCAGCCTCCTTACGTTTTGGGTTACCTGGTCCCAGGCTCTTCCCTCACTCATGTGCCTATCAACCTGGTTGCTAGGCAACCATCTGGTTGCCTAGGGAATTCCAAAAGGAGGGGGAGCTCTCGCTTTCTTTGTTTAAGAGTTTCCCACCCTTGTAGGTCATGTGACTAGTTCTTTCTCCTGGTCAGTGGTGTGTCATTGGGAAGCACCGGTCAGCAGCCAATGGGACTGCTTCTGGTGGGAACTTAAGGTTGAGGTCAGAAGGGCTATTTAAGTGGTCCCCTCCAGGAAGGAGGTCGGACATTTTTAAAGACATTCACTGAGCAGCCTGGACTTGTGTAGCCCTCTCTCATACTCAGGATCCAGAAGTAAGTAACTCATCAGGAACTTAACTTGGAGCATAGATAATGTACTCTAGTTGCATATCCAAGGGCTACCAAGCCTCTCTGTTTGCTTATGGTTATTCTTTTGCTACTCTTCTGACTTGTACCCCTCCACATGCCTACCCTCTCTATCCAATAAAACTGTCTATTATATCCAGCCATGATGTACATGCTCAAGAGGGATCAGGCAGGCCATCTTGCTCCCTTGGCTCGGCTGACCAAGGGAGGCTAATTTTTAGGCCTCAGGCTAACAGGAGCACTCCTGATTTCAAGGTCTACAGGGCCTGAATATCCTGGGCGGCATGGGGCCCAGACAGACCTGAGTCTGGGTGGTGGCAGCACTACCCCAGGTTTGCGGGTGTGCTCCAGGAAGGGGGTTAGTCAGAAGCTCGTGCTCCTGAGGAGGCATCCAAAGCCTGATCTTTGGTGAGGTGCAGTGAGGCAGGTGGCTCGATGTAGGAGCACTGCCTACTGGCCCACCACAGGCATCAAATGATTTTTTTCCAAAAAGGAGCAAGAGGAAGACAGATTTAACCGACTAGCTGCCTGTGCTTCTCAAAGGCAGTCATGGTCAGTTCAGCCAGTGGCCTCTTTCCGTTGTTTTGCCTGAACAACCTCTTGTCGCATTTGCTTTCTGGCACCTCTGAAAATCAGCTGCCTCTGACGAGGACCTAGATAAAGTAAGCTAAACCACTGAGCACCTACAGCCTTCAGACTAAACCTTTCTCTGCATCACTGTCTGCAATACAAGATGAACAAAAGGACTTCCCTACCTAGGAGGAGGCATAAATGGTGCTCAGATGCTTCAGGGATGGGGTTCCTAGAGGACTTGAGGGATATCCCCAAAGGACTAAGCCCGTATTTTCCTGAAGGCCAGCTCCAAACCAGGCTGATTCACTTGTCTTTGTACTGGACCAGTAGAAAGAACGAGGGTAGAGTCAAGCTCTTTGAAGGGCAGAATTTCACAGCTCTCGAAGTGTGCCTGAGCTGTGAGTAATTAATGCCTCATCTTGCAGCTGGGTCTAGAATTTCATTTCCTAGCTTTGAAGCTGCCTAGAAGAGATCACCACATCCTTGCAAACAGGAGGTTTTGTTTCCATGGGTATGTCTGATTTGAGAGCCATCATTTCAAGGACTTGCACCTGGGATATGTATGTATTGACCCTTCTTTGCCTTCTGGCTTCAATTTTGGAATGTTTCCCACTTAGTCTTATTACATGAATTTTCCTTATTACATGGTTTTTCATATATTCAGAGCCCTCTAAGCCCTGGGAGGCATCCGGGTGTGTGTTATGGTAAGAAACTCCCAGAGGGATTTTCTGAAAACAAAAATAGGGGCGCTTTTCCTCTTCCTGAAAAAGCACAGATTTTGTTTGGATCCTTTTACAACAGCTCTCATTCCAGCAGCCTAGTGAATCGCATCTCTGTTAATGACACAGCAGCACAACTCCATGGGACTGGATTGATAAAACCACATGGGAGTCACTGTAGGATTTCTGACTCTGTGGCAAGCTGCCATTGCTATGGTGGAGTCTCAAAACTGGATGCTGCAGTACTGCTGTGGAACAAGGACTGACACAATACCCAAGGAAGTGAACTCCCACTGACTTAAGAGGGAGTTGGATCTTGAGTGAGAGAAGGTCCCAGAGGGACTAGCAGCACTACGTGGTATAATTATGTTGGAAACAGAACTCGGGGATGCTGGAGGATGTGGTTGAACCCAGCTGGGTAACTAAGCAAGCTGAGTTGAAGCCAAGGCTTCTTAACTCTAACAACCACCTCATGTGGGTGACCAGTAGGAAAGAGACCAGGAAGAGACTGTTGAGAATAATGGGTTTGATTGGTTTATCAACTGAAAGTACAAGGTCAGTTTAATTACACAATTTTGTCCCGTTACAAACATACTAAAAACCTACAAAAAAGAAAAAGTACATCCATCATACACTTAAACGGCATGTAGAAAAAAAGCACATGATCGCCGATAACACGTACAGGAACAGTATCTGCAATACTATTGTTAACACTGACGACACAGAGTTACGGCTGACTGAGTTGGTTCACGTCTGTGGGTCACCATGGGACTGGAGAAGGACATACTAACAATTAGAGACAACCTTAGCTATGGAAAATAGTATTGTTGCAGTTTGTTAAATAGTTTGGACCCACCCTTGAGTTTATCCTTTCTTTTTATTAAAGTTGGTCCAAGCTTTGTTTCTTTATTTATTTAGTCTCTTTCATCCAAGCATCCAATGCTTTTTTTCCTGCCACAGCCTTCTGTTGGCCATGATGATCCTCACACTGACATAGACACAACAGTGTGACTTCACTACAGCAATGAGTAGGGAGAACGTGCTCTGGCTGGTAGACCAGAAAGCCAAATTCTGGTCCCGTTTATGCCAATGAGAAAAACCACAGCAGGATTCTCTGGTAACAGTCGGAGTGCTGCAGTATTGCTATTGGAAGCTGCAGGGCTTTGGACCTTTACTTGCAGAATATGGTTTGGGGGTCCAAATCTCTTAGGTGGTTTTGAGAATCTCAACCTATAAATATATGTTTTAAATCTTAGCCCTAATTCCTTTTCAGAAGCAAGTGTCACAGGGTGGGGAGACAGGGTGGATGGGACCTTTGGCACCATCCGTTTCCTGTCCTGCATTTCCTCCTGGCACCTAATGTCTATACCATCTTTCACCCTGGGGTTGGCAGTGGGCTACACTCCAGATCACCAGTACAAGTCTAGCCAGTACAACCTGACAGTTACTTGACAGCAATATGAAAGGTATAGATGGGCTCCATTCAGAACAGACAAAGGTCCCTGTGAAAGACCCTTGCACATGGCCCTAATTGCTACCGCTACTGGCAATGTGAGCATAGAGGCCAAGGCCTCATTCAGTTGTGTAATTACACCCACGATGAATTTGACCCAATGAGCTGCTCTCACCACTGCTCCTCCCCCCAGTTCCCTAGACTGGCACTGAGATGCAGTGGCAGCGCAGGGTGGGGGAAGTTGACACTGCTGCTGCCTGTTCAGCTTGCCCTGGAGATAAACAGAAGATCCCAGTCTCCAAGCATGCAGCCTCCACAAAATCACTGCAGTCGATTCAGGTCAAAATGCTCTGGCCTGAGGAGCTTGGTCCAGAAAAATAAGAGTCCCAGCGTAAAGTCGGCATGCTACAGAGACCATCCCAGCCCCAGGGAAGTCAATGGCAACTCTCCTGTTGACTTCAGTGGAGGGAGGATTCCACCCAGCGTAAGCAGGAAAGCAGCAGGAAAATCAATGATAAGAGTTCACGAGTCTGAAGAGATGGCTCTGGGGTGCAGCTTGGGAGAAGCCCAGGTGTAGCTGTAAGATTGTGGACAAGGATTGCAAAGGGAGCTAGCTGTGCATTGGTCTTCTCCTCACAGTGTGCCCCAAGGCTTCTAGTATCTCCTGACTTTAAGGCCCCCTCCCAAAAAGCTTACAAATGGAAAGGGAATAGACACAGAAGCATGAATGAACTGGGCTTGGGACTGAGAGAGAGAGAGAGAAACAAAGGGAGAGTGAGTATGTGTTCATGGGGTGTGTAGGATGAATATAACTATTCAGCTGTCTGGGCTATTTTCACAGTTATCAAAGGTCCATTGAGAATATAGCTCCAGTGGTAAAACCTGCCATACTGGAACAGCTAAGATTTCCATAGGTAGATGATGACCTATAGTAACGTTTTTCCACTTGAATTCCAAACAGACAGCACGAGAACTCATCCTATCTCCCTAATTCATGCATTAAGCCCTAGAGGGTCAGGCACAGTGTATGCAGCATGGTCATAAATGCAATTCATCACATAGGCTTAGGTTTAAGCACATGCAGAAACCACGCCTTAACTAAAATGGGAGCACCTTGGGGAGGGGACCAGCTCTTTCAGAATTGGGGTCTTAGCTCTGCAACTTTGCCGGGAGGAAGAGGGGAGCTGTGTGCATGCGCATGTCTTTGCCTGTGTCTGCGCACACAGGCTGCCTAGTAGATTTGAATACTCAGTCCACATCCAAATTAATAGTACCTGAATCTCCAAATCTTTTAGGCAGGTTTTAAAACTTCAACTATGCTGTTTTTCACTTCTACATTTCTACCATCCAGATATTACATGCCATATCTCTGTATATGTTTTTGCACAATCTTGTATGAATATATATTGTGTCTCAGTCAGATGACATTTATAATAATCTTAGAAATAAGCTACACAAATCCACATGCCCTCCCACCCCATCTGGCATGTTCACTTATTGTACTTATGCTGAGATAACCAAAGAAATGTTAGATGAATATAATGAGCTAGGTGCTAGGACATACATGGGTCTCATAGCCCCTGCTACTACCCAACGCAGACTGTTTAGAAAGGGCTCTGTTTATTTTGTGACACCTTTGCATTGTACTGAGTTCTGGGTCACTGTTTCAAACTGCTTCACTGATGAATGAACCCGTCCACTCCAGAAGTGTCATGTTTAATATTCAGGATTGGCAGTTTTGACATTCATTAGATGAAGTCAACTTTGCAAGCACAACAGTTAAGGGATACTTTATTCCAAAGCATCAAAGTAACTTAGGCTGCTAAATCTCATTTTCCAAAGTGACATCGGCAGTTAGGACCAAGTGTTTAAAGTTATTTTGGTGCCCAACTCTCTCTGAAATCAGCAGGGGTTAGGTGCCTAAATAGGTTTAAAAAGCTAGGGCCTAGGAGTCTAAGCACCGTTGACTTTCAGTAAGACTTAAACACCATGGGGCGTATCAATACCATGACTAAGGGACTGTGGAAAATGGCACTTTGGTTCTTATGTCACTGGAGTTCTTTTGAAAATGTTCCCCTGGGACCTTTACAAAAATCACATCAGCTCCCCCAGGACAAAGGGACTGCCACAAAACCAGCTCCTTCAAGCAGCGCTCAGGCCATAGCGAAATGCTGACATCCAAAGATCATGCAGAATTAACATTAGAGGTCTCAAGCTAGCCTAGGACACTCATAAGAAACCATGGGAGTGATCAGCAGCTGGCAGTTGCAGGGCTGCCATTAGGATAGTTGTCTAGGTAAAGTTTCTTACCTTTGCAAGAGACCCACCAAAAAGTAAGCCCCAGCCCTAGAAGCATGAACCTCATCCAAAACAGAGCAACAGCCAAGACTAGCTGAAAGCTTTTAACAACTCTACCGGGGTCTCTGGGGAAAATAAGTGAAACACAACCACAGCCTAGACCATTGCCATCCCTTGTTCAAAGCCTTCACGCCACCTGGCTACCCCAGGCAAAGGATATGGAGCTTCAAACCAAAGGCAGAAGCAGGGGCCAGGGTGTAGAGGTGGAAACCAGAGGCACAGGGCAGAGAGGGAAAATGGTACAACCCACATAGTAAAAAAGAGATTAGGCTGAGCGGGCCTTTTTTGTTCCCTTGTCCCATGTGTGAGAGGATCCTTGCCAAAGGACAAGGCTTTCCATTCAAGGATGGGGATGAGAAGCCAGGTCTAAGCTAAGGAGCAAGAGCAGCTGAGGGAAATGGATGCAAAGCAGGGGGAGGGATATAACCTGTTTGCTGGGCCTGTGCTTGATCTAAGTGCATCCTTCTCTGAAGCATCCTTTGGGGTTTCTCTTTGTCGTCATCTGGCAGTGATCAGCAGGTGAAGCTGCAAACTGGAAAGGGATAACAGATCCTTCCACCCATCAGCTGGAGGGAAAAAAACCCATTTGCCCACATCTCTCTTCCTTACATGCTTTGCCTAGCCAAGTGATAGGCGAGGATCTCTCTTCATCTTCCCCAAGCTGTTGCCTCACCTTGTTAGTGCCAGGCTTACAGCCTGTCACATCTGTTAAGTCTCTTTTAGCTAAGAGATTATATTGTACTGCTGCATTCATGAAGGAATGAGTGGTGAGGCCCTGATGAGGCCCACCAGAGAACGGGAAGATCAGAAGGATGTAGTAAGGACATAGTGCTGTGGAGCATGGCAAAGTCAGTGGGCTAGTGATCATGGTTTTGCTCTCGAGGGGCAGAAGAGCTCAGAGCCTGAAGACATCAGAGGCATGCAAAGCAACCTGGGTCCCCACTACAAAGGGAACCATCCTACTGACTTCAGTAGGGCTTGGATCAGGCCTCAGGAACCGTCTCCTGCTGCCCTTTCATCCTGTACTTACATGCAAGGAGCCCTGCTGATCTCAGTGGGAAGTTTCCCTGACACTAGGCATCAGAAAAGGGGCTTGCAGAATCCGGTCCTACGGGTGGGTTTTGGCGAGCATATTCTTTTGAGCCGAAGCACGTCGGATCCAGGCGTTTGCCTGGGAGCCGCAAGGTGCTACTGCTCTGACAGGTGGCTCGCCCACAAGCCAAGACATAATGCACTGCACGTCCAGAGGGCAGGAGCAAATGGAGGAGAGAGAGAAATGAAGTCCAGAGTCCAAGAATCATCATTTTGAAATGTTGTGATAGCTGCAGGGAAGAGCCCTGAGGACGCAAATACACAGGCCTGCCTGTAACATGGCACAGCTGTGAGCATGCATGTGTACAGGAGAAAACCGTGCTCGGAGCCAAGACCCGGCCTTCCCTTCTGCTCTTCCAGCCTGTATTTCATATTCCTCTCTTATTCTGGAATGATTTCCCTTTTAACTCGCTCTTCTCTCTGCTCTGCTGAGATTTTCCTGATATAAGCAGACCCTGATCTGTTCTGCAGGCGGGGAGGGGGTGTTCGCTTTATCTCTGCCTCTTCCCTGGCACAGCCCCATTTATGTTAATTCCTACAGGGCTGGTAAAAATAAACATGTTTTTGTTTGCATATATTCGAGTGGCCTGCAATTTCAGCTTATTGGATGGAGACCCAAGGGATGACAGCTGTGCACATCTGGATGCTGTTTAGAAAAAGAAACTCTTGAAAAAATACACTGAAGCAGGCAGTGTATTTACAGAGCTGTTGCCTGAAGTGCTGGAACTTCAATGCAACGATCTGCTCAGGGACGGCAACACAAGACTGTCTGAACGTCTGTTCATTCTAGGTGCCACTGTTTTCTGGGTACCTGGTCTGAAAGGCCTCAAGCATCATTTGACCTCAGCAGGCATTTGGGAGTTCAGGGAATACCTAGCAGGCACCAAAACCTTGCGGCATATTATGACCTTTGTGTTCTTGTCCTGAACCAGACCGTTGCAGTGAATCCTGACCCGCCACAATCCACAACCTCCCTGATTTTACATTGCCAAACTAACTTTAACCCATCAGTGGGAGCCTTTCTATTAACATCAGTGAGTGCTGTAACAGGACCAAAATCCACCCAGGCCCAGGTGTATGTAGCTCTAATCCCATCAAACCAATGGTGTTAGACCTGTTTACAGCAGGAATGAATTTGGCCTTTGATGCTTTAAAGGGGAAAAAGATCCTAAAATGAAAAATTAAATTCCCTCCTGGAGGAAATGACTTGGAACATGAGTAAAGGTTGTTCATCTTTTGTAGCACTTAATGGGCCAGAGACACAGCTAGAAAGTAGCATTGCTCCGCTGAAGTCTGCAGAGCTATGCTGATTTCCACCACCTAAGACTTTGGCCCAATGCTGGCCCAGCACTTTGATTATATACATCCATCAATAATCAGAGCCTCAAGGACGCCAAGACCTTTGCACCACTTACTGAACGAACCTCACAGTATCGCCTGGGTGCCCTGGATATTTTCCCTGTCAGATGACTTGTCCTTGTCCTTGTTCTTGCATGGGAATGAGCTCCCCAGATTAGCAGGTCCTTTGCAATTGTCATGACTCTGTTCCTAATAACATGAATGCACAGCTGCAAATGGAGCTGACATTTTGAATACGTCTTTGCAGAGGAGCGGGTAAATGATTAGCAGCTGAACAGACATTTGGATGCTATCTGAAGACATCAGCTGTTGGGCCACTTCTGCAAATAAACAAATAAGAATCCACGGCACCGAGTCTCTAAAAAATTCCCAGATTGTACCCCATGAAATGCCCCCCCAAATTGATATCCTGGTTCCCTGGGCTTCCTAACATGACCAAACCTTTTTGGCTTATAAGAACCTCAGCACTGGGCATGCAGAACTCTGGTGTTCAGACACCATATTGTTTTTGATATCGGTTCCCCTGCATAAGACACACACCTTGTTTTTGGAAAGCAGAATGAAGAAATAAAGACATTTCAGAGTCACAACTGAAAGCTGACTGCCTGGAGCAGAGGGGGAGCCTATTCTTCAGCTTGCTTTCCCTCCCTTTTCTTCTCAGGAAAAAGCTAATGTTTTAACCTTCTCCCAGGTGCTGCTGAATTGGCAGCAGCTTTTGGTTGCTTAGCCCAAAGCTACTCCCAATTTGACAGCGGCTAGGAGCGGGTTAACTCTAGCGCCAGCACTGGCACCCCTGCTATCTCCTGGCCAGGAGAGAAGGGAGAGAAGCACAGCCCCCAGCAGCCATTTCAACATCCCTTGCTTCCATTTGGGCACAGAAGTCAGCTTCTCTGCTTAAGATACACACCTGAATTTTGGAGGGCTAATTTTTAGGGAAAGGTGTGTGTGCTATGTGAGTAAATATGGTATTTATTCTGCTAGAAACTGGAGAAATGCCAGGACAGGGAGGTAGACAATTGCAGCTTGGATGGCCATTTCTATGCAGTTGTGGTAATTTACCCCAAGACCGTCTTCTAGCAGGGTTATTGGTAGTAGGACCATGCTCCCTAGGAGGGTCATTCTCACTGTGATAAGTCATCAGGGGAAACAGCAAGGCTGTAGCTCCTGTCCTGTCAATAAGAGAAGCACCAAGGTGTGTTCCCTATAGGCATGGGCTTAAGTTGCAATGTTCACGCACAGAATGGGATTCAAATCCTGAGCAGTCTAAAGCTGGGTCCATGGTAGACAAAGGCCTGCCCAAAGTTGTGGAAGGGTTTGGAGCTGGTGGCCCCATGGAGAACCACATTTAGCTATTAACCTAATACATTCATGGTGGTTGCAATGGCCAAAGCATTAGCAGTGCCTTTGTAGCCCCTGCCTCTTCCCGGTGCCATGATGTTGGCCACACGATGGCTGTGGTGGATGAGACGGTCAGAGTGGAACTCCAGCTGGGCTCAAGTAGACCAGAAGGCCACTCTCCTTCTCATTTGATTTTTAAAATATCCTCTCTTTCTTCCTGGAAGAGGCCAGATTCCCTGCATCTGAATGTTAACTCCCCATATTTTCATGAAAGGCCTGAAGACTCCCATGCTTGGCGTTCCTTATTAGGACACGGTCAGCAGCTACTACACAGCCCTGTCAGGGCCTATGGAGTGATCAACAGCTGGTAAAAACTAATGTCCTGAAAACATGATATTATCAGAAGAACAGGAGTGTGTGTGTGTGTGGGGGGGGGGGGTGGGCTGGAAGGAATTTTTCCTGTTGATCTAACTTGCCCGCGTGCTCTCCTACAGCCCAGAGGCTGCTTCCTAATCACTCAAAACCATCCACAGATGAGAAGTCTGCTGGGTTTGGATCATATGGGGAAATGCTGACCGTAGGCAAAATGGGTGAAATGGGAGGACTGCAGCGTCTGTTAACCAAAAAGGTGAATTCAGTAGGCACGTGGCACTAGCAGGAGTCATTTCTTAGTCACTAGGGTTTGGTGGGTCCTTTCTGCTCCCTATAACTAGGTAGTCAACAGCATAGAGATCCTACCCCACAGCTTCACCGCCGTTAGAGTCAAGAGAGGCAGGGGCACACATGAGTACTGAATGAGTCTACTGAAACCCCCATTGAGAAGCTGGCTAGCAGCTCTTCCCAAGCAGCTTGTGCCAGGTGTGCCCAGGGGGTCCAGATGCTGCATTTGCTTGGGGAGGCTGTAATAATTTGCGTGCAGTACTTCTCATGATTGTAGCCAACCTGGCAATGGGGCAGCCGATAGAAAGAGGCCAGAGCATCTCAAACACTACAAAAAAGATCCTTTGAGAGGTTCAGTTTGGCTGCTGCTGAGTGAAGTTAGAAATTTCTGGCCATTTGCCTCAGAGGGCAAAGTTCTTTCCCAGGGAAAGTGAACGTATTTATCATGGCCTCGCCTGCTGTTCGGGGCTGGAACAAACTCCTGCAGTCTGCCTTGTTCCCTTCCACACACTGTAAGGAAAACTGGCCTCTCCCTGCCCTCAAACCACGTCAACGCTTGACGCCCTGAAGCTGTTCTGTCTCTCCGGTGCGCCATACGGAGAGCACTTCCTAGCCTGGCTCAGGCCTCCCATTCTGAGTTTACCTTCCCCTTCCTTCCTTCCTGCAGTGACATGAACGTGGGGTACTTCCTGGGGCCTGGACATTTGGCTGCTGGCTCTGGACAGACACCTCTACACAGTGCCACAGAGGCTGCAGTCTCACAGGGGAGCAACGTTGCAGCAAAGGGGTCACAAGAGAAGTGAGCTGCCCGAATCGCAGTGGCTCTCAAAGAGCCTGCTGCACTGCATGCCTGTGAAACACTGTCTCACCATCCCGACTGCAAAGGCGGGGATTGAACCGTTGATGAAAGCCAGGTCTATGCAGCATCTGGGGGCTGGAGGTGACTGTGGTAGAGGTAGGTAGTAGGTACCACCAGCTTTAAGCTAGGAACAGCAGCTAAGCAGACATGTGGGATACTTACTGAAGCAGCTGAAGTCCTTGCTGGTATTAGTACACCCAGGTCAAAACTACTTGGGTATGTCTATCTACCCATGCCACAGTCACCCCACCCCACTGCTCTATACACCTAGCCTAATAGTTGAGAGGCTTTATACACCATGACAGTATCTGAAACTGTTTTGGTGCCCTTGTTGACAGAAGGTACAACAGAGTGACTGAAGGTACATGGAGACTTACTTGCCCCCCCCAGGCCGAGATGGCCCCTTGAAGCCAAGGTCAAGGCACATGGCTAGGACAGTGAGGAGAAGTCTTCATGACCGCTGCTTGTGTTGTACTTTGACACTACAGAAATCTGGTCCCCTGGGTTTCCTCTCCAGCATCTTCTAGCCTGTCAGGCTCTTCTCACATGAGAAGTGAGAATGAAGGAGTCATCTCTGACTGACTGGAGAAAGGGTTTGCTAAGCTGTATTTGCAACTCTCATCAACCCCTTGGATGGATTTTTTCCTTTTTCAAGGTTAACATTTCCCTCGGGCACAAAAGACTCTGCCCCTTTCCTAGAAAAGGAAAGGAGATAAGCTTAGGTTATGGGGCAACTCAAAATCAGCCAACCTTTTCCTGGCACTGACAGTTTTCACCCCAATTCTCTAGAAACAGAAGATAATGGAACTTGTTTAAATTTGAGGCCTTGAACGGTGGAGGGAAATCAAGAGTGGGATATAACAGTCCCAGGGGATCTAGCAGCTGCCACCAAAACTCAGCTCTCTCAGCCCGTCAGTAAACCTGGACCCTGATCTCCAGAATGAGATAGCAGGGAGATCAAGAAGGTCCCACCTGAGATCCCCAAAGAAGTCTTGATCAACTTAGTTGAGGCTAGATTCAGAATCGGCCAAATGCTGCCATTTTGTAGCCACAAGGTGCTGAGAAAGGTGCCAAGTACCCTGGCCCTGATCCCAGCTTGAATGGGCCATCTCACATGCATCAAGTTCATTAGGTGATGAGTGTTTTAATAAATCTGGGCTAGAGCTGAGAATTGTGTTGGATCATGGTCCACACTAGAGCAACAGAAAGACCTGTGTGTCTCAGGTAGATATGGCCATTTGCTTGTTATGCCTCCGTGTAACACGATTATCTTGCCCATGATCACCTGCTTCCTGAGGAACTCCAGACTGGCAGGGATAGTGATGAAGAAACATAATAGACAAAGCCACCCACACATGCTCCTTTCCACTGCAGCCCTCACCAGGAGGAAAAAAAAAAGAGACCTCTGCTCTCCTTGTCACCCTTGCAGAAAGGGAGATGGTCACAGTTAGTGCATGGAGGGAAGGAATTAACTTCCATCAGAATTACTTTGGTCTTCATTGGTAGGAAGTGAGAGGGAAGATAGAAATGCCTGCGCAAGCTCAGTTAGCTCCATAGCAGTGCGTGGAGGAGATCATCACTGGTAGGAGGAGATGATGATGGAGGATTATGAACTTAGTGCTACCAGCGTGTGGTGCTGTACAAGACAGTGATGTAGAACTAGGCCCTATCCCATGGAGCATCCAGTCCAAATAAGACCCTTGTCATCTAGCTAGCTTTGTCTACTAGTAAGGAAGTATGGGGTAGGCAGAGGGTTGCTGAGTAGGTACCACGCAAGTGGCAAGGCTGATCATGTCGTAGCAGCTTATTTACAAGCTAAGTACAACACAATTGGCTAGAGCAGTGCTATATACTGCTAGGGCATTGACAAGGGGAGTCTTGCATGGTAGTTTAACATTCACATACCCTGCAAGGTGTCCAGGAAAAGCAGAGAGACAGACAGACAGGCAGGCAGAAGAGGAGGGCAGAGAAGAGAGGAGCAAACGTACCAGAATGGGAGGCAATACTATACACAAATCATACACAGTTCTTGGGAAGAGACATCACCCTAATAATTACTACACCCAAGATTTCCCCACACAGCCCCTATGACTAGAGGCTGCTTTGGGCCCAAATCCATCCCCTAGTGGAATTTAGCTCAGAGATAACATGCTAGTAGAAGTTCCTGGGTTCGGATGGTGCCAACAGAGACCGGGTGACAGAGATCAGCCACTTGCTTAAACCACAGCTGGAAGCTGAGAGCTTCTCAGAGAGGGATGAGAAGAGGCAATCATGGCATAGGACGCCTGGTGAGCTCGCCCCAAAGCTTTCAGCTTCCTTGGTGTCATGACACAGGGATAACTTGCCTCTGAATTATTTGACCAGCTTGGCCTCCATAGCACCTTACAGACATTTCCTGCTTAACCCCCACAACACCCCTATCAAATAAGGGGTTATGTGCTTCTTTCCCTTTGGACAGAGGTGGGAAATTGCAGCAGAGCAGATAAGTAAAGTGACCAAGGCTAAAAGAGGAGTCAGTATCAGGGTTAGGACTCCAAATCTGATGCTGCCTACTCCTAGGCTCATGTGGCTACACAGGGAGCAGGGAGAGAGCCAATGGGTAAACAGGCATGTGATGAATTAGTTGGTGCTCGTGATACCGATGGGGATGGAATCAGCGTTGTGTATGCGGTGATTTTTTACCAGGCACTTTATTTTGAGGAACCCAGTTTAATTTTGAGGATAAATATATACTCAGAGTCTCAAGGTACTTCTAAATGGAGCAGGGATATTTCACCGTACTCAGGAATCCATCCCTAGCATGTCCCCCCTTTCCTGATCACTGCATACTTCGCTCTCCCAGTCAGGGTAAGTTAAAAGTATCCTGGGGCTGGAGGCATTAAACCTGCCCTTTCCCTTGCAGACACTCACTGCCCTTTTCCCAGGTGTCGGGTGGGGAGGGTGGACATTGCATGTAGCACATGTTGCCTGCGCCAGTTTGTGCCTGCTTCCTTCTTACCTTGTGATATATTGGGAAGGGGAAGAATTGAAGGGACCCAACTGGTTTTCAGTGCACCTTCTTCTCCCTGGATCCATGTCTCTGCAACTGGCAGTGATCAGCCACCTACTATGCATTGACTCATGGGTTACCTCTGACGGCAGGTCACAGATTCTGTGCTAGTCCTTCCCAGCCTCCCCCATAGTCTTGTGCGCCAAGCCACCAGGGTCCCCCAAATGAGGAGAATGCCACTGCCCTCCCTACCCCACCTGAGCTGCTTCCGGGGCGCCCACCCCCAGGACAACGTGCCACAGCCAGCCAAGGAGGGCCCTTGTGCCAGGGAAATACCAACTATTTCAGGATGCAGGTGGACAAGAGGGGACTGGTTGGGCTGCTCCTGAGCCAGCGATCTGCAGTTCAGGGGGATTTCTCTGCATCCCTCACAAATCTGGGGCCGGAGTCTTATCAGGTGGGTTTTACAAATGCAACCGAAACAACAGCTTTGGGTTGGCTTTGCAAACCACACAGGAGACCAGAGCCTTAGCCTGATAAATCACAAGTCCCATGAGGCCAGGAGCAATTTTAACCCGGACGAGGGTGGAGCGGACTTCCCTTGGTGAGGAGGGACATGAAACTCTTCAATAAATTTGGGTTGCACATCGTTGCCTCACAGCAGAATTTGAGCCAGTGCATCTTGTGGCCATCGAATCAAGAGCTATGTTCTGGGTTTGGGGAGGTCAAGTAACTTCCTGGCCTGGGCAAGGAAATGGTGCCACCAAGCAAAATGGTTCCCCACCCCCTCCCACTGCAGAGCCCCACCCACTTTTTGCCGTATAGAGATAAAATTTCGACTTGGCTGCAACAGAGCTAACCCTACCGGGCCACTCAGATCAGTGAGGATCTTGAGAGGAGACCATAGTGAAGTCCTGATGTGAGCCCCTCCTGGCCCTTCCCTGTCCCCTTGTCCGCTCACATGGTGGAGTTTGGATACTGCGCCCAGCCCACCTCCTTGTACGCGGCAGTCACGTTGGTGTAGATGAGGCTTCTCATCTTGGTCCAAGCTCTCTGCACCTCTGGGGTGAAATCATTGGCATATTCTTCAGCAATGACCTCCAGCATGACACCGGTTAGGATCTGAGGGAGGGGGGAGACAGAGGAGAGTTACCAGGTTCTCCAGGGCACAGGAGGAGCGGGTAGAAAGCAATGGGGTAGGAGCCCCTTCTTCAAAACAACCCTACTGCTGAGTTTTGGCCATTTGCCCTCTGACTGAGCTAGCTAGTAACCATTGAACCACAGGGCTAGAAGAGACATCAACTGTCATGGCACCATAACCTGATATTGGTCCCCCCCATCTACAGCTTTCAAAGAGGCTCACAAATGTTTGTTCGCCTCACCTCAAGGCATAAATTGCATTGGGCAAAGGGGAAACCTGAGGCAACTACAAGCTCAACCATCCACTCATTTTCAGGTGTCTCAGATTTTGGGTTCCTAATTTGAGACGCATTCACCTGCTCCTGCTCCGCTTATGCCGAACGCAGAAACAAGGCAGCAGAGTCGTGTAGGTGCTCCCTGCCGTCACTCACCAGGTCTCTGTGCCCAGCGTGTTCAAAAGTGACCTCAGTGGGTCTCGCCAGCCCAGGCTTCACTGCCTCATTCCTTGGCCCAAGCTGAGCTACCCCAGGCCTGATGCACCTCAGTGCTGACAATTCACCATTCTCACTGAAGGCAGTGGCAACTGTGGGTATATAACTCCCTTGAAATTCAGGCTCTAGGGGATGTGGCATCTATGTGAGCCATGGGCAAGTGGTTCAGACACATTTGTAAGTTCAGATTTACAGACGGTCTCAAGATGTTAAGTATGGGCAGAGCAGGCCATAAGCACTGCAGGGCAGCTGCAGAGTGTGAAGCTGGTTAGCCAACCCAAGCCCAGTGGTGTGTGCCAACCACTTGAGGACCCATCCTCCAGCACTTGGTTTTCAAAGGTGCCATGCACCCACATTTCCTTCAGCTCAACACTAATGTATATCAGACCCATGGTATTTTGTACTGGGCCAAATCAAAGTGCCCCAAAGCTTTTGCAAGCTTTGTCCTAAGAAACTACTTTCATGTCACCCAGAAAATCAGTGACAGTTCAAGGACGAGAACCCAGGAGCCCTGCCCCTGCAGCCTGCCTGCCCCCATTCCAACGGAGCAACAATGAAAAATTCCCCAGGAAGTGGGTTTCTGAAGATAAATTGATTTAGGCCATTTAGAAATGTTTTCTTTTGATGCCACAGAAATGGCTCACTCCTGTTCTGACTTTGCACGTTATTACCTCTCGTGTTGTGTGATGCAGAAAGTTAGGGAAAGTCATTTCAAAATGGAAAACTAAACCATTCTGCTCTTCTCTTCATGGAACCCACCATTTTGGGTCCTTCTTTCTTTTCCTTTCAGAACGGACGTGCGCGTGCAAAGCGCTTGGCTTTCGGCAAATTGGAATTTTCTGGTGGAAAAATGTTCCATTGGAAAACTTCCAATCAGATCTAGGAAAGGCCCATAAGGCTGGACAGCGTCCTTGGGAGTAGGATGAACTTGTGCAGCCGTCAGGGGACTTGGCAACACTGCGGTGTCAGTATGATCCTTCCCTCCTTCCCTTGCTTCCCCGTGAAGCGTCAGAGACCCTCACTCCAGCCCTTTACCTTGAAGTACACAGGCTCCACTTTGTGCTTGAGAGCATGGGCCTTGCCCACCAGGGCCAAGACAGAGGAGACCTTTTCAGAGTCGTTGAGGTTCTCTACCACAGTGTTGATGGCACCCATGACCCGCCGGGCATGCTTGCGCAGCTGCAGGCTCCTTTCCATCTCCAGCGGGTCTTCCATGTGCTTGAACTGGCTGAAGTACTGCTTGGCAGATGGGAAGTTGACAAAAAACCTGCGTTGTGCAGTTGAGAGAGAAGAAAAGTGGGGGAAAAAGAGAGAGAAGCCAAGTTAATTTCCCTGGGAGATGGATGTAGGTTGATGTAAAGCAGGGGAAGGGGCTGACGGAGAGCAGGGGGAGGCAGATGCGGGGTCTACACCCGGCTCTCTCAGGAACAGAGCGAGTGAGTCCATCTCTTTCAAGGATGCTGTGATTTTTGAGGCAGAGCATTGCATCTCCCACGGCATTCATGAGAAACTGTGAAGCGTGGCTCCCCTGAAAGTCAGCTCATTAACTCCTCTGCTCTGAGAGTTAAGTCATCTTCCCAGTCAATAAATATTCATCATCCTCATCATTAGCACTCTTGTATCGGCAGGCCCCAACCCAATTCAGGGCCTCCTCATGCTAGGCACCGTGCCCACACAGAGTGTACGATCCCTCCTGTCCCAAAGAGCTTGCAGTGCCTTTGCAAAGACATTTCTTCTCTCAGCAAACAGTCTCTGAAAAAGACACCCCTCTGAGGGCTCCCCTCAGCCCCACGGCAGCAGTTTTCCCAGGCTTTCCTGAGGAAATGAGCTGCGCTTTGTCCCGGCGTGTCCACATAAACTGAACAGTCCTCACCCAGTCACCCCTCTTACGAATCCCAGGAGTCTTCACAAGTGTAACTAAGAGTAAAATTGACCCAAAGGATCACTAAGGGCTTGCAATGAGACCTGGGATCAGGGCTGAGGAGGCTCCCATGGAGCTGGTGCATCCAGGAGCTACTGCCTTGCCCACTGGGTGACCCTAGGATGGTGCCTCCTCCATGTCCTGAGAGAAAAGAGAGAGAAAGGAGCAGCCCGGAGGAGAAAGGAATGGTCCAGCCTCAGCCGTCCTTCCATGACACCCACAAAGGAGGTAAAACAGCTACAGGAGCCACTTAGGTCTAACAAGACAACTTAACCCAGGGGTGGGTAAAATGCAGCCTGAGGGCCAGATGCAGCCCACCAGCCCATTCTATCCAGCCCGCGGAGCCCCTAAAAAATTTAGAAAATTAATATTTATCTGCCCCTGGCTGCCTGTCATGCGGCCCTTGATGGCTTGCCAAAACTCAGTAAGCGGCCCTCCGCCCAAAATAATTGCCTGCCCCTGACTTAACTCCTGATGAAGTTCAGCGGACATGAAGGGAGTCAGGGATGCCTTAGCTGCACAACACCAACCCCTTGAGCCCATCTCTATTCCCCAGTGGTTCAGGTGTCCACACTTGGACTCAATGATCTAATAGGTCCCTTCTGACCCTAAAATCTATGAAAAAGCTATGAAATCTATGCCTTTGCTGCTGTTATTTCAGGCCCCTGTAATCTGCTTGGGAGAGAGAGAGCAGCAGCAAACAGGTTGTTTCAGTTGCTGCTTCCTTAGGAAGGCGGCGTATGGGCATGGAGCTGAAATGCTGGGGACAAAAGGGCCCTGGGACTTCTCCTCTGAGCTTGGAGTCCTTCTGCCCTGTGTGGAGTACCTGTCTCGGGGCAGAGACCCTATTCTGACACGCTAATGAATCGAGCCAGCTCCGTGTACCAGAAGGTAGGTGGCGAGGGTGCCTGGAAGGGCAGAAGACGCCCTCTCATAGACCTCTGCGCATCTTCCAGCACCATCGCTCGCAGCAGGTTGCCTCCAAAGTGCTGTAACTCCACCGATGTACCTGGCGTTACTCCAGATTTACACCGGGCTGAGCTAGAAGAGGATTTGGCTCATCCTCGCCACTCCAAACATCCGAAGGTTTGAGCAGCTGTGCACTCTCTCTGTCTCCTTATGTGTGTACATTAGACTGGACGGGAGCCAGCGTAGGCTGCTCAGGAGGTGGTAGACTCGGCTCCTGGGGCTGTCCCCTGATGTCTGCATTGTCCGCAGCTCCAGACAAACACCCCCCGCCAGCCAGCTGCCTCCTCCCTTGCACCAGGCTGGCACATACACGCGCCCCCCTGCACACAGCTTGTTGCACCCCCATCCAATGCATCTTCCCACCTCAGAGGCCAGGTGGGCTCATCGCCTCTGCTCACCAGCCCATGGGTAATTGCAATTTGAGGAGCAGATTCTCGTTTACCACTTCATTATCCTCTCCCCCTTCTGCTGGCTCACAGAGGATCCGGGGGTGGGGGGGTTGCCAGGAAAGCAGCGTGAGGCAGCGAATGGAAGATACGGCACTTCTGTTGCTTCCCCGAGGCATCTGGGATTCATCAGATGGCCCAAAATAGGTTTCAATGTGTGAAGAGTGTGCAGCGGGGTGGGGGGAGGTGGGGGATAAGGTGTCGGCTTTAAAAGCAGAGAGGGAGCTGCAAAAAATCTCCTCTTTATTATTTTGGAGCCTCCCCCAGTAAAGGCCTTGCGGCACATCTGTTCCCTGTCAGGGAAAATCATGTTCTGGGCCTGGATCCCTTCAGGTCCCACCGTCCTGGCTCTTTTAGCCCACCTCTTTCTATTCAGCAAGACAGAAATGGAGGGGGGCTTTTAAGAGAAACGCAGATGGTATCACAGCCCGGGGACAAGGCTTTGGGGACCCGTATCGCCTCCTGCCAGAGCGTTAGCAAGATGGATGAGCCTCATTAAAGCAGGACAGTTGTGGCTAGGGAGATGTTATTGTTATGGATGTCCCCGGCCTTTCCGAGAGACCATCACTATGAATGCTCCCCCGATCCCTGTGCTTCAAGGTTTCTGTCTGCAGTGCTTCCCAGCAGAGGGACAGATGTTCCTCCTCCCTATGAACAGGATTTCTTCTGCTGTTCCTGCTTGGCTATGCGCCCCTGCCTCTGCACCCGGATCCTTGCTAACTCCATTCTGCTGAACTTCTTTCTCTGCCTCTTCTTCCTTCCTCCCCACCTTGCAAGCTGTCACACTAGATAAGAAAGGCAACAAACAGCCCTGAGCACACAGACTGGAAAAAAATCAATACCACTCTCAGTACCCAGATGCCCTTCACAATGTCAGATCTGGTCATCTCAGTGCCCGGGGTCCCAAATCTCTCCTCTGCAGTGACATTCCAGGCTGCTCTTTGCTGGCCTGTGTGGTAGCCGGACCATCCTCCCAAGGGTCTGCCCCCCACGTGCCAGGCTGCAGTATTGGAAGAGCCGCCTAGCAAACCCTGCTGTCACGCTGCAAAGGTGGCGAGGGGCGCTTGTCCCTCCTGCCCACCTGTGCAGTGCTGAACGAGGGGCATTCAGCCGTGGAGACAGGACACAGGGAAACAGCCACCAGAAGAAGAGCCACCCTGACTTGAAGGGTGGAAGATGTCTATCACGAAACCTGTGTCGGTGCCAAAGCATGGAGGTCCTGAGCCTCTTCCCAGGGCAGGAGCCAGAGATCAGGAAGAAACACTGTGGACATCAGCGCAGTGACACCAGGGAGCGAAACTCCTGAGATCTGGTGCAGGACCTGCACAGAGCTGGCAGTCAGATTCATGGCCAGTGCAACCCCGTGGCATCCAGAGATGGATTTCCCTAGTGGAGGTTTTCCCTGTCTGTGGTTCTTAAGGACCAGCTTTCATCTCCCAGCCCCTGAGGATACCATGTGTACCCGGATGGGCTGGGAAGAAGCCTGAGGTAAGCTGCTTGAGGTATTTACATTAGAGATGTGGCAAGCTGTTTCACTTGCAAGTACAGCCCAGGGCACACATGGCATGCTCCACTGTGCTTCACTTGAATTGTGAGCTACCAAGGCAGGCTCAGGTGCCCAGTGGGCCTGAAAGCCCAAGCGAGGCATTTAGACAGACCGAGAGAAGCAGTGTAGTATTCTGGGGGCACAGTTCTGCTTGCAATGGTTGTAAATGGGGATGTGCCAATGGAATCGCACTGATGTTAGTCTCGTGTGAAGTGGGGGAAGGACCTGTGTGTATCGCACTAGAGCTGGCTGAATATCTGGAAAAAAAAAAAATGGTGAAAATGTGTTCAGGCAAAAGCTGAGAATTCCCTTTGCTATTCACTGCCCCTTTTATTTCTTCTGTGTTTGCAAGTTGCTCTGTGTTTGCAAGAAACAGAAGGTGTTGTGAGTACTTGTTTTCTCTTCTCTTGCTCTGCCTAATGTTTAAATGCATTGCAAAAAGACAAAGTTCACTAGCCTTTTATGATGAGCGATATGGCAATATTTCCTCTAACCAAGTTTTAGGTGATTAGTACCAGCAGTGGAAGGGTAATCCATAAAGCCAATGGCAACCCCCAGGTAGATATCTCTGTGGCCAGAGTGTCAGAGCATCATCCGGTCCTTTACATCAGGGCTGTCTAACTGACAACCTGCAGGCCACATCTGACCCATGAGGGGCTAGCCTGGGGGCTCCTGGTCTCCCACCACTCCCCCATTGCTCCTCAGAGAGAAGTTGGGCAGGAAGGGACCTCCACAGGCCATCTGGTTCAGCCCCCCGGCTGAGGAAGGATCATCCCTCTCCAAACCACCCTGTACAATCCATAATCTAAACTCTACATAAGACTACCATCAACCCTGACACAACACAGACCTAGCACCCTACCTGGCCACAGGTACAGCATCCTGCTTCTATAAACAGTTGTTAACATGCTCAAGAGATCCCTGGTAGAGGGTCATGCCCCCTGCTACAGAGGAAGGCAAAGTCCCCCCCAGCCCATACCAATCTGACCATGGGGTCAAATTCCTTCCTGACCCCAAATACGGTGATTGGTCTGATTGTGAGTGGAGGAGCAAGACCCTCCAACCAGGAGCCTCTGGCTTTGGTCCCAGCAGGAGCACTGGCACACCCCGGGGTCTCTGGGCCGTGGCAGCACAGCAGAAGGAGCCCAGGGAGCCCACTGCCCGTGTGGCAGAGGGGCAGCAGCACGCTCCGGAGTAGGGTCCTGAGGGGTGCATGTGGCATGCATCCCTTGTGGCATGCAGCCCCCAACCACTCCAAAGTCAGATAGCTCTGCTTTACTTAGTTATCTTCACACCAGTTTCCTTGCAAAAAAGGGATGGCCTATTACTATTCCCTCTTTAGAGATGAGACACTGAGGCACAGACAAGCTGAGGGACTTGGTCAAGGTCACAGCAGTTCTCTGTGGCAGGCTAGGAGACCATCCTTCCTCTGCATGAATAAACTTAGGCCCTTTGGAGTGAAACCTGTGGCCTGGATCAGGGGGAAAAAACACAAAACGTTTGATTCAGAAAAGAAGCGCCCAACGTACCTCACTTAAACGTGAATAAACCTTTGGAAAAAGCAGCTCCTAAGTAATTGCCAATAAATTCAGAAGATTAAATTATCTTAAAAGAGAGCCATAAGCAGAGAAAAAGAAGAAGAGGGAAAGTAACTCTAATTATGTTTACTAGGAGGCTCTCCCCCGTCCCTCCCTCCTCTCCCGCCTTCAGTATCTATTTCTGTAATTCAAACATCTTCATATCTGGGAATCCCCTTCCTCCCCCTTCATCATGGTCATTACAAATATGATATTTACCACCACTGATCACGCAAAATGATTGATAAAAAACAGATGCCCAAATCCTGATGTCGTTCAGTTCCTTTTTAAGTGATTCCATTCTGCTCTCGCGTCCGCTTTCCGCGAACGGCAGCTGGACAAAACGGACAGGATGTTCTAAGAGCAATAGTTTTTTTCCTTCTCCCTTCGTCCCTGTTAACCATTTTAAGGAGAGGCTCTTTATCAGCAACAGAACCAAAGGAAATAATTAAGGTGCGAGATTACTGCAAATCCAGGGGTTTTGCTCAAGGGATCGAAGCTTATCACTGCCACAACACCCACGGCAGATAGCCCATCCAACAAATTAACTCATAAAGTAATTTCTGAGTGTGGACACATTTCCTTCCCCCCCTCTCCAGGGCAGAGCTGACTGGATACCCAGCCTGCCTAGACTGCAGTCGATTGCCACATGCTTACTTGGGGTGCCCAATAAGTCACTTAAATGCTCTATGCTTCAATCTTCCCAGCTATAAAGTGGGGAGAAGACCAATAGCCCCTTTATAAAATGCTTGGAAAACTACAGGTGAAAAGACCCATGCAAGCACTGACCATTGGCAGCTATTTGCTATGATTTCTTAAGATACCTTGGCTATTTCTGTCTTGCTGCTCACTGTGAATAGGAAAAAACCCCTGTTTAAACCCACAGAGCACCTATTCTGTTTTCAAATCCTTTCTTACAGCTCACCGCTGCACACTGCCTGCAACACACTTAAAAGGAGCAACGAGTAGGTGGGCCGTGACAGCTGTTTATTGCACTTACAACAGCCTCGCTCTTTGCCTTGTGCTCTCCCTGCGGTTGTCATGTACACCTGGTTGCTTGTCATCTTTTTTTTCAGGTCAGGGTCTCTTGTTTGGGTTGTATGTGTGGACTGCACCTTGCACAATGAAGATGGACCCTGGCCACTATAACCACCACCAATAATTCATTCATAGCATTGGACAAGGTAGGCTGCTGCCCACAAAAGCTCATGCCTCTCTGAACCATTTGTTCCTAAGGTTGCCATCCTGCCCTAATTTCCATTAATAATAATGAAAATGTAAGGGCAAATAGAAATACCTTATATCACCGAGCTACCTCAGGCCAGACTACTTGCAAAGTTATACTCACACTCTCCTGTCTGGGGGCCTGGACATTTATGAACATGCTCTTCCTCAGACACCTCTGAGGGCTGGACCCTGGTAGAGGGAATAGCTGGGGCAGACTCATGGATCAAGGCAAAGCGGATGCAAAAGCCAAAGCTGACTGAATGTCACTAAACCCAGTTGACTGAACTGCGTTGAATAAACTCTACAGGTGGCTAAAATATACAACACATCTCCTTTTACTTTGCTTCAGGAGCAACATCTGATCCCACCAACAGACTTCAAACCCACACTCAGTCCATATTCAGGACTGGGGCAGGAAGATATGAAGATCTGCTCTGGGCCCTTGTCTATGCCCTGGTGTGAGAGCCCTCTAGTCCCATTACAAGCTATGTGAGTGGGGTTTCACGTCAGCAACCAGGACTGGGCTCAGAGAGACATCTTTACACCCTTCCCTGCTTCCCCTGGACAGTAGGTGAAGAAGAGGCTGCTATTAAACACTGGGAACAGCCATAAATACGGAGTCAGCTTTGAATGCCGGTGAAAATTTGTAGCTGTGTGAGTCACCCCAGAAAGTTTGGTACAGACGATTGGAAAGCATTTTCTGCTCCTGGAGCTGCACAATGCCATGTAAGATAGGTGACAGGACATCTGCTGTTCCTGTTCAAAGCAGCCAGCTGGACAACCAGTTCACCAGCCTTTACTGAGGACAGCAAGAAAGCATGTTCTGGTCAAAAGCTGCTTCTGCCAGGAGTCCCGGAGTGAGAAGCTTGTTTGGATGTTGGCTGAACTAGACTTCACCCCAGTAAGCAAATACCCAGAGATAGTAGCAAAGGGGGCTCCTCCTGCCAGCAGGTCTCAGGGGCTGGGGTGCCCAGCCTGTCCAGTAGCTCTCAGAGTCATGTCAGGAGGAAGCCAAAACACCACACTGACCCCGAGGAAGGACACAAACCTTGCAGGTCTGCAGAGGAAAACCAAGTTGTGATTGAAACAGGGGCTGCCACTTATGCCGGCTTAATCTGCATAGCACGGGGAACAGCGGCAGTGCAGACAGCGTCACGGGCTGCAGCATGTGCTAGAAACCGCAGTGCAAACTCGCCAGGGACCTGGGTACCAAGTGGTTGGCAGTGTGGCCCTGAGACCGAAGCAAAGCAGGCCTTTGTCTTAATAGAAATGACCTGAAGTAACAACGCTCAAGCTTAGATTCATGCGATTGTCTCAGAGGCCAGAAGCTTTCCGGAGCACCCAGCCACATATTACAAAGCTGCTTTGCGAACAGTCTCTGAAGGGAAGAGGCTGAACGTTTAAAAATGGACTAGCAAAAACCTTATAAAATACCCTGTCTTGAGAGGAGTGGACAGCACGGGGGTGGGAAGACAACTGTACGACTGAGGTCTCCGTTTCTGTCTCCAACTCCCCTGACGCTGAAAAACGCAGTCCCTTTTGGAGGATTGTTCCTGTTTCCCCTTTTTTTTGGTGTCGTTTCCCCACAAGACAGGAACATGGGCTACACCTAGCAATCGAAGAGTCCTCCCGTTCCTGCCCCAACGTTGCACAATACAGTCGACCTTCTGTCGACAGCTGCCTGTCCTCTGTAACGTCGTTATCTTGATTTGAGCAGCCCCAGCTTTGATTTATCAAAGGCTTTCCGAGATGCTCACCTCAAAGAGCTGAGGCCACCGCTGTGCTCTGAAGTAATTACACTTTCACAATGTGGAAGCTGGTCAGGTATAGTCATTTCGCCACCACAGGCAGCACATCTTGCTAGACTGTGTAATGGCCTCCAAATTCACTCTGTCTTCATTATACCTGTGGATATTGCTGGAGGCTCAAACATCTCCTGATTCATAAATCTAACTTTCCACTCAGTGCTCTGCGAGCCCTCAATCCTGACAGTATCTATTTTGGTTTTATGGGAGCCACGTGGTTTTTGCAGTGCTGTCTTGCAAGAGCCATTATAGAAATGACTTTAGTTCTGGGCATCAGGGATCTGGCCTCATGCTAGGAAACCCACGTTCCTGTCTCCAAATGCCTCGCTGGGGTTTTGGTTTCAGGTTACACAGGTTGGTTTTATCTTAAGTCTTCTTTTTTTTTTAAATTTCCAGTTTAATTTCCACTTTCCCTAAGAAAGGGGCTTCTCACTGCTGTTCGTAGCTAAGATTCAACACACGGTGTGTGCTCCTGGCGACGTGGCCCCCTGGCAGTGGATACAGCTCTGCGTGAGAATCCAGCCAAACAATGCCTCCAAAAAGTGGACAAATCAGCAAGGGATTGGGCAAACTTATGGAGGAAAGGTCCATCCCTGGGTACTGAACACAGAAGAGAGGGCTATAGCCGCTGACTCAAAACTTCCTATGCCTCTGACTGCTGGGCGGTGCAGTGGGAGAGGGGTGGGAGGCGGAAAATATTGAACATGCCCTGTTGAGCCTGCCCCCCAGCACCTACCCTCTGCCATTTTATTAGAGGAACCTGCTAGTTGTGAAGTGACAGTGGGCCTGAGCTCACCAGGAGCCTCAAGCCTCTCCCAATGGTTAGAGGGAGGCTGCTGGATGAACCCAGGAAATGGCAGTTCTTCTTTCATGGGTTGGTCTCCTTGGTAAGGTGACTCGAACATGGTTAAAGGGATGACCCAAAGTACCGTGGACATGAGCCATGTTGGGCTGTTCCCTCACTTCCTTTTTCATTACTGGAGGTGCTCACCACTGCACCCCACTCTCCTTGCGATGCTGTTACTTGAAGTAGCCCATCCCCAGCCTTCCAGTCCTGTGAGCATGGTTTATTCTGGCTGAGATGAGGAGCCTCTCGACAAAAAGATAGTCCCCTCCCCAGCTCCGAGCCATTCAGCCAGCCCAGGGAGGTGGTCACTGCTCTGGGAAGGGAAGAAAGGGTTCTTTCACTCTGTACCCCACATCCAGGTATGGTAGGAAGCTGGTCAACCTGGAGGAGCAGGAGTTGCCCATGGACGACTTGATCCAAAACCCCAGTGATATCCATGGAAAGATGGCCATGGATGTCAACCAATTTTGGACCAGGCCCTGGGAAAGATGACCTCCTGAGGGCCCTTCCAACCCAAATCTTCTATGATACTATGAGCCTACGAAAGAGCAGGGGGTCCGCCAAAGACCACAGGGGCCCTATTTAGTTTGCCTGGGAGCTAGGATCCAAAGGGATTAGGCAGCTTGCTGAGTTCTGTAGTAGTAGACTGAACCTAGACCGCTAAGGTCCTACTCTAGTACCTTATTCTCACAGCCCTCCTCTTTTCCCTAAATGAAATGCTGATTAAAGCAGAAGAGAAACCACCATGTAAACAAACATTAAAGAACTGGCTCAAATAAACAAAAAATTAAGTCAAGAGTTAAACATCAGGTACAATGATTAAGTAACTCAGGGGCGGGTGGGACACTGGGCAATGATATGATTGAGGATTATGATCCTAGCACTAGAGCCCACTAGGACTGAATACAGGGACAGGGATGAATGCAGGGCTAGTCCCTGTCAACATGCCTGGCATCAGGTATGAATTTCTCTGTTGTTCTTTGTCTGCCTCATCCATTCAGATGGTCAGGTTTTGTGGACAGGGACTATCTCTTATTCTGTGTGCGGATAGCACCTAGTGTGAGACAGTTTTGATCCTGACCACAGCTGGGGATTATGAGGACAATATAATATAGCACAGGGTGCTACAGGGGACACGGTGATCAAAAAAGAGTCCTGCATGGGATTATTAGCTAAGCACACTGGGCATGAGAGCACAGCAATGGCCTTTCTTCAAAGTACTGCTGGAAAGCTGTTGAAAGCTCTGTGCAGCCCAGAGAGTTTGTAGCTGCAACCCCTTTCCAGGGCACCAAGCATTCATCATGCCTATCACTTGCTTTGCATATACACTGGGAGCTTACATACCAGGGCAGCTCATTGACTTGGGTAGGCACTTTTAAACCTGAGGCTACTGTTCATGATCTGACTCTTGCATCCTTCTGTCTCCTCTTAACAGTGCACATATGCAGTTGCCAGACGATCATAGTGTCTGTTGCCATCTATCATTGCTGAGGCTTGCACTTCTTGAGAGCATTGCTAATACCCGCCGGGGTACAGAGTTTTGCCACTGACTTGTGTGATTCTCTCAGTTCTTGTCATGAGCTCACGGTGAGTTCCCCAAGCCCCGTCTGCTGCAAGCAGTGCCAAGCCAATCGCTCCAACTTGGCATCATCAGTGGGTCCTAGAACACCAGTGCCAGATACTAACCTCTGGGGGACCTTTCAGTCCCTGAAGGATGAGCAGCACCATACCAGAAACGACTTTATATCCATTGGCACCTCCACTAGCTTGGTGCCCAAGGACCCTGTACAATTACCCACTTTCTAAGACTGTATAGTGATCCTTAGAAATGAAGCTAACAGGGATGATTTGCCTTCAGCAGCGAGTCCTTGTCAGGCACACTGGTATTTCTAAGGTCGAGAAGCATATGATGCGTAAGCAGCACAGCTCACTGCTCCAGTGATAAATTAAATTCTTAACTTCTACCAGATAACACAAGGTCTGTCCTTTCAGTGATTTTAATGAGCGCTGTCGCTCGACAGACAGAAACACTCCGTAGCCCACAGCAAAGATGTTTTGTGCATTTATAGAATCAGATAATCATATAGAGCCATATTTGCCTCTTCTCACCTACACCACAGCCTTCTCATTAAATGGAGCAGTTTAACTGAGCAGAAAAGTTGGCCCACACACACCCTGTTCTGGCGCAGAGATCTTCATGGGTTAGCACACATCAATACTGCTAATCACTAGTTGCATTACAGACAGTTCGATGGCTAGCCGTAACAATTGGTTTTGCTCTTCTGCTATTGCTACTGCAGTACCTGCTATCTTGAGGGCAAAAGTGGGAGTCTTTTGAGATTGATTCAGGGAACATTTCTCAAACTTGTTCCAGTTCACTAGAACTTTTTTAATGATCTTCAGACTGGAGGAAGCATTCAGATACAGCAAATGAGATTTGAAAATAATTCGCTACAGCAAAACATTGAAAGAGAAAAAGGAAAGGAGAAGATATCATTCCAGCTTTACAATGTTCTCGCCTCCCCAGGGAAGGTTTTGAAATAAACCTGAGATAGGTGAAGAATGAATTCTGTAGGACTCATACAGCAGGACAACAGCAACTCGGGACAAGAATATTACATGTGCTGAGAGTCAGGATAGATGTGGGGATTAGGGATTGAGCCAAGAGACCTGGGATCTATGCCCAGCTCTGTTCCTACTCTGCTCATATCAGATAAGTAATGTCACCTGTGCGTGTCTTTGCAGTAGAGACAAGACACAAGGGTGGGAGGGGAGACAAAGTCGCGGGACAGGAAATGCTGTGTGTACTCTACACAGACACAGTGCCTAGACTAGTGAGACCCTAGCCTCAACTGCAGCTTCTAGGTACTACTGCAATAGAGACTACAGAAATACACAGGAAGACTAACAAAAGTGCAGTGAAAATGTAAGAGAGATTCTCTCAGGAAGGCTTCTCCATCCATCCACCATCCTACAGACCACATCACTCCCCTGCTTCTCCACCGTGCCCCACTTTTCCTCCCAATCGCCAGTACTCATT
>NW_017728928.1:13522933-13618088 GCF_001723895.1 Crocodylus porosus
AAGAGAGATTCTCTCAGGAAGGCTTCTCCATCCATCCACCATCCTACAGACCACATCACTCCCCTGCTTCTCCACCGTGCCCCACTTTTCCTCCCAATCGCCAGTACTCAAACTGACCCCAACACACTGCCACACACTCCTTCTCCTGTATGACAGCATCTAACATCCCTAAGCAATCACACAGAGCAGCGATACCAGAAAGTGTGTAGAACATGTCCGTCCTGCTAGCTAGGGTTGACCCTGTGCATGCCTTCAACCAGCCCCAGCCACCCCTCCTCACCTGCATCTTACCATATAGCCACAGCAAATTGGCTTTTTATCCCTCCAGCAGAGCCCTTTTAGGAATCAGTCTCCCCACTACTTGCCTCAGCTTCTCCTTCTGTGCTTGACTCTAGTTCCCAGCAGTAAAGAAAGGAGGGGGGTGCAGAAGGGCTAGACATCGAGGACAGGAGGTGGGAGGTTTGTGGTTGGAAGGCTCTGGGCTTGTAACCTGCAGTAGGTGGGTGAGTTTGGAATATGCTGGAGGCAGAAGCAGGTGAAGAGAAAAGTTCAGCCTCAGGACCTGAAGGCCAGTGGTGCTCCCAGGATGGGGCTGGACAGCCAGTGAGAGCTGAATTTGGGGGTGTAGTTGGTCGGGGAGTCCAGGTTTGGAGATGGCCTAAGTAGCATCCCTATGCGGCCAACAAGTGTTCCAGAAGCCAGGCTGTAGGACCAGTTAACCTAGATGGGATCCCTACCCATCCTGCATGACCTTCAGGCAACTCTGCTAGGTGAGTTGGGACTTTTGTAGCACTGGAATCCTTAATATTGTTGCCTACTGCAATTTTTCTTGCCTTTCCTGCTTCTAAAGTGCTTTTGCAAAGTTCACACAAAGTATCTGTTTATTAAGCCTGAGGGTTTCCATGAGTTTTCCAAAGTAGTCTTGCTGTGTTTGCTCATTAACTCAGCTGAGCCAAATTTTTCCAGGCAAAACATTCCCTCACTGCCTCCCCAAAAGGCATAGTCACTTCAACCAAGACACATGAGGAATTCATGACAAATTAGTCTCAGTGCTTTGGCCCCCCAAAATTTAATAAATGGGGGGGGGAAACAGGTTGCAACACTTTATTTTGATGTTTCAAATCATTGCAACATGTTGATCCCAACCTGACCTTTCATTTTTGTAATGTGTCTGAATTTAACAAGAGAGAAAGAGAAAGGAGGCAGGGGAAACACATTGGAAACCAAATATTTTGTTTTACATGGAACAAAAAATGTTTTCCTGCACCTTGAAATTCGTTTGGTTTCGAGGTTTGGTTTGGGCTTGTGTTCCTTGTTGGTTTTCTCTTTCGTTTTTTGATTTGGCAAGAAAACCCCAGAATTTTTCTATTGAGTTGACCTGAACATTTTTAATGTTTTGCTTCAGTTAATGAACTCACTTGGCCCTGCTCTTTACTAAAGCTGTTTGCATTTAAACCTAATGGTGCCCATGGCTTTTGGAGTGCTTATGTTCAACACCCTTGACAAACACTGGCTGGCCCAAATCCTGCTGTTTCAGAGAGGAGAAAACTCCTCTCAGAAGCAATGGGGGCTGCTTCTCTATTTATAATGACTCCTCTTTAGATGACTCCGGTTGGTGTGTGAGAGAGTGTAGGAGAGAGAAGTGTAGAGCACCAGGCAAGGAAGATATTCTGAGGCTGAGAAGAAGCTGAAACTATAGCTGTGAAAATTAAGATGAAATCCATCTTAAAAGGACATAGGCTTGGTGTATTGATCTCTAGAAATTATAGTGGAGAAATGCCAGAGCTTTGTAGACCCACAAACGCTAGTTCAGAATGACTGCAGTGTGTTGCAGTGGCTTTGCTACTTCTGTTACTGTTGGTGCTTGATGCAGTTATACAATTTGGTATGCTCTGAAAAGAGCAAATTAAAGCGTCCAAGGTTTTCACCAAAGAGATCGAAGGGGCATCTATCATTCTTCAGTGCCTACATCTCACTCTGTGGGCAGGTTGCTCATATGTGTGCACTGCAAATCTGAACTGCATCGCCACAAAAGCTGTGGGATTTTGTTCATGCCGTGTGCATATGTGCTTGCAGTCGTTAGATGTGTCTCTTTGTCAGAAGTGTGTTTGTAAGATTTTCAAGGTCCTCCAGGGAATTAGATCCCCACTGGCTTTCAGCAGGAGCTTATTCTCAGGGGTATTGTTACATATCCCATCCTGTGTGCACAATGGTGTGTGCTTTCTGCATGCATGCAACGCCAGGATGTGTGCAGTGTATTTGCCTGTATAAGATTCAGCAAGCGTTCAGTGACTGTGTTGGGACTGATGCAGATCTGTACTGCTGTAAAGCAAGATAAATGGGCTTTCTCTCCCACGTATCATTTCTTATTAACAGAAATAACAAGGTGTTGGGATCTACAGCTAACTCTCGGCAATAAAAGTATCTTCTAGGTGGGGTACAACCTACAATGCGAGCTGCTGAAAGTGACTGCTACTCGTATTTGTGCACAGAGCTCAACTACAGAACAGCAGGAGCTCTTTATAAAGGAACAATTCTCATTCTCCCTAGGTTGCTTTTGGGGAGGCTGCAGCCCAGAGAAATGAAGTAGCTTGTGGGACACTGCAGAGGCAGTGCCAGGGACAGAGAGGAGGTCTCCTGGGGTACAGCAAGGTGCCTACTTCCCCCGGCTGGGCTGCGTCCCCTTCCTTGCCTGCATGTTCCCACTGAAATCTGGGTTCACTGGCATCAGCAAGATGTTGCTTAGGGGGACAAGGCAGCAAAGCTGGGCCCAAGTTCTGTTCAGCTCCTGTTTTCTGAAGGCTTAAGCACATAGTTGTGAAATCAGTAGTAATGTTGAATGCCTTGGCCTGTGGTTTCCTCAGGGAGGAAGACAACTGAGATGAGATTGTGTTTCCTCAGAAGGGCGGATCACCCACCACAGAGGGTCAATTAGTGCGATCCTTTTAACCACATAGCATTGATTCCCAGGGTCTGGCGGTAGCATAGTAAAATTTATTAGCATCATTTATGTCCCAGTAGCCCCTTGAGGCCCCCAGCAGCATCATGCTCTGGCTGCTAGAGAGGGAAAGAGGAAGGATTATCTAAGTATTAGGGCAGTCGCCTGGGAGCTGACTCCCTGCTCTGCTACAGACTTCCTGGGTGTCCTTGAGTAGCTCACTTTGCCTCTGCATGCTTCAGCGCCCACTCTGCCCAATCAGTAATAGCACTGCCTCATGGGGGCACTGAGAGGACGTTGTGATCGAAGGCATGGTGACAAGGACCACGCAGATGCCAGCAGCAGAGGTCAGCTGTGCACATGCGCACAGTAAAAATGCCCGCTCAAAAGAGACCAGGCATGCTGCCCATGGGCAACTCACTTCACCTCAGCTTCCTCTCCCAAGTCCACAGCATATACATGTCTGAGTCACGTACAGGGGCCAGTCAGCACTGTGACAGTACGGCAGCCAGCTCCCAGCTACCCTGTCTCAAACAGGACCCCTGGTCTGTGCTATCCGCACTGAGAGCTGACCCCTCCATCAGGTGGGGATGGCCCAGGGAAAGCAGCCTTGGGTTGTGCCTGGAATCACGAGCTTTCTGTCTACCCAGAACAGGAGCCAGGAGGAGCAGCCCGCGTGTGCTAGGACCCAAGGGGCTTTGACCAAGGCAGAAGGAGAAGGAAGCTATTTCTTGCCGCAGGGCAGGACTCAGAGCTACTGAGCTATCGGCACCTCCCTTCCAGTCGAACAGCATTTTAGGGTAAATAATTGTCATGCACCAAAAAATACCAAGTCACCTCATCCTCTTTCAGCCCCACCTATGCCCTCTCATTGGGCTGCCAAAGGGCCGCGGCCTGCATGCCTCACTGTTTCCAGAAGAAGTGCCTGGACTCTGGCCTGGCGATTGTGTTTCCTACCTGGCTGAGCTGGTTTGCAAACACAGCGTGCTCTTTCAGGGCATAGGGCCACGGTGCCCAGGCCTGTCGCCATGCATTTGTATGACTCACCTCTGTGCGTCAGACATTCCCAGCCTTCCTCTGTGAATTTGCAGTTTCGGGCTCTGGGTCTGTCATAGAAAGCAGTGGCCACTGCCCCTTGGCTTTGCTACCTCCAGCCCTGGGCCTTGTATTTGTTAGCACAGTACAACTCTGTGGGTGTCTGTGAAGGACTAAGCCATTTCCAAATGGGAGAACCAGGCACAGAGTCTGCCCCTGCCCATTCCAGACAGACACAGATAATTGAATGGGAAAGGTGGGGCAGAGGCAGAAACAGGTCCCAGTTTTGCATAGGGCATGAAGACAAACCCTAAATTTGCTCCTTGACCCTGAGAACAATGAGCAACAAGCACAGCTGCTTATTTTTGGCCTGTCTGGCTTAGCGGATTCATCAGGTGGGTTGCTGTTAATAGGACCTGGAGCAATTTATTTGCCTGCCATCTGCTACCAAGTCACTGGGTGTCCTTATCCAAGTCACATTTTGCCTCTGGCAGAAGGCAGGACAGGGCAGCACCTTGGAGACTAAGGTATGAGCTTTTGTAGGCAACAGCCTGCTTGATCAGATGTGTGTGCCTCAGTTTCCATACACAGGGACCGATGCTCTGCCTGCTTTGTAACTCCCCCGGCAATTTGGAGAGAGTGGGCTGGGAAAGCTTGCTGCACCTGTATGGGTGGGCCACATGCTCTCTGATACAGATTGGCTGTCACTTTGCCCATGCATACGAGTACAGCGGGGGATGCACGTGGTCTGAGCGTACCAACAAGCCAAAACACTGTGACCCTTGTAGTTGTCGAGCTGCTGAATCATTTATGAGAAAGTAAAAGAAAAGCATGACTCCATCTCCTTTCCCCCCTGGGCCTGCCAGCAGCCTCTACACATGACCTAGTTCTCCTGGAGGGAGCTATTGCTGATGCCAGCTGTGAAATGTGAAGGCGTGCCGGAGTCAGCCGGGGGAGAGCCGTTAACACAGGTACTGACAATTGAAGCCAGGGCTGTCCTGTTTTTATGATGCACGAATTTCCCCAGGGAGCTCTGGGGTGAAAACGGTATGAAAGCTCAGTTGAGAGCCAATTTCACCCCTGGGAAGGAGGCTTGGCTCTCAGTTTTGGAGCTTCTTAATCTGTCCTTAGAACTCAGCGCTACCCCTGTCCTCTGCTGTCCCTCTGGTTGCCCTCTTCTCCAGCATGGGGTGAAGGCTGTGCATTAACATCTATAGATGGCCTTTGTGAGGGAGCTGTGAGTCACCTGCAGTGTGTCATGTCACAGGGACAATTGAGATCTTTTGGTTTTGCACCAGGGAAAAAAGGATGGGTCACTTGCTATAACCTAGAACCCTTCCTGCTCTTTCCTGCACCCCCACCTCCTTCCCATTGCCACAGGCATCTTGGCAGAGCTCTGGCTGGCAAGAAAGGCAGCCATACAACCCCAAATCTACCTACGTAAATCCCAGGTGCTAAGTTTTAAATAACTCATTTTCCCACCCAGCTCCTGCCTCCCTGGGAATCCTTTTCTTTGCCAAGCCAGTTGCTCTGGCTTTGTTAGCTGGCACTGCCTTGGGGACAATGACAAGGAAACCCCAGCCTGCAGTTCTGGGACATTTAGAATTAAGCATCAAGCAATGCCCTGGGTCTCCAAACAGCCCTGGACATTGGGAAAGTTTGGATGCAGCTCAGGAGTTTACAGCGAGGGCCCCTCTGTGCCTGTCTCTCTTTCCCCTTTCCGATTGCTTTTCAGGCTGTTGTGCAAACCCAAAGCTGAGGATGCTCTCTGACCCCTTGCTTCTCTCAGGAATCATTAGGATTACTTGGAACTTGATTTTTTTTACAGCACATTGACAGCCAAAGCAATGTGCTTGGCTCTCCAGGGCATCTGCCTGTTGTGATGACCACAGGCTTTGCTTTCTTCTCTTCTCCTGTGTTCCTTGTTAGCCTCTCCTCCTACCGCCACCTTCCTGCCCCCTTAGTGTGTCAGCTACACTTGCTGCACATGCGTGCAGCATCGCAGAGATGCTCGGGACTGTGTCACATATCCCATGCCTCGTACCCACCCTCCCTGAAACCACTGATGAACTGGAACTGTTCTGTCCACTTGCAGGTGCCAAGGTGAACTCTCCACTGCAGCCTTTCAGCAGGAGATTGAGGGCAGGAGTCCAGGACATCTGCAACGCTGCGTGACTAATGACTACCCCATGTTCCATCAATCAGGTGTCCATAGCTGCTCCTCTCCCCTCAGCATCCTAAGAACAAGACTCCACGCTTCAACACCACCCACCAGTTGCCCTGGAGGAGAAGGCAGGTGTCAAAAGAGTCCGCCCTGAATCAGAAGCAAAGGCTGCTTTGGACAGAGATGGGGCCAAATGATAGGGCTCAGATCCCCCTCCATGCTGGAGGTGTTCAGTCGCACTTCTACTGATGGGAAAAGCTGCAATAAATATCCAGTATGGGTTTCCCTAACTCTCATGGGTGGAAAATGCTGGGTACTTGTGAGCCTGCAGGTAGCAGCATGCAGCAAGGTCAGGCAAGCAGAAGGCAGTCATAGAAAAAACAGCCAGAGCCTTTGGAGCCAAGAGGACCATCAAGAAACCTCCAGCCAGAGCTCAGAGACCCCTCTTCACAGAACAGCCCCTCAGCACGTCCCACTCCCCTCCCGCCTCCTCATTGTGGCTCAGGTCAACCCCCGAATGCCTAGCTCTCGGGCCTTGTTTGAATGCAAGCCCAACTTGAATCTGTCCTTGCCCAGTGCTGTGGGGCCTTGGGGCTGGGGTTCAGCCCCTGCTGGAAGTGGGGCAGGAGAAGCAGGCATGCGATTCAAGTGCAGATCCTGGGGGGTGAAGAGGTTGGTGCTTTGAAATGATGTATGGAGGTGCTGGAGTAAAAGCCTTGCCTGAAGGCAGTGGCAAAGCTCCCACTGATTTCAGTGGAGCCAGGGCTTCACCCGAATGGTATATTAACTAGGGCAGGAGATCCCCCAGGATGGGGCATCCCGGGCAGAGAATACGCCCGACTAGTTCAAGCTCCGACACAGAGAAGGCTGAGGGATGGCTGGTGGTCCTTCGCTGGAAGTAGCCCCCTCCAGGAGAGTCCCACTGGGGGCGCGTGTTCAGATGCCTGCAGTCGGACGGACAGGGGCCGGCAGGCTTTGCCCACACATCTCATGGGATCTCTGCTGACCCGGTAGCTCCCGTAGGCTCAGGGTGGCCCCCCTCCCAGGAAACTTTCAGATTTGTACGAGTGAGAAATGCATCCGACCAAGTGTCTCTCGGAGCAGGGGTCAGTCCTGAGGCTGATCTCTCCAGAGCAAGGTTTGCACCTGGATTTTGAACACCCCAGTGTTAAAACAGTGGGGATTTCAGTTTGGGTTAAAGTGGCCAAAAAAGGGGCTCTGGGCAGCTTCCCCCCCAGCGCTTGCAGGGGTGTAGAGCAGGAGGTTTATGTTCAAGTCTATATAGCAGGCATCTTTGCTCAGCTCAAGGGGCAATTGGTCATTGTTTCTGTCTGTAGCTGTTCCTCTCCACCTGCCCACCCATCACTGGCTTCTCCTGCAGTTCCTCCTCTCCCCGGAAACCCAAGGCCTTGTCGCCCTCTCCCCTACACCAGGCTTCCTCCCCTGACTTCTCATTTGGGGAGCCAAAGGGCTTGAGACAAGACTGCCTGAGGCTGTGCTGTCCCCAGGGAATATCAAGAGGTTCAGGAGCACAAAAATACAGTCAAAATTCAATGAATAGTGAAGCACTTGCCGAAGGGGGAAACAACCCCTCCAGCCCAGTCCATCTGCTTGAAATGACACCCCCTCCCCCCAGCTCCCTCCTCTGACAAACACCTCTCCCTTTACCTGCAGGTCTCTGGTGGTCCCTAAGGTAGTCACCACATCCCGCTCCCAGTGCAAAAATGTTTTGTGCATCCAAAGCTCACAGACCTATTTTCACATCCCCCCGTCCCCCAGTCCTGCTAGTGACCTTCCGCCCATCCTTAGCAGACAACTTCTGCATTGTTCTTTGTAACTGATGCTCTAGTTCGACAAGCAGATGGTGCCATCGCAGACACACCTGTTTTGGTTGCATCTTGGCTTGCGAGTTGCAGGATTTCACCCAAGACCCTGGTATATGCCATGCCATCAGCAAGGATCTAAGTAGAAACCACTGAGCAGAGCCCGGTACAGCTCTTCCCTCCTCCTACACTCCCCCCACCTCCAGCCACAGAGTATAAGGTGACCTTTCCAATTGAAATACTGCTTCCCACAAACTGTATTAAAAGGGTCCCCCCCATAGCATATTGAAATCAGGAGCGCTGTGAAATCGTTCCTGATCAGAGCCAATAATTACTGAGAACAGTTCCTCTCTAGCCATCACTCACTTCATTTTGATTTTATTATTATTTTTGCTCGCTTTGTTTCTTTCTTTTCTTTTTTTTTTTAAATACCTGATTAGTATGGAGACCCCGACATCCTCGCAGTTGGCATATACTCTGCTCCAGGTCTCTTGAATCACCTTTTTCTCAGCGTCTGACATGTCTTCACTCCTTTCCCATCTCTCAATCTCCATTTCTCCCTGGACTTTCTCCATGAAAAACAGCCGGCACAATCCTCCAGGAAGCCAGGAGGAGATAAAGAGAGATGTGTGTGCGTGTGCGCTCGTGTGTGTGTATCCGTGAGGACAGAATAGGTGTTTGTTCTGTGGTAGTGTGGGTGATACCGTCTGCGTGTGTGTGTATGTGTGTGTGCTTGTGTTTGCGTGGGGGGGGGTATGTAATTAAAAAAATATCCAGGAGATATAATGTATGAGATTAGATTTCAAATCTTCTAGTGCTGTCCATTGCCGTAGTTTGCTTCAGCTCGGCATAGATGTATGACTCTGACTCTGATGGGGAACTGACTAAAAGTAAAATATTCAAAGGCATTGCAAGACCAGCCTCTTTACCAATGTGTGAACGTGAGCTCACTTTCTCTCTCCTCCTCCTCCTCCTCTCTCTCTCTCTCACTCAATGTCTGTCTGTATTTCTCTCTCCCCCCCAAACAGGGCGAAATGAAAAAGTGGTTTTGTGGAACATCAGGATCGTCTGCCTTGGAGATTTTATGACTAAAAGTCTTTTTTTTTTCCAGCCCTTGTAAACAGCTCTGAGAAAATGCAGCATCCAAAGTGAACAGTTAAACTTATCTCAACAGCTGGCTTAGCCGCGCTGTGCCTTTTCTGCTTTCTCTTGCATTACCTAATTTTGCAGGAGATTGTGCGTGGAAGGCAAAATCCCTGCTTGGCTCTGATTTCTAGTCCGTGCCTGTGGGGATAAGGTTGGCTTGGAAGGCAAAGAAGTGGGAAACACCTCTGAAACAAACGGCTATATTGAGCAGGATCTCGGTGATCCCAAAATGTGCTTTCTCTCCCTGCTTCCAACTCAAACCTTAGAGGAATTTGGGTTGCGTGAACTGAACGCAGTGGCACAATCCTAATGCTTGCTGTTGTTCTTTTGTCCGAGATTTTATTGTTAGGATGTTCCACATTTCAGGTAGTGTTTTTGGCAGGCAGGGAAGGAGATGGAGTTAAAGGAGAAGAGAAATTCCTGGGTACTTGTGCTGCGGATTATTCCCCCCCTGCCCCTCCCCCACCCCCAAATGACCTTTCAAACTCATTGAAAACCAGGAATTCTGGATCTGCAGCCCGATCTCTTTGCTCGCCAAGAAGGAAAATACTACAGGGGCTTATAACAACAGACGGTACCTGAAGGAAGATTGGAAGCAGAGAAATAGGCTGGAAAAGCCTGTGTGTGTAACCGTGTGTGTCTTTTCTTAATTGCTTGCCTAGGTGCACGCTCAGATTGAGAGAGAGCGGGATCAAGACAGACAGATCAGACAGACGGGCAAAGACTGCTGGGTCCATGTTAGAGATGGAGAAAGGGATGCAGCAAGAAGACAGCTTGACAGATGGAACGGGTGCAAAAGGCACAACTGATGCGTGCAGAAGAGATAGCGGGTGCCCCTGGAAGGGAGGGCAGCCGCACAGCCGGGCAGGATTGTTTTCCAGAGAAGGTCCCCTGCCGCGTACAGCAGAGCTGCAGTACCAAGCTAGCCCCCCACAGCAGAATAGGCATGCAGCCTGACAGGCACGGCAGAAGCTGCTACAGCAGGCGGGTGCCTCGGGAGCGCACCCTGGGAGTTGCTACGGCAGACACAGCCTATAGCCCAGGAGTGAGCAGCAGACCTGCCACAGCAGGTAGCCATGCATGTTCCCCTGGAGACACCGCAGGCTGGGTCCAGAATGAAGTCTGCGGTGCTGCCTCTTGAGGACTCGGGCGTTCCCCTTTACGGTGGGACCCGAGTACCAGTCTCTAGGGCACTCATCCGCCCGGCTCCCCTCTGGGAACGTCCTGACTCTGGACAACCAGAGAGGAGAGCTCCCCAAGCGTTTTTCCACAAAGATCTTACCCTTTTAAGCTGCTCCCTGACTTGGAGGTGGCCTGTCTCGTGATTTTTATGTGTTCTGGGAATACTACAATTCCCCCTTCCGTCTGAGCAAAACTTTCACACAGCAACGGGAGGGAAGGCACGTTTAGCGAACACGAGTGAAAAGCTCTGGTAGAGGTGGGCAGACAAGGGTCTTCGGGTGAATCTGATATCTTTTCCTAGACCAACTTAAATAGTTGGAGAACAATGGTAGAGATGGGGCGCACAGCAGAGGCGGGTAAGAGACTGAACTTTGGTACCTGCCATCTGGCATTGGGCAGGGGCATAAAATGTGGTAATTGTGCTAGTTTCCATGATTTTTAGTGGCTCCTGATAAGGAAATAGGCAGAGGGATTCAAGGCAGGGAAAGCCCATGAGATCAGTGTTAATGCAGTGTTTGTACAATCCTATCTGTTGATTATGCAACCAGCCAATGGCTTATGTTGCAATATTGATTTACAATTGGGGTAAAATTAGTTTCCAGCGTAGCACAGTCATTTCATGGCTGCTTTCTCCAATGCCTTACTCCTTATGGACCTGCCCCTGGCCCAGGCGATAAGAATCTGCCCACTGTTTTCATCAGGAGCTGAATCAAACGTGACAGCACGACAAATACATCTATGCGATGCAGCTGTAAAGTAGGGCTGGTCATCGGTTGTCGTGTTAAGTCAGGACCTGGGAGACACGGGTACTTTTCTTTGTTCTGCCACAAACTCTCCGGGTAACCTCTGGAGTATCGCTTAACCCAGTGAGTCTCAATCTTTTTAGACTCAACATACCCTCTGGTAGGCTCGTGACATCCCTTAGACAATGCCAGCTCCTAAATTTTCCCTTGTTTTTTGACCATGGCAAAATAAGAGAGTGATTCTCCCATCTCAAACAACTCAGAAAGCCTATCGCAGGTTAGAGTGCTGACACTCTGGGGTCCTATCTTGTGACTCAAGTTTGCACAGCTAACGGTGCTGACATCATGCTGCAGCACCCAGACAGCACCCAGTGCCTTACTGCCTTAGCTTCTCCTTTTCCCCATTACCCCTACTACCTCTACATAACAGCACAGCAGATATCACAAGAGGTGCTGAGATGGTAACGCACATTAAAGACCATGGGTGCTCATACACCATATGGTTCTGAGGCCACATAGGTATCTTAGACAGTAGCAATGTTACTACGCAGGTGAGGCCCTGTCTATCTCAGGTGTGCATTCGCAAGAGATCTAACACATGGTAAGTCTACCTCCCATATCACTGCGCTTGTTTGCAGTAGGCTGACAGGACCCCGTCAGTATTAGACCCACTCGGTGCTAGGCGCTGTACAAACAGTGGGCAACGTGCCCCGGCCCAGTAGACAGGGTCCGCCGGGCAGCCCAGCAGAGGAAATGGCCAGTGATCTGTTGATGCCTTTCTTGTAGGCATTGCTGGAGAAGTGAGATGTTTGAAGGGGTCTGACAGCTGGAAGAGGGCTGAGGGGAGCAGAGTGGGTGCTGTCTGCCTGGCGGGTGAGGGAGCAACCTGGAAAAAAACCCAGAAAAAATCATGGATGTGGCTATGAGGAAAACAGAATGGAAGAGGGGACTTCCAGCCTGGCCCCTTGGCAGGGCTGAGGAGGTTGGGGGGTGGGTGCAGGGATGAGGTCAGGCCAGTAGGAAGAGAGAACTTGTCTGGCGGGTACACTTGGGTCTGGACACGCTTGCCTGAGTGTTTATGTGCTTGTGTGTGCGTGTGGGTAAATGCACTGAAATCCTTTCCAAGTCTCTCTCCCTTCATTCCTATCTCCTTGCCTTCCTGCTCTGCGCTTTTCACTTTCCCCTGGTCCATCTAAGAGCTGCCTTCCCTCCTGTATCACTCACCTGCCTTTTCTGTCTGCCTTACCCCCCCTCTTCTGTGCCTTTGGCACTAGGCCCCCTTCTCTCTCTGCCTCTTTTCCTTTCAGCCACCCCACCTTCCTCTCGTCTCCCTCCTTTCTTTCTCTCTGCCATGCCTCCCATCTTCGCAGCTCGCCTCCCCACCCCCCGTACCAGAGCTCAGGCCGTCAGGCTGCCTCCGTGCTGGCGTGGAGATGCCAGGAGGCCGACCTGCTGCTTGTCAGGGAGCGCGGAGATCAGCCACTTGTCAGCTCCAAGCTGCTCGGGAGACAGACGCTGCTGGCTCCTGTCTCCGCTTCAGCTCAGCGGGAAAAGACCAAGTGCATTGCTGGGCATCCTCCATTTTCACCCCTGCGGGAGGTGCCATATAATGCATCGCAGGCCCGTTGAACCACTGCTTTCCCCCAGGCTCCTCTTCTGCCTCTCTCCATCTACCCAGCTTTAATATTCTGCCCTGTCTCACTTCCCTGCCTGCCTGTGCCAGCTCTGTTCCCTCTCCCACTCCCCTTTGCTCTCCTACGTTGCCTCTTCTGTTCCATGAATCTGTCAGGAGCCAGGAGAAATGTACTTGGCTCCTGGTCCCCGAGTGGGAGGTAAGCTCCAACCCATACTCCTGCTCTGAACAGCTTTGAACTTGGGTGAAGTTCATCCCGTGCCCGGCTTCCATAACTAGACTATGTCTCTAAAGGGCAGGGCTGAAATCGGAGGTCTCGACACTCCTGACCTTTGAGGCAATTGAAATCTGGATCCAAATTCTGCCGTTTGGCTCTGTTTCTGCTCACAAGTGGTTGCTACCCTGTAAGTCTGTTGGATCTTCCCTGTGCCTTGCTTTGCAGTTTGATACGTGCCTTTAATTCTAGTTCTCAGAAGGCTGCAAGGCACTTGCTTCTCTTGGGGATATTATAGACTGGAACCAACTCTAGGTTTTCCCTTGTATTTCTTTCTCCTTATGCAGGCACAGACCTGTTCTTCTGGTTCACCCTGATAGTCAGACCAGGAGAGTCTCATCAGCTCCATCAAAGCTGAGAGTTTTTTTGCATTTGCAGAAAATTCAAGGGAGGCTCAGTCCTCTCCAGAAGGAGCTTTTGGGGTTAATGTCCATGTTTATAAGTTAATTCCTGCTTTAGAATCTGTGTTACAGGAATTAAGAGCTGAGAAAATCCCCAGGAAAAGGCTGGGGATGTGCTGATGCAACCCCTTCTTCACTTCCATTTCTCAATCAACATGCCTGAAAGTTATTTTGTGAGGAGACAGCTGTCCTGCATGGACGGGGTAGATGCCTATTCCTAGGGCTGTCTCCTCCCTGCATCCTTGCCCCGCCACCATAAGGCATATCTTCTGGCCTCCTGAAGGGAAAACTGATGCTCTGTGTTGGTGCTTTTTTTTGGCTTGGAGATCATCACTGGTCTTTTTTTCAGGGCTGCTGAAACTAAGCCTTTTGGCCTCTGGAAGGGAGTGCATGGCATTAACCATGGTGACTTGCACTGCAATTTCTCTCTTTCTTTATTTTAATCTAACCCCATGCCTGACTAGGAAGTCCTGGGGTGTAAAAAGACTTTAGGAAGTGAAAGAGACTCAGAGAAGTTCCCGTCCCAGCCAAGAGCCCCGGCAGGGCCAGGTTTTTGCCTAAAACCCATTTAAATGCTGTGTTTCCATTGCGGGCTTCCCTGACGGCTGATCACTGAGGGGCTTGTGTGCAAACAGCAGGCAGGTCGAGTTCTGCTTGCTGTCACTGAATTCAGCTGGGCCGCAAAGGTATCACCCCAGGCAGAGTGAATGTGTCCATGTGCTATATCTAATCCTGCTGCATAAGCTTGAGCTTCAGGGAAAACATGCAGAGGGTTAACGCATCCTCCAAAAGCAGATGCTGTGAGATTAGCTGTTTCCTCCCCCTTCTCTTTGCTGGGGGTAACCCTGCTGCAATAGCACCCCAATGCCTTTCAGTTAGGGATCCTTGCTTTCCCCATTGTGCCCATCCTCTATACTCCTCATGGCTGGGCTGAGCAGGGAGCACAGCACTGATCGGAGGTTGTCCCAGAGGAGGCAGCCAGATGCTGTGGAGTGGGGGCGGGGGGGGGAGGGTGAACACACACAGGGTTGTGCCATGGCTCTTATGTGTGGTAAAGAAGCAGATATCAGGGGTATAAGTGTGGAAGGCAGGTCCCTTCAGGACACCCACGACTCTCTCCCCAACCTCAGCCAGCGATGCACCCACTGTCCTCATGAGGTGCATCCAGAAGACTGGCTCCTTCTACAGTGCCCATGAGAAGGGATCCAATCCTCATTTTAGCTGGAAGCAAACATTTCACTCATTCCCTTGTGCTAGTTTCCCTGGTGCCTTCTGAGCTGGTCCTGGGTCGAATGGGAGGAAGCCGGTGGGATTCAGAGCTGAGCACCTTGGCATCACTTAACAGGACACTGGTGTTGGTCAGATTGGTGGGGAGAGTGGGGCTATCTCGCCCCTGACATCTGAGAGACACTCAAAGCCATAAAGGATGTGAAGCTGAGCATCATATGTCTGTAGCAGGAGCCTTGGTGCTCTAGAAAGCCCTCTTGGGTGGGTTAGGGACTGCAAGGAGCATTCAGCTGTTACGGGGTATAACGGGACTCTCTGCAGGTCTGTGCAGCTAATGGTCCCAGCGACCAGCTGCATCACTGAAGAGCTACGTATACAATATGCTAGCACATGCCAGGTGCCAAGGGGGTTCTCCCTCCCATTCCTGGAGAGCCTCACACAACTATCTCCATAGGAGATGGCCTGGTGCAATAGATAAGCCACAAGGGCAACAACCATAGGGCTTTTTCCACATAAGCACTCAGCACTGGGGTAGCCAAAGGTGTGCATTTAAACCAATTCACTTAGGCTAACAAAAGTCCCTACGTGGGGCTTCTTATTTTGCCTGAAACCAAACTTTATTCAACTTCACTTAAGTGGACTAGGATCAGGCTTATAGATACACACATGGTCCACCTTGGGGACAGATTTGCTCCCAATGGCAGCAGCCTGGAGAGGGCTGCTCCCACCCTGCTCAGCTCCCTGGCAGGATAAGCCTTTCTTAAACTGAAATAAGCATGTTCTCGCAAGAGTCTGCACTGGTTTAACTAAACTGGTTTAAAACCCCATTTAACTGAAACCTGTTAAATGTAGACAAGGCCTGTGGCTTTGTTAGAGCAGCTGAAGAAGAGCATTCCTGAGCCAAGACCCCTGCACTGAGAGCACTCGGCCTCCCTCCCTCTTCCAAATAATTCATGAGAGGCTGTTAGTTAAGAGCATCCAGTGGTTCTCAACCTTTTTAGACTCAGCTCTTAGCAAATGTCAGCTCTTAGTTTTCACTTGATTTTTGATGGCAGAAAAATGAGAGCGCAATTCTTCAGTTGCAAAGAACTCAGAAAAACCACAAAGGTCAAAATGCTTTTGACACTATGGATTTCTGTTTGAAATCTCTGGGTTTATCTAGCGAACAGTGTTTGCACACACCCGACAGTGCTAACATTACATAGCATCTCCTTTAAAGGATCTCACGACACCCCAAGATGGGTGAGAATCACTGTCCTAGCGGGTACACGGAGCATGCCAGTCTTATCGGTAGCTGGAACCTAACCCATGTTGGCCTCTACATATCCACGTGGCCTAGACACCGGACATATTGACACCAGTGTAACTTGCATTTGACACACCAATGTAAATTCACCAGTGTCCAGAGTGTACGGACAACCAGGTCTTCCAGGGGAGCTGCTGCAATAGGTGTAGTGCAGTCTCTTGCCATTAGGTGGCAGAGGAGCCAATAATAATAGTTTGTTTGCATTGAGCAAACTTTATCCCAGGATAGTAGCAAACACACCAGCCGTGTTGATCTGCCCCTGGTTTTCCCAGGTAACTTTTACCAGATTCTGATAAATCACCCTGGTGTACGCTGTGTGCCTGCTCCTTTCTCCCACTCTTGTAAAGTTACATGACACCAGCATAAATGGATTGTATGTCCAGGCTCCTTGGAAGCGTCTTGAACTGAATGCAAAGCTGAGTTGACAGGCACTGTAGCTGCAGAGAACGCCCCCAGGAGACAGCAGCCACATCTCGTGGTAGCGAACGCTTTAGCTCTTCGGGGGGGGGGGTCCCTAAGAAGAACGCTGCAAGGATCCACACTTCGCTTGTGTGTCTTCATCGCAGAGATGGGGTTTAACCAGCCAACCATGTGGCAAAGGGGAAGCCATGGTGGGAAGCTGGGAAGAGCAGCCCAGTGATCCCGAAGAGGATCAACCCCTCCTCAGAAGAGTCTGCCACCTGATATTTATGCAGACTAACACTTAGCCAGCTTTATGAAAACCAGAAGAGGATTAGGAACCTTCTGTGAAAACCGCAGAGGCCCTGGAGGCCTCCCAGACTGCGTGAACAGACAGCTATTGTGAGCTGGTTCCTGCAGGGTGCAGAGCCAAGGTAGGCAGTCCCAACCGACTGCTTGTATCCCTGCAGCAGGAAGCCCTGGGACGACTCTGGATTTGGCACAGGCTGGATTTGCAAAGGCAGGCCGGGAGCAGAGAGAAAGAGCAGCAAGTCAGGGCAGTGTTTGTGAGTGGTGACCATGTCAGTCCCACCCGGTCTTGGAAATGAAGTGAACGTGCCGGTTTTTCCCACAAAGTTCTGGAGAACTGAAACCTCGTGGTGAATCCTGGAGGGTCAGGCAGGGACACCTAAGTGGACAGGAGACACTCATCCAAAGGGAGTGATAGAAAAGGTGCTTTAATAACACCTGTGGACATGAACAAGCAAACAATTATATTGCCTTGAGGGGTAGGGGAAGGGAAACACCCTCTGGGACATGGTAGCTGATCTGTTGTAAAGGTTGTATCAGCCCACCCCATCCCACTGCAAGTGGAACTAAACCAGGATGACTGACCCCTAAATGAAACAGGAGGTAGTTTCATTACTGCAGCTTGGTCCCTCTTATCACAGGATAGAGCAGACAAACCAGTTCCAGTGGGCTGAAAAGCCCTGCACTACTCCCCTCTCCATTTTTAAAATTGTATAATTGCTTAGTCTGTTAATATTTTTAGATTGGATGGACGGATGGATGGGTGGATGGATGGACAGACTGATGGATGGATGGATCAGCAGTGGACTGATGGATGGAGGATGGGCTATAAGAGAGAGGACTGTGTCCGGCCCCTCCCTTGAGCATGCTCTGCCCCCTGTTCCAGCTGATTCTGCCAGCACCCCTCACCTCCGCCTCCAGACTCACATAAAGCACAGCAGAGAGACACCCTCAGCTTCTGCCCTCTCCCTCGCTGACTGCTCCCACCTTGGGCTGTGGTGTCCTTTGCTCAGTGTGTCCCACTAACCTGCTCCGTCCTCATGCCCTAGATTAGAGGGACAACAGAAAGAAGGTCCTGAGCTTGTCCAATCCCCCATGCAGCTGGGGGCATCTGAAATCCAGATCCAGATGTTGCTGTGAGATCCCACCCTGACTCCATCAGAGTCATGAGCACAACCCCTGTCAGTCGGACACCTTTGCAGCGAGCAGAAGTGACAGGACTATTGGGAATCAAGCTGACACTTCCAACAGGATTCTCTTTGTTGAAACTTTACTCTCTGAAGCTGGTCTGATCATGCCACGGGGAGCGCTGGAAAGGCAGGCTGCTAAAGTATTCATGTCATCTTGCATTTGGTGCCAGAACATGAAGCAAACACTGTCAAGGAACCTAGCTCCAGTTCAAAGACAAGCTCCAATTCTTATTCAGCTCACAATGCCATGCTTCCCATAAAGATTCATTGATTCATATCTTAAAAAGAAAAGCCTTCAGAACCCATTAATTCTGCCTTTCCATTCCATCCCTGCACTCAAGGTCTAGGGCAGGAAGCATTAACCAGGCTGCTCACATTACCTTGTCTTTGAAATATGTATCTCTCTATGTCAATCAAGCTTGTTTGGAACTGATTTACCACATTACAGAACAACAAGTTTCTCCAAGTGAGTTTACTGAATGTCAACTAGGCAGAAGTACTGATGCACAGATTTCTCTGGGCTGCTTCCAGCTGGGGAAAAGTTTTGCTAGTATAGAGAACGCCCTGAGATCATTACGTTAGGTGAACATAACAGGAACCATGGCTTATGGATCTCAGGCCACTCATCCTAGAAGGAAGTCCTTCCCCATTTCTGGTTACTGGATGCAGCACTGGAGTTATGTGTGGAGTCTACCCAGACAGCCTGCAGTTCTTGGACTACAATCTTGTACTGCTAGCAGTGACTTCTCTTGTACTTCTGATACCACCGAGGCACATTCTTCCTATGGTGGGGATGGCTTGCATGTGGAAGGGGAAATTGCATAGGTGGAAATGTACTGAGTTCCCTACTCCCAGCTCCAGTGGGAGGAGGTGATCTCACGATCTTTCCCCACAGAAGAATCAAGTGTTCTCCATCACAAAGGGCCATGCCATGCCATGCAGGTCTCGGGTGTGGGGGAAGGATATCAACAGGCATCTGTGAAGAGGATGTAGAGAAACTGTATGTTGATCAGTAAGCAGACTCTCTAGGGTCAGCACTAGGATTCGATCAAATGTCTCCCTATCCTTCTAATAAGGTTAGAAACCAATAGAAGCCACATCCTCTCATTCTCTCTTCCTTCTCGCTATCACTGCCCAACCAATACAATTAGGTAGCAGCCAACATCATAGTCCTGTGTTAAATTAGAGACTGTCCCACAATGACGGGCTTGCCCATAGATGATGGTATCTCTTTGGTTCTTCTAAATGTTGCCCCTTCTTGCTCTCATTCACCTGGGGCTCCAAAACAGAAATCAGGATGTCAGTGGGGAAAGCTGTGGTCACTAGCTCTTGTATGAGCTTCAGCAGCAGTAATTTTGGATTTTGTATTGGATTTTGACAACACTGGGGAAAAGGGAGCCTGGATAAGCACTGACATTTCTGAAAGTCATGAAAATTCAGTGCTTATGTCCCAACAATGAGCTGCCTATTACTAAAACAAAGAAGGTCAATTCTTGTGCAAGATAACAATAGGCTGGCACATATTCAGCCAGATACAGTGCCTTGGGCTCAAGTTTATATTTATATGGATTTAATAATGTCATACCATACCAAAAATGGTCCTAGGGCACAGTCTATGTGAAAAACATTCCTATATCACTATACACAGTGTGTTTCAGTAATTACTTAGAGTCAAGGAGTCTGATGGAGGTCTGAATCATTCAGCGTGTGTCTGATCAGCACTGTGTAATGTGAGCCTTAGCACCCACAAGGTATTTGATTCTGTGTTGTGATAAATTATTCACCAGCATTACAATCATCCTGGAAGGGAAGCTAAAGAGGTTACAGAAATGTTTCTTCTGATTTACATGTAAATCATCCCATCCTCCCAGCCTCAGAGATGAGTGAACCTTGAGCTCCAAGTTTGGATCAACTGTATAAAATCAGATCAGTGCATGAGTTTTAGACATTTTACTCTCAGAGTTGTTTTTTAGACTTTATGCATTTTTACCTGATCTCACCATGGAATGATAATCCATTATAAGGATATCAGAGTCCTGTGGCATTGTAGAGTTAAAAGGAGAGAGGTTTTGATCTGTAGTCCTGACTTGACCAACTGTATAAATCAGACTATTGGCACTAATTGGATTTGGATTTGGATCTGGATTCAAGAACTCCTGCCAGGCTCATGGTGGTTGTATCTGGCTTTCTCTTGACTTAATTTTTTTTTAAGCTGTTTTAAAAAGCGGAAGCTATGTGATATTTTCAAATGGCCAGATATAAATAGATAGCTTTGGGCCACGCTCTCCAGTCCTACTGAGGAGAGGTCTGAGAATGCAGAATCATCTCATCTTTATGGTACCTTCATCCGCACACACTTCAGAGGGCTAAGTCAGAAGAAAGCAGTGGGGTAAGAAAGCAGAAGAAAGCAGTGGGGTAATGGCAACGTTTGTGCAGTGCGTGGAGGGACGTACACAGGAGCGTTCTGGTTTGTGTGAGTTAGTCCTTTCAGTGTGGCGGAGTGTCCAGGTTGCCATTTATTCCTCAGCTCAAAGTGCAGAGCAGTGCACTTTGTCTGTCTAGGTCTATGCCCCTGCTAATGATATGGTGGCACTTTGTTTTACAAGGGCACTACTAATGCACTGTGGTTATCTTGCTGTAAAATGCTAGTGAATCAAGCACCTGCAACATTGACCCAGGTGAGGTTAGCACTGCACCCACTGCTGAGTTGGACTCTCCTGAACTGATCTCCCAGTAAGGAGATAGCTTCTTGTCTCCTCCCAGACTTTCCATCAGGTTTCCTAGCTTGTATGTCTGTCTGTTATCCCACAGTAAAGCAGCAGTGTTTGCGTTCCTGTGTCTGCCTGTCTTACAGCGGCTTCTTTCCTGCGTGCTCTCCTAAACCTGAAAATCAGCATTGCCTCTAGTCCTGTTTTGCACGGGAAAATGAACTGGCATGGTGCATGCTGTCATCAGACCAACAACAGAAGGAAAGAACTAAGAGGACTGGGGGGGGGGAAAAAGGGTCCTATAAGCATTCAGCTGAGATTTAAGAGGGGACAAAGGTCTCATGAGAAGTCCAATACAGAGAGTGTAGCTGAAGAGAGAGAGGTGCTGGCACCACACTGGAGGGAAAGAGAGAAGAGGAGGTCACAGAGACAGCGGAGAAGGGAAAGGGGAAGAGAGCTCAGATGGACAATTCTAAAGGAGCAGCTGGCTAGAGCAAGCCCCTGGGGCATTACATTCAGTCTTCAGGCTGTCAGATTATTAAAGGATGATCAGGGAGGGGCAGGGAGAGGAAAAATGGAGCTCTTCATAGAGAGAGGGATGTGGCAAGCAGGGGACTGGAGGGAAGGAGAGAGCACAGGGGGCACCTCCCTAGTGCAGTGGTGGGCAGGGCAGAGGAGGGTGTGCACTGGGGGTGCCCGCGTGCTGGACAGGCCACTACACAGCAGGGACCTCCAGCCTGTCACATCTCCAACTCGCCCACTGTTTGCAACTGCGGGGAAGCCCAAATCAATTAAGAGCTGAAGGTGTCATGGCCTCACAGCCCAGTCCCCTCCCCTCTGTGAAGGTCAGCGGAGGGTGTCCTCATTTGGTTGCCATTAATTACCTCTGATCCGGCAGTAATTCCTGCTAACACCACTCATGAGAGCCTTCAGGTGACCGATGGGAAAGCAGCCTGCCTGTTGTTGTATGCGTGGGAGCACCGGGGAGCAGACAGGACCAGGCAGAGGGCAGCTTTGCTGCCCTGGCCACAGCCTTCGGGGTAACAGCAGAGATGTCGCCGGCCTTCTGAAGTGCGTGGTGATGGAGAAAGAGCCATGTGCACCACCATCCTGGTCATCAGCACCCTGGTCATCATGCTACGGCGCCACTTCTCAAACAGAGTCGAACCGTAGGTCCTTCCTTCCCTCCCAGACGCCGAGGCAGCCATCATGGGGTGGGGAAGCAGGTGGAGGGCAGCCTGGGGCATTAATTTGTTTTTTTATAGTCATCCTCGATGCACTGACACCGTCTAACGTCCTGGGAAAGGTTCTGTTCAACAGCTACAAGGGACAATGGCTGCTATGGATAGTTTCCAGTTAATGGCCTCTATACCCCGGTGAGAGGGGCACTCACGCATGGGGAACTGTCTGCCCATTTCACTTATGCTGATGATCTCCAGAGAAGTGTGTAGCAGGTATGAGATCAGAATCAGGCCCCATCTCTCAGCCTGAAGCTCGGAGTCGGGGCTCTAACAAACCTTTCGCTTCTCTGACTCATGCAACTCTGATCCGTGAATCCCCTTTGTGGGACTCATTAGGGGGTCTGCTGGCGTGGTGGAGCAGGGCTGCAGGGCTGCCTCCCCTTACACAGAGGGGAGGGAAGTGTACATAGAGCAGGAAGGTAAGTCTGCTTCAATGATGTGTGTGCGCAAAGCGCGGTGATTCAGTGGAGCTGTTAATGCGAATGGCGTGGTGAGCAGTGTTGTGCATGTAAATGCGTCTCGGCTTGGAGAAATTGGTGCAGTGAAACTAGGAACATACCCAGAGGATTGGTTTCATATTGTTTCTGAGGGACCTTCTACTGAGCTGGATTTTCAAAGGAGCCCTCATCTGTGCTGTGCACAGGTTTGATCCTGAAGGGCTGCATGCACACTGGTAGCTCCCCTTCTGCAGAGGAGAGCTGCAAGCTCTCAAACATCTCCAGGGAACAAGGCCTGTAAGAACGGGCTGAAAAAGCTGTGTTGCCCCTTTCAGTGGCCGTTCTGTAATGTGTTCTGCCACCGGGTAAACTTCTCTTCTGTGCAGCATTTACTGAGTGTGGGCCCTGCGGGGCGGGGGGAGAGAGTTGCAAAGAGCGTCCAATAGCTAACAGCAAGAGTCAGCCATGGTGGCTTTTATTCTCAGCCCCTGAGTGGTCCCTCTGAAGTAATTGTGAGCATTGGTCTATGGACACCCACCAGAGGGTTATGTTTTATATAGGGGACCCTGGAGCCAGTCTCTGCTGTAGAGAATAGGCAGGCAGCAGAGGGAAAAGGTGCCTAATGTCCCCCAGTAGGGTCAGTGACAGACCTGGTACTAGAACCCAGGTCTTCCACCTACCAGGCCCCAGCTGTGTCTCGTGGAGGACCCTGCTCATGGCCTGGGTCCCTCTGGGAAGTACAGGTTTCCAGCTCTCGCTCACCACCTGTTCCATTTTGGCTCAGATGATGAAGACCGAGATAATGGGGCTGTGCTCACAGGAAAGCAGAATGAAAGCCCCAAATTATTGCAAGGGATGATAACATGCCGAGTGCAATCCTGGTTATAGGAGCAGAGAGTGCAGCTGTTCTCTTCAAAGATAGACTTGGCTTTAAGAGGTTTCCGTTGTAGACACACAAATCTATTTATCAGCAGAGACTGGAGACATCTGAAAGGGGGTAAGTCAAATTGACATTTAATGAGCCAGTTTACATCAGAGGCAAGATGATCATGACTCAAAGCAGGGTAGGCATCTTCCAGCCCCCCTGCCCTTTGAAACCTCCTGTGCTACCTAGAGCAGAGACAGACTTAAAGACTAATTAGTTGCCTGAGAAAATGTGTTATTGAAACAAGTCCTGAAGCTGGCTTTGTGCTATCCGGTCAGGAAGGGAACTACCAAAGCCAGGATGGAAGAGGAGGCAGCACTGACACTGCAGGCACTTCGCCTGCAGTATTGCAAAAGGAAGGACAGCTGCATGGTGTGGTTTTGTGTCGGGGGTACGTCCCACCCGGGTGGGGCCCAACGGGTAGCTTATGGTTTTGAGTATGAAACTCCTAGTCCAGCCCCCTCACTAGAGAAGTCCTGATTTGCTCTCCGCATATTCTTTGTCGGTGATCAGAACAGAGGCACAACGTTAATTTTGCAGCTCATTTGGCACCCACTAGGAAGAAAACAAAGCGAAAAAATGAGAGTGTCTGATCTGCAGCTATGATTTATTACTCGTGAAGTGGGTCCATTTTTCTGTGCGCATGCACATGGTGTTTTACAGAAAAATAAGGTCCCCAAATCAGTGTGCGAATGACAGCAGCAGGCATGGGGGAAGGACTAGGTAGCAATGAAGGCTGGGGTGTAGGTAGGAGGAGGAATGTCTGGTGACCTGTGTGTGAAATATGAACTTGCTGCGGTCAGAGCCAGAAAAATGGTGAAAGGAATAGGGGCATGAGAGGAAGACTAATAGATTTTTCAGTTTAAAAGGGCCTGTTGTGACCATATGATTTGTCCTCATGCCCATGACTTTGGGAACATGCCCATGGCTTCTGCCTCAGACATCCGGCATGTAATGGGGAATCCATGATGTTCTTCTGTACGCTGTTCCAGCGGCCAAGTACTCTTAGTGAGAATTACTATTATCTGTTGTAAACAAAGGAGTTACCAGCCTGGATCACATCTGAGCTCCATCTAGTCCAACATCTTGCCTTCGACAGTGGGCAGAACCCAGTGCTTCAGAGAAGGGTGCCAGATATCATAGCGACACCATGTTGGAACTCCATCTGTCCATTGGCCACAGTCTTATCTGGAGTATATTAGCACACCTCAACTGACTTCACCAAATGCACCAATTTATTCCAGCAGGGAATTTGCCTTTGGTCTTTTATATTTGCCTTTGGTCTTTATATATTTCAAAACAACTGTATGGCTGGACAAGCACCTTGTTGAGCTTGTCTGAGCCAAATAACTTCCTGCCCATTGCAGGGAACTGGACTTGATGATTTGGCAGGTCCCTTCTGGTCCTTTGGCTCCATGATTCTATATTGTGCTGAATGTTGCAGCATTTGAAAAAAGAAGTGATACAAGCCAAGGATAGTGAAGAAGAGGTCAGAAACAGCCATGACGATCACAGTACTAATGAAGAGAAAAGTATTGTGTGTGCTACAGAGCCTGCATAACCTGGTCCCATCTACCCACCTTTTAATCACAGTGTTAAACAAGAATCAAAGAAATGGAAGTTACGCAACGATACACAGAAGGATCTGAAATACAGGCATTAAGTTCTTCTCATCAATTGTTCTCAAAGCACTTGGCCAAACAAGCATCCTTATCCCCATTTCACAAATTGGGAAAGTGAGATAAAGTGATGTAGCTGGATGGAGACCCCTGTTCCCCAAGCCCTAGGCCAGACGCTCCTGCCACTGGACCACGCTTGATTCCAGCAGGGGTAGAACCCAGGGCTTCTTATGCCAGATGGCAACGCCAGACAATGCTTTCCATCTGTAAGCCCCCCATGCCACATCCCCCCTGTGGGTGAATCATTTGATTAAGAGGTTCCCATTTGAAGACTGAGTCCACAGTCAAAAAACAGTTATCAAGCTATGAAAGAATGAGGGGGAAAACCCCTCCTCTACATCAGAGCCTACCTCTCCTCTCCCCAGCCACTGGGAAGCTGAGTATGTGCCATAAGTGCAGGATGAGCGCAGACACAAAAAAGCAGCAGAGTGAAGATTAGATTATGTAAGATTCTTTATAATCCTGATCTCCTTCACATCTCATCTTCTATTTATACAAAATGATGGATGCCTGGCACAGTCCATTAGCTTTGGCGTCCTTGGCACACGGTCTCATGAGGAGGGGGCTTCACTTCAGACCTTCATGCGGTTGTGGCTCTACTCCTTCCACCAGTTCCCTACCAATCTTAACGAATGAGGTTAGGAATCCCCACGGTGCTTATAATGATGGGGCAGACATATGCATGAGATTTCTGTAAATGAAAAGCAAATTGAAACTGTAATCTGGACAAATCATTCCTTGAAAGGCAAGGGGGTTGGGTGTATGGTGTCCTGAACTTTACAGTTTCTTTTGCCCTTATAAACTATCATCTATTCTCAGTTTTAGCCAATATAGGATAGGAGGGACATGGGATTTACTGGCTTTATGCCAAAGGATAGTTTTGGATTACTGCTTTGTCTTTCTCACATCATCCCTCTGTAACCCACTGAATTGTGCTCTCTTTTCAATGACTCGTACATGTTCATTATAATACATTGTTTTATTTGGGTGAAGATGTTGCTGATGAAAAAGCTGAGAGTGGCAGGGTGATCATTTAAGGCTCACCTGCCCAGCATGGTCCTGGTTCCAGTTTAAAATAGAGAAATCCTGGGAACTCTCATTCCCAAAGTGTATGGGAATGGCAGGCCTGAGTGCAAAGCATGCTGAGAAGGCATGCCAGGGGCATAAGACAATTCCATAGGAACAGGGACATAGCTTTGAGCCACTTGAGAAGAAACAGGGGCTGCAGCAGAGCAAAGGAAAAAGGATCCTCAAGGGAAGTGGAGTGAGGTGTACAGGTTGTTGGCCTTGATGTTTTTATTATTTTGGGGCCAAACATCAGAACTTTCAGGAGAGGAAGAGCATGGAGCTCCCTTTTGACCATCAGGGGCCATCAGGTCAGTTTATGCCCTAACAGGGATGGTGGCTTCAGCCTGCCCTTGAGGTCTGTTACACCAGAGAGACTGACTATTTCTGCGTCTTGGTGGTGAGAAGGGAACAGGAAAGGCAGTGACATCTGCCCAGGTGAGATGTCAACATCTGCTCAGGAATGGATTGAGAACCCTGGGTCAGTGTGAACGGACCCAGACGCTTGGCATCTCCTGCATTCAAACCGTCAGCTCAGTCCCATATGGAAACCGGAACACGACTTCATAATTTCCATTCTTTAGAGTGCAACTGGCTGGATGTAAATAGAAAATAGGACCAGCAACTTCTTTCAACTTAGCCTTGTTTGCAATCGTACACTACAGCGATTGGTGCCAGGCAGGCGTGCGCAGACAGCTAGAACTCTATTTTTCTATACTTTAAATAAATTCAGAGATGCCAAAACACCACTACTCCAAGGCCACGATTCCTTTTCAAAACAACCGTATGCACCAGTGGCACAACGAAGGAAAAAAGGCCCCTTGTTTTTCCTCTCAAATGAATGTCAAGCAGCTATTCACTTTCTCTCTTGTATATCTAGCAACTGAATAGATGCACTTTCTGCTATTGCTACATTCTAGCAGGGTCAGTGATGTATCACTGCTAATTATAATACTTGTAGAAGTGCCTGGGAACAAACAAAAGGTGATGATGATACTTTGGCTGCAACTAAATCTCTATCGAGCACCTGCATTTCATTTAGTCTAGAGAAAAATTTGGGCAGATCATCTTGAAAGCTGCTAGTTAGAGGAGTGCTGTCTTTCAAATGGAATAGACATCTGCTTAGCTCCCACTTTTTTTTTTCTTTTTTGGAATCTTTTTTCTGTTTAATAGGCTTTCTAAATTATGCATTTTACAATTAATACCAGTACATGCATAATAAAAGACTGAGGAGTGAATACAGAATCTCTCAATACAGAAGTAAGCTCTAGTTTATATGTAAATATTGCAAATCCTCCCTCCATCCTGGCTTACAGAAGAAAGCTTTCTGATGATTAAACAAAGGTGACAATAATTCCTGCATCTGTCACAATATTACCTGCTGTTGTATAATGAGCTACAAGAATCAGCTCTCCCTGCTCTTCAGTGCAGACAAAACTGCTATTTGTAGAATGCAATTAATCCTATTCACAATCAGGAACCTCAGTGGGCCCATCTACACAAGACACTACAAGCACAGTGCACTACAAGCACACCACAAGCAGACTAATTCTACTGCGCATTAGTGCAGTGGGCAAAAACCATGCTAATGTGCAGTAGAGTCAGTCTACTGTGTATTAGCATCACCTAAAATGTGTGTGCCAGCGCTACTGTGCAGTAGTGCTGGTTACTGAGCAATGAGCATTAGTTAGTAACTAAATCCGCAGAAACCACAAGGTAAATAAACTGCTCTATTTTTTATTTGAGACTAATTTGCACAACATGAACTTTTCCAACCAGGATATCTTACAGCACCTTCAACTCTCCTGTGAAATATGAATTTTCATTTCCACCTAAGAGAAATTTTATAGATTTTGCATTCTCCTATGCCTGAAGAACTGTGTATGAGCCCGAAAGCTTGCAAATAAAGACTTTTTTTTGCAAATATCTAGTTGGTCTAATAAAAGATATTGCCTCTACCATGAGTTCTGATTCCTTTTGCCTGTAGACCAATATGGCTACAGTCTGTATCCCAGTAACCACTGTGCATTAACGCACGTATAGATGTGCCCAGTGTTCCCTATTAAACAGACAGCTACTGCTTCATGGTTTGCCCAATATTTTTTCTTTTGATTTTGACTGAGTTATTAAAAGTGACCTAGCTTTTAAAAGAGTCCTAACTTTAACAAGACAAAATCTCGGGTATTCCCTACCCTGGGTTGCCCAATGCTTCATGTTTCCTGTGTCTGTTTGGCGTAGGCAGTAATCTCACTAAGGATCTGAAGGGGGCCTTTCCACTGTCATTAAGGACTGGGTTTCAGTAGTACTAGAGTTATGTGCACACTGCCACCACTGAATTCAGGACCATCCAACTTCCCTTCAAACTAGCCAGGTAGGGTATCAGTAACAGCCTACCCAGGTCATTTAATTGCTTAGAATAGACTTCAGTATTTGCCCTGTTTCTCAGGCAGGTTGTGCAACCTGCATAAAGCTCCCTATTGCTGTGACTACACTAAAAGCTGCTCATAAGCAAGTTAAAGTTGGCTCAGGTATAATGACTGCAGTGTAGACACACCCTTAGTCTCCCATTTCATTACCAAAACAGGTAACCAGATCTTTCTGTAGAGCACTCAGTGTGTGGGACTCTTATTGAAAATCCTTCTTTTAATCCCGAAATGGAAGCCAGTCCCTTTTTAAAGCTTACAGATGTTCAGCAACTGAAAATCTGTCCCATAAGAGTTTAGTATTTCTTCCTTTCCAAATGCAACTTAGCAGGGAATGATACTGAAACCATTCAACCTAAAGAGCCTCCCCTTTCAATGTCGTGCTTAGGTCAATTCCAGTAATTCAGAAAGGCCCCAATTGTGGTCAGAATCCCATCCAGTCACATGAGAGATGGTCCAAAAGAGCATCCAGTCTAAACATGCAAGCAGCTAAAGCAATGTCTGGATAATAACAACCTTTGTCAGACAGGTTCAAGGCTAGGGTTGGCACCCAGAATGACCCTTATCTCATTTTTTTAAAAAATTGATAACACTTCTCTCAAATGGTACCTCTGTGAAAAATATTTGGCATGCTGCAAAAATAAAAAGAAAATCATTAGTCTTGGAGTGGGTTTGGTTTCTGCACAATATTGATTTCCAGTTGTGCCTTCATCTAAAAGTGCAAGGCAGAACAGAAAAACAAGTTGGGGAAGAGATGAAGGTTATTTGAAGAGCTTGAAATGTTAAAAGGCTCGCAGCTGAGGCTGAAGCAAAGGTCAGGGTGAGGCTGCATTTATGGAGACCAGTTCATTCCCACACAAAGCTGAGCTGTGGATTGTAACAGAGATGCGTGAATCTAGAGGGGAAAAAAGGGGGGAGGGCACCTATGCCCTTATTTTCAAGTGACCTCTGATTTTATAGGCCTCTGCTCTTGAGAGCCCAATTTTAGCCTCTCTCTACACCAGCTTGCCTGGCAGCATAATGCTGATTATGCTGACTTGCCTCTCCAGGGTGGCCTGGAGATTAGCTACTGCTTGTCAAGTGCTTTGAAGAAAGCAAGTGCAAGTCTTTTTGCTTGCCTGTGCAATCAATACAACAGGATATAAGATGATGTCTTCTTTCCCCCTTTGGTTTTGCAAGGTCTTGTATAGCTAAAACCTGTTTGAGCACTGTCTCCTCTCCTGCTCCAAGAAGCATTTCAGTCATTAGTTTGTGTGCATGGTAAAGGCAGGAAGACTAGGTGTATTCAATGGGGAAACCCATGCCCTGTAATGCTACAGTAGGGTTAAACCTCCAGCCTGGGAGCTTCAAATGCACCTAAAGGATTTAGGTGCCCAGACCTCACTGCATTTTAATGGGAGCCCAATTCCTTAAGCTTTCTTTAGCATTCCACCCCAAAACTCAAGTATAGCTTTCGGTATGATAAGGGTCAGAAATGGAGCTGATTTGAAAGCAAGGATGGCGAAAGGGGGTGAGACAGGGGAAACATCAATTTTTTGACTGATAAAATGAAATTTTGGCTGAAAAATGCATATTTCAATTTAAAAAATGTCACAGATGTACCTTTTGGAATACGTAGTTCAGGTGTTTTACGTTCCCATTCTGCATGAGCTATCCGTCTGGACTCCTGACTGCACCTCTGCCATCCATCTTGCTAAACCAATGCAGTGAACTGTGGTTGTCTCCAGGCCCTCTCAGAGGTCGAGAGAGGCCCAGGCCACTTCCATTTTTTGAGGCTCCCAGTATATTAAAAAAATATTAATTCATAGTGGACTACAGGCGGTGTGGCCCGGTAATGGGACACAAGTTTAAAGTTGTATGATGACCGTCTTCTTCTTTCAATCCTGTCCGTGTATCTCTGTGTCTGTATGTATAACCTCATTTGGAGATAACGTTAAAAGTCTAAATTTGAGGCCCTCCGTGAATGAGAGGCCCAGGCCAAATGGCCCCCATGGCCCCCCTGTGATAGATCCTGGTTGTCTCCGCCTGCAATGAATCATGGTACATACTGTCCAGCTAGAGAGCTTGGCCGAAAGAGAAGCACACGCCTATGAGGCATTCAGACCACAGGTCCCAGTAGGCACCAGAGGAGAATTTCCAAGCTGAAAACCTTTGAGTTTTGAGTGTAACAAAAAGTTGAACTTTACCGTGGGAAACAAGCACTTTCCAAAAGAAAAGCAGAACAGTTTAGTCAGACCCGCAATATTTGGTCATACAGAAGTGTCAATGGGAAGCGCTCAGCCAGCCCCAGCTCTTGTCAGGGAGTCAGGCTGGCAGAGAGCTGCAGTGCCCTGTTGCTTCGTGGTTTGGCCCACGGAGGTGTGTATATGTGGGTTCACCCTCTTCTTTTCCCTCTTTCAGACACCCTGGGGGAGTTGAGGAGACCAGGCAAGAGGTTGGCCCTGGCACTTCTACAAGGTAATGTTGCTTCATGATCAAAGCAAGACATGGAAGTGCGTGTGGAGGTTGTCAGTGAGAGACTGCAGAACATGGGACCTGGGAATCTTGGAAGCAAAGCATAGCCTGGCACAGAACTCAGTCATTGCCTTTCTGTTCCTCACTGTCTCTTCATAGCATGTCCTACGGCACATATCAGGGCCACACAAAATAGTGGCAGGTTTTATTCCTCTCATGTACATTTTCATGACCATATCTTTTGCTTTGGAGCCATGAAATGTAGCTTTTTAATGGTCTTTCATAGGGCGGGGGTTTCATGAGTGGAGAAGACATAATCAAGATCACCCCATCCCGAGTCTGGGACCAGCAGATCAGAAAGGAAGACAAATAAGTCCCTTTCAGTTCCCAGACAAATGCAGGTGAAGCCCATCTTCTGTGGACTCTTCCTCCTAATCCAGATGTTTCAGGAGCTCTGTGTGCTGCTGTCATTTGACTGTAGGAGTGACTGGGCTTTGGAGGTGCCATGGGGAGTAAAGTAGGGCAGATCTGGTATCACCTTGGCTGTAGGATACTTGCCTACCCAGCCAAGAAAGCAGGCCATAGCCTAGGATGCATACTAGGAAGGAAGGTGTATACCAGTGATCAGAAACTACAGGGTGCTGTACTTTGTGCAGGGATACCAGCAAGTAAGCTCCAGGTCCTGCAGGAGACTGCACCACCACAGCTCTGATCAAAGAGGACCAGGAGAGGTACAGGTAAGTCTTGCTTCATCCTTTCGTATTGGGGGTGAGTGGATGATGACTCCAGTCAGGTGCATGTGCTGGGTGGGGAGAGGCTGATGATCACAGTCAGGGCCCGCAGTTTCTGAGCCCGGATATGGAGCCAATTTTCACAGCTAGCTTTCTGACTAGACTTGCAATGCCGATCCCTGGCTGTGTGGTGCCAAGGAGACTGTGCCCACCTGGTCTGCGGATACAGGGAGAATGTCAGTCCACAAGTCCTCTGTGCTCTTGGCTACCTCAAGACTTGAGTGCTGCTTAACCAGTGAAGCTCTTCTGTTGTGTTTTGTTTCCCAGTATCGTTGGATCATCCTCAAGCCCAGACTCCAGGTGCTGGCCATGTCACAGCCCCAGCTTGTTTGGAAGCAGCTCTCTACTTCACACCAGCTGTGGTAACAAGTGGCAGTGGTTAGGAAGGATTAGTCAAGACACCTAGTTGTGCACCTGATGAACCCCATAAAACCAAGGGCTCCTCTTCAGAGTTACTATGCCTTGAACACACTACAGTTAAGACGAGCAGCCCCGTGTAGATCACCTCAGTGATGCCATCCAGAAACCATGATGCAACCTCTGGCTCTGTGATAATCAGGAAGTGATGACAGTCACCTGGGGTGATGTCTTGCTCCCAGTGACTGGGGATTCTTACCCTAGGAAGGGTTTCCTTTATATAAACACATTAATACAAGATCAGGTTGTAGAGAGAGCTTGCTACATATGACAGCATTAAACGTATATTCACTTCCTAACCCTGTTGTTGTCTTACTTTCTGTCAGCAGTGATAGCCACCTTCAACAGTCAAGACACCCCATTTTTGCAAGGGTGGGAAGAATATTTTTAATCTGGAAAAGTTTGGGGTGTCACAAGGCCCAAACTGAAATGTTTGAGCTTTGGATGGAAAAACGTTTGGGATTAATGATTTTCCAATAACAATACAAAAATTTTAAGGAATGCTACACTCCATGAAAACTTGCATTTCAGTGAATTTCCAGGTTTCTGCTAAAGAAAAAATTCAGATGGAAAATGTTTGACCAGACCTGTTATAGAACATCCACACACTTACAGTGGTTCAACTGTCAGTGCAGGCAGTTAATGCCAGAACAAAGGTGTCTTATACTAACTTAGCTTGTTCCCTTTCCTATGCAGAATAGCTAAAAACTATTGTACTGATATCATCTTATTCATCCTATGGTGGCTTGTACTCATTTACTTCTGCTGGCATAGTTTGGATGATATAATTTCCTTGTGTACATGAGTCCTTTGAAGTGCTTAGCTTAGATTTTTGTTAATGCCTACAAAGTTTTTCTAATAGATGTTTTCTTTCTGAAGCATTTAATTAAGTCTTTGCAACTGCAGCTTGCTCTTAATGAAGGTTTTTGGTACAGAAACAATAGTGGCATTGGGGTAAAGAAAGTTGTTGCTGAGCCAGAGCTGTTTTCATTTTAGAGCTGATTAGCGGTGGAAAAGAGGACACAGAAGGTGCAGATAATTAGTTATAAGCAGGATCAGGTGAGCTAAAAGGCAGTCACATGCATCTAGGGAGGGCAAACCAGGTGAAGTAGAAGGCTGTACTGATGAAGACTGCAGTGTATCACAGCTCCTTCAGAAGGACCTGGTCTCTTTGGTGGCCTAACTCCATTGTTTTCAGTGGTGCTAGGCTTATTTTATCCTAGCTGATGACCTGGACCTCTGATGCCTTAGCCTTTGTCTGTGTATTGCCTTTTTTTCTGAGTACTAACTCACAGCTTGAGTGCAGAGCCCATATCAGACTTGCCTGATCAATCCAATTTAGTTCCAGTGCAATAAAAGCATCATTCATCTCAACTGTGCCCCCAGGGACTTCAGAGGATAAACAACACAGCATGTTTCAGCCAAGAACCTCAATACACATTAGAAACGGGCTGGACTCGATGATCTCCTGAGGTCCCTTCCAGCCCTAATGTCTATGAAATCTATGAGTGTTATTAGGATCTTACAAATGGGGAGCCTGGGGCCCAGAGAAGTGAAGTGACCTGCCCAAGGTCACTGTTCAGACCATGGCAACTCTCACGAGCCATGCCTGAATTCACAACCTCCTGCTCCAAGCAGGTGGTCCTCCTTCCTGTACACACAGGAATTGGGAAGCTAGGACCAAGGGAGATGAACGTGTTTTTCAGTCAAGGTCTGAAATTAAAAAGGTGGTGAGTGCAATTCAGGGAGGCTGTCCCACAAGCTGCAAAGCAGCACACTCCCCACCAGCACTATTATAATGCTAAAGATTAGCAATCGGGACCAGAAACACATACTGCAGCCATGCACATACACAGCCATTGTGAGGAAGAAACATATGCAGCCATAGCGAGGGGTCCCCACAAGGACTGTCCAACCTTTATTACAGTCCCTTGTACAGCCTGGCTACTGGATGTGGAGGACCAGGACTCTGCTATCACTCCACATCTCCCATTCTTTACAAAGAATAAGATTAGATTACAACACATTATAAATGATAAGGAATACACTATAACCCTTAAAACTATTTACATAGGGGAGGGTTAGGGTCTCCTAAGTCTGGAACCCCAGATCCCACTTTGTGACCCTGGGGAAGGCTGGGAATCAGATCCACATCTGAATAATGCGGTTCAAGCCCTTCTCTATCTACAGCCTTCAGGCTGTGATGAAAAACTCTGTGTGAGGAGCAATGACAGTGGGGGTTAAAGAGAGCAGCCGGCGCTGAGAAGGGAGGCTATGACAGCTGGAATGTGATGGAACGGGGTCTCTGAGTGAGGACACAGGTTTGTGAGCAATGCTATGTTGGCTGCATGGGAGAGTAGTGGATTTTGGAGCTAAAGATTTCCCAAGCCGGGGAGAAGGCTGTTCTGTGCCTGGGGACCTCCAAGGAGGTGGATCTCGTGAGAAGCTCTGTATTTACGGGATTAGTTGCAGCCAGAAGCTGAGCTAATTGGGGGTGAGTCTGCCATCAGTGTGTGGCTGACAAAGGATTTCTGGCCCACGCTGTAGTGTTTGCTGTCTGCACTTAGATTTGAGATGGTCCCTGAAGGCTTCTGGTGGGTGGGAGTGGGAGTTCACTTCACTTCATGATCTTGTTCCCCACCACCAGCCAAAACCGCAGCCAGTTCTACGAGGGAAACAAAATTGGTACTGACAACCCTCTCGGTGCCTCACATGCTGACAGCGTGTCACTGGCATTTCTCCAGGTCTTCGTCTTCCATGCAGTCGGGCCCTCTGTGGATGCTGCTTGGCAGTGGTGAGGCCGTCGCTGCGATACGTTCCTCTCAGCATCTCAGAGGTGGCCTGTGAACAGTGGTTCAGATCTGCTCCATGACATAGCCATTGCATCGGTGTTTCATAGCCATCACTGTTAGACAGGAGGTTAGGATATCGCTGGAGGGATGCAATGTGGTTTAACTGCTGGAGCCCGACGCTCCAGTCACTGGCCTCACCCTGCCTGACCCCTCCAAGAGATAGCTGGAAGAAGGTAGGATTGTAATACGTTTTCTTTTCTCTTCTTTTTTCCTCCCCCTGCCTCTCTAACAGAGACAAGCATGGGGAGAAGCAAAGGGAAATGAAATAGGTACACAGAAGAAATGACTCCCAGTACAGACAGACTGGGGATTAGTCGAGGCAGCAGGACAGTACAGACCTGTGTGGGCAGCTTAGGATCTGCCTTCCTCCTCATCACAAAATCTGCAAGCAAGGTGTCCTTGGCTTAAATTCTTTATCAGATCCGCCTCAGACTGTTTTCTCTGACATGCCTCTGCTTTATCATATCTTCCTCTGTGTCTGTGAAGAGATAAAGGGATCACGCTGTAGCATAAAGCCCTAGGGAACTGCAGCACAGGCTTTCATCCTGTGCCCTTCCTTGCTTGTCTCCCCACCGTCCACCTGGCCAGACAAGCCTCGTGCAACTTTCTCTGCACACCTTCAACTTACTTCCATCTTGTGGCCCTCTGGTTTCTTCCCTGGGCCCAATCTCAGACCGTGCACTGAACCTAAGGGCCCTGTTAGGCAGCAGAGACCAAGCATGCTATTACCCCTGAAACTCCTTCCCCTTCAGCTCCATTCCCTAGAGGCTGCTAATGTGCTGGTCTTTTTGGAAGCATCTAGGCTCCTTCCCTCCTTCCTTCCCCTTCACCAGGATGGGAGAAAATGACAGACTAACCTCTAATATACAACGAACCAAGTGAAATCATTAAGAACTGCAGCAGTGTGTGCTTTTTTGAGGTGTCTTCAAGGGGAATGACAGTAAAATCAAAGCAGAGTTCAGAGACTCTAGAAGCAGATGTAGCAACTAAGAACGTAAGCTCCAAAATCTGACCTCCATTAACACCACAATTACATAGGAAAGGGATGTGGGGGGAAACTTTCCAGGCTTTATTCCCGCCCTCCCCCCAAGTAAATAGACCTGAATCTAGGATAGGACCTACACAAGAAAGGCCATCTTCTGTCCTACTTGCACCTGTAAGTCAGGATTTGGCTCCAAGTGCCTTGTGCTGTCTTATTTCCTGTGTTGGGTCACAGCAGCAGTTATTTAAAAACCTTTGGGGCCCAACTCTCAGTTCTGCTAAGGTCTGCGGTTGCTTCTCTTGTAGGATAAATTGGCTCTTAAGAGAGTTTAAGCAGCCATCTGAGAACAGTCCCTGCAGAGGTGATGGCCATCCCTGCTCCCTGCCCCTGGTGTGTCTGAGTTGTGTCAGGAGTGTAGTGGCAATGCCCTGCACTGCACCTTCCCCCTGCTTCCTATGGGCCCTGGGGCTGTGAGAAAGTTAGAGCAGCCTCAAGGCTCTTCCAATGCACACTGGCAGCCAGGAAAGCCCTGGTATGACCCAGAATATGCAGTGTTGTCCCAAAGAGTTACAGATATATCAGCAAGGCCCCAACCTCAAGAGGTTCAAAATCATGATTTAAAAATATACAATAGATTTGGCCTCATTTGGCTTGTTCTCTGGTTTCTGAACCTCTAGGGTACATGCAAGAAAACTCTATAACCGCAAGGGCTACAAACCAGACGTAAAAGCTGAGATTTTCACCCAGTCACCTGCCTCCAATGACCAGGGCTTTCATAAACGTACATTTTCACAAGACTACTAATTCAATCACAGCAGTCAGCATTGCTGAATACAAGGAGGGCAAAGATGCCATCTATGCCCCTCTCAGCACTATCCCCTCCCCACTGAGAATCAGGCTCTTTGGATGGAGTCACCCAGTGCAGTTGCAACCTCGTTTACACTTGGGCAAGACTGGAGCAAAATGCTTCTGTAGCATGTTGTATTGCCTGGTATAAAGGACAACAGAAGATGCCTGACAGCAGTGTGTCAGAGCTGTGCTCGCATCAGCAACGATGGTGGTCTGCAGGCACGGATGTTTACAAAATGAGGCTGCATTTCGTTTAAGCCCATTTACAAACAAATCACCAGGGTCAAATTCTGCTCCTGCTTACAGCCCTACAGACAGCCCTGCTTACATGCGTTTGAAACCAGAACTCAACGGATGTGAGCAGCATGGCCTCACCCCCTGCTCCATCTTGAATCGGACACGCTCTCATCTTCACCTTCTGCTCTGAGGTTGACTATCACATTGTGTGTCCGCTTCACTTCTGTACCTCCCCAGGTCACCAGGTTTTGCTGATAAAGGGGCAGATGGAGGGCACCTGGAGCCAAATCCTGGTGCCATGTAGACATCCCCTTGGAGTGTGACATTGTCTTCCAGGTGCCTTGTGCTGTCTTATTTCCTGTGTTGGGTCACAGCAGCAGTTATTTAAAAACCTTTGGGGCCCAACTCTCAGTTCTGCTAAGGTCTGCGGATACTTCTCTTGTAGGATAAATTGGCTCTTAAGAGAGTTTAAGCAGCCATCTGAGAACAGTCCCTGCAGAGGTGGTGGCCATCCCTGCTCCCTGCCCCTGGTCTGTCTGAGTTGTGTCAGGAGTGTAGTGGCTTTTTCTGTTGGAAGACAATGTCACACTCCAAGGGGACGTCTACATGGCCGCTGCTGCCGTGACTTCAGCATAGTCTAGGCGTAAGTGAGCCAGCACGGGTACCACCAGCAGCATGATCCAGCTACACAGGACACTGCGTGGACAGCAAAATCCTCCTGAGAAGCTGGGTAAATAAATACACTGGCAGCATGCCCCAAAGGCCCCAAAATGATTAGGGGCCGGGAAAAATGTAATTTATGAGGAAAGACTGAAAGACCTAAGATTATTTAATCTGGAGAAGAGCAGACTGGAGGGGAAGTTGATAACAGTAGGGAGCTTATAGAGAGGATGGAGCTAGAAACCATTCTTGGCAGCTGCAGAGGACAGGGCGAGGCCTCAAACTGCAGCAGAGGAAAATTAGGTTCGAGATTAGGAGGCACTTTCTGACTCTGAGGGGGGTCAAGTGCTGGATCAGGCCGCCTAGAGAAACGGTGGAGTCTCCACCCCTGGAATTTCCAAGCCCAAGCTAGACAGACACTTGGCTGGGATGGCTTTGGGTCGACCCTGCCTCGAGGAGGGGGCTGGACTACATGACCTCAAGAGGTCCCTTCCAGCCCTGCGTCCTATGATCCTGTAAAGCAAGCTCCGTGCTGCTGGGGCTACACTGCCACCCACACCTGAGGTACAGAGTTTAAAGCAACCTCAAGTGTGTCTACTGAACTACCCTCACAGCAACAACTGCCATGTAGACATATAACCTTAAGACTTATATTAAGGAAAGCAAAGGAAAAACTCAGCACAGGGACTTACAAATCAGTGGTGTCCAAATGCTCTACTCTGCTTTTCATCCCAAAGCATATTCCAGAGGGCACAATATACAGGATCAGGACAGCCACTTCAAGGGTGGAAGGGAGACGGAGCCTCACGGTACGCAAGAACCCTAAGAAGTGGGGGGAGACCCTGGCCCAGTCACTCCTGGAAATGAGGGTAGTCCATATCAGCCAAGGATCAGACCCATTGTATCCAATTAAAACTTCAAGAGAAATTTAGAGACAAATGTAATTACCCACCCTGGAAACCCTCTTTAGAAAGGCAGCTCAGGCTCTATGGGTCAAATTCATGCCTGGTGTAACTGTAACACATTTACACCAGGGCTATATTGGGCCCCAAACATTTTAACTATCTCATTTAATGTTATTCATGCTCTGCTGGAGACGAAAATGTTTATACTAAATGAGAGACTCTAATGCTCTGTGGCAATAATGGAGTGTGAGGTTTATACGGTTTCTCATTTATGAGGATGCCAGGGAGGCCAGCCTGTCAGGGAAGATGGGACAGGCATGGATGCCCCGATTCTTTAACTGTTTGGATGACTCCTATGACATCTATGGGGGGAGTCAGCTGCATTTTCCTCTTTCCTCTCCTTCCTCTTTCAGCTTCCAGTAAGTGGCCCCTGCCCCAGCTGCACTTTCTGCTACGGCATGGAGGGAAAACCTAAACAGACCTAGCTGGGGGAGACAGGGGAAGAGGAATGGAAACTGCTGAGAGGGGTCATTGGTTACGTGTCTTTAAACCTCCATAAATCCCCAGCTGAAAGGTTCCTGAAACAAACTTGCCTTCCACATTGCAACAAAAGAAAAAGAGGGGATCTACACTCAGGCTCACACCTACCTGAGGAGTTGTCTAATTTGCCTCCATGCATAGACACTGAGTACATGGGGGCCCAATGGGGGGGCAGCCCCGAAATGGGAACATTAAGTCCTGGTCCCAGATTCCTAGTATATCGCGGGGATCTGGGGTTTCCATTCATCACAGGAAAACATGGGACATAGTGGGGTTTCTTTGCAGGCTGGCACAATTCCAGCCTGCAAGGGGCTGTGGGGAGTGGGACATGGGGCACCATGTGCAAGTGTGCGTACGCACACGCACATGGCCACAAATATAGCCGCAGGCAGTGGAGAGCAGCTCCCCACATTGTAAGTCTATGGGGGCAGGGGCAGATTGAGGCCCCCATGGTGAGGGAGGGAGTGGGGCAGGAGCTGAGCCTAGGGGTGCTGCCCAGCCAAGGTGATGCATGGGAGCCAGGTCAGGGTGGGGAACAGGACAGAGCCACAGGTGGCTCGTCTAGGGGGTTGGGGTGGGGGGGAAGCCAGTTTCCTGCCACTGTGTAAATTCCCGAGGAGGGGAGTATGGAGGGTGCATCCCCCCCAAATTTGTGTGCAGGGTGGGGGCAGATGCAGGCTTGGGGCTTCCCATCTTGCTACCCTCCCCCTAGGGCCTCCATGGCACAGGAGGGTGGGGAGGCTCAATGCCACTGCTGAGAGCCTGGTGCCAGCCACACCACAATGGTGAGGTGCCTCCTGTCCACCTGGCAGCAGCAGAGAGCACAACGCTACACCGCCACTGCCTCTGCCTCTGCTGCCAGGGGGGCAGGGGGCACCTTGCCATGGTGGCATGACCAGTGTGGGACTCCCTGGGGGAGGGAGCCCTGAGCCATGCAGCTGCCCAGGGCTCCACTCAGCTCTGCTCCAGGCATGCCAGGGGGGCATCATATTAGGCACCCCCCCAACAAAAATAAAAGTCAGCACCTATGCCTCCATGTGAGTCATTAGCAGGAATTGTTTCTAAGAGGCCCACCGAGTGTTGTGGGATCCGCCCCCGAAGGATTACGTGCAGGATGTAACTTGGCATAGGCATGTGCTCCAGACAAAGCCAGGCTACATCCTGGGTGTCCTCTGTTCTCAGTATTCCCAGCTGTCATCCAGAGGCTGCTTCATTCACTTAAAGAATCTGCCTCCCAGTCGTTTTAGCTCACCGCCCCTATGAGTATCTGAGAATGTCCTGGGACTGACTGTAGGCAAAGAATGCTCTTCACCCTCTGTGCAGAGCCAGCCCAGGGCAGGTTTACACCACGGCAGCAGACAGGTCATTGGTACCACTGCAGGAATGAGCCCTCACACCCAGTCCAGGAACAAATGGTGAGTCCCTCTACCCACAAGCTCAGGACTTGGGGTTCCCATGTAGTCAAGAATGAGATATACCTAGGTTATTGTCACAGGCTCATTTCTGGGGTTGAGGGGCAGAGCAGAAGCAGGCATGTGGGGCTTCCCCTGGGGTGTCTCAGCTGTAGACCCCTCCTTCCTTGCCCACACACTTGAGATCACTTGCACCATCTTAGCCTAGTGAGGGTCCTCATGGCTTGGAGCCCTGGGCAGTTGTCATGGGTGCTTCTCCCTAGCACCAGCTCTACCTCCCCAAAGAACAATGCAGAGTTTGTGTGGCTGGATTTCAGGGGACCTAACCTACCTTCTCCTCTCCTGGTTTACTTGTTTCACCTCTGCCAGGTCTATAAAAATGTGTGCCCTGCAGAACTGAAAACTAGAATCAATAGGCTAAATTCTTTCCTGACAGCTCTGCTGAAGACAGTGGCATTATGCCAACAGTGGATTTAGCCTTGTATTATCTTTGCATGTCTGACAGCCTCCAAAATCCAGCCCTTATGGAATTAGCAGGTCCTAATTCTCAGTACAGTCCTGTGTCTGCATCATTGGATTCTTGGTGGTCTGATGTTCCAATGCCGGAAACGTTGTCTGTGTCTCCATCCCAAGAGTGTTATCAAAGTGGATTTATGGCCTTTCCCGTAGCATCCCTCCTACTGGAAGCCACAGCATAGGCCGCCTTATTCATTTCAATGCAATTTTTAATGCCCCATTATTTAACGTGGAGTGAGACATTATGATTAATTCTGGCTGCTATGCGTTCCTCAGAGGATCTCAGATTCTCCTGAATTTCACATGATATTTCACCACTCGAGTAGCAGTTTCCCTAATTCCAAGCCATTCAAAGAACTTCATAATGAAATCCACCTTTTAATTTAGTTCCTGCATATGTGTGCCAAGCAGTGTCCCCCCAGAGCCTGAATCTCTGGTGATTGCCCTTGCTAATCCTGGGGACAGAGGGTCATCTGCTGGGTGGAACTAGGGACTGAAATCAGGATTCTGGGGTTTTGTTTTTTTGGCTTCAACAGATCGGTCCCTGAATAAAATTGGCAAGGTTCCTATCTCCAGCAGGGGCGATGACACCCTGTTAAGGTGCTGCCCAGTCCCAAATCAGCAGTCCCAGCAGTCCTGCTCCAGAAAACCCATCCTTTGTCCAAGTGTGTCCTTGGCGTTCAAGCATGTGTGTAACAGGACACACAAGGAGGAGGCAGTGTGGGGAGCAAGCATGTTTTGTGTCATTTGCTGAGTTCCCAATAAACTTTGGCTGCCTCTCCTGACTCCAGCAACTCTGCCACTCCCATACTTAAGCCATAGCATTGATATCACTACTGATAAAAACATCTCCCCATTTCTGTGAGCAGAGAGTCAGGGTGTAGCTGAGTTGGAAGAAGCCACTGTTCTTCTGTCAGCCATCCGTCTTCCCAAGAACACCCCAAATCCACCATCCTTCTCCTCCCTGGTTCTCTATGCCTCTCCCTGAACCTCCCACGCCTGGGATCCTTTCGCTTCCACTTCACATTCCAGCTTGTCAAAGAGTCGAGGATTGAGGAGTGTCTCCAGGCAGCAGCATATACTTCCAACAGCTGCCAGTTCTGATCTGGAGGGGAAGGGGCAGGGCGGGAGGGAGAGGAACAAGGAGCATGAGAAAAAAGAAAGGTTACTGGGAAGAGAGAGCAAAGAAAAAGGGCAAGGGACAGAGTGAAGTTCAGGCCCTGATTTGCTTCTGCAGTTGTATTAAATTAGGAGAGAAGTATATGGTGGGACACTGGCCCATGTGAGGGATAAGCCAGGCCCTCATTCTGGGGTTCACACTGCCCACGTGACTCTGGTGGACCTGCCAGAGACAAAGCACAGTAGGACAGAGGGAAAGCTTTGGTTGGGCTCTCTCTGGCACATTCCTAGGGCTGGTTTCTGCACTTTGTCTCATGCTGACTAGTCAGCTTGGGTCTCACATGCCAAAGGCCACCAGCTGCCTTGCCCTTTGCACTGCTCCCACCAGTGATCTTGCATGTGGCATGTTCCCTTAAGGTTCCCCATGACCGATGATGCTGAAGAAAGTCATCTTGGTAATTTTGCATGTGCCAGGACACTCTTCTGAAACCTGCCCTTTGCAGACTCCTGGAACCAATCCTACTCTCATTGTCCCCAAGTAAGCTGAGGCCAGTCCATGTCAACCCCATCTGGATATGGCTCGGGGGAAGGCATGCAATGGTCCCTGTCAGCAGGACAGGACAAGAAAGAGAGCAGAGAGCTAACTGGTAGCAAGGCAACATTCAACCTCTCCCCTATGTAGAAGACCCCATCATAACATACAAAGCTCTAGCCCTTCAGGTGGGACATTCAGTGACCCTGACACCCAGCACCAGAACTGCCTATTTGCAACCCAGCACTGATTAAATGTTTCAAGAAGCCTCCCCTGTTAAATAGGAATATGATGGGGGTGGAGGGCTGGACCTCCAGGTGACTGGGGGAGTCCAAAGGAGATGAAGAGGGAAACCAGGTAGCTAAGCTGGTAAGAGAAATATCAGTGCTTGAAAAGAGCGACCAATTTTCCTTCAGCACAGTTCATGCTTTCCCAGCAGTGCCTAGAATAACAAATTCTTTCCACACCTAAGCCTGAATGCTGGAGGAAGCTGCTGAGAAACTTAATTGATTACCCTAATGCGTGCATGGAAAAAATTGCCCAGCATCAACGAGCTTACTATCCTGCCAGCTAATGCAAAAGATGATGTGATGCTGGAGGGACCAGCTGCAGCCTTGTGTCACTCAGCTCGTTCTTTCAGGGCAGGAACAATGCAAGGTTTGTTTTATTGGGTATGCATTTCACTACTGTATTTAATGTAAGCAATGTTAAAAATAATGCCTGAGCCTTGGCTACACTACAACCTGCCACCATTGCAGCCACTGGCAGAACTGCAACCTTGGTGAGCTACATTTCCCATTGGGGTTAAGGCTTGTATCCTTGCCCTGGGACATAGACTGGATTCCTTTGCAGCCCAAACACCCGTCAAAGCCAGCAGACATTTTACATCCACCAGGAATGTAGGATTTGGGCCCCCCCATTAATTTCCCTCATTTGGACCCTGCCTTTGGACCTCACTGATGCACCCTCCTGTTCCAGTGGAGAAAAAGAAACCCATGTACTGAGCACCTGGGCAAGACTGTTCATCCCTCTGCTGTGCTGGCCAGGAGCTGGGCGCTCAGCACATCCCAGCTCATAAATGATGCCCTCGTGAACTGGTTGTCACCATAAAGAGGGGAGTGGGGTGTTTGAAACAGCAGGTGTGGGTATGCTGCCTTCTGCCCCCAGCACTGTAGTAACCTGAGAGGCAGAGCGTGATGCTGTCCTCTGCAACTATCTCCTGAGATGCAGGACCAGGTGGTGCTCGTTTCAGTGAGTATGGGCTGCAAAGGAGCACAGCCTCAAGAAATGCTGATCATGAGGCCAAAGAATACAGCAGCCCTGATGCCCCAAGCCCAGTCACCCCACAAGTCAGCATGGCAACAGGAGCAAAAGGGGCCCAATGAACTGATGAGATCTTATGGGTTTAAACTGCAGTAGATTCAGATGACATCTTAGAAAGAAACTTCCCATCAGAACAGTAAGACAATGGAACAGGTTGCCCAGTGAAACCTTCACTGGCTGTCTCCAAGAGGCTGGACAGATATTTGTGCAGGCTGCTGGACTAGATCAGTGGGAGCCAGCTTTTTTGACAGGTATACCATGAATTAGTCCTGTAGTCTCCCTGCGTGCCACACCAAACCCCTTCCCCGATCAACCTGTTGTTCTGCTTTCTGCTCCCTGCCCTGCACTCCTTGTGCAATCTGCTGCTCTGCTTCCTGCTTTCTACCCTATCTGCTGCTGTGCTGCCTGTTCTCTCCCTGGTCTGCCATGTGGCATGCCCAGAGTCTGCCTGTGCCACTTGCGACATGCATGCTGCAAGTTGGCCACCCCAGTCTAAGTGATGCTCCTTGAGGTCTCTTCCAACTCTATGATACTGAGGCAGGGAAGCCTGAAGCAGAGTTGTGATGATGCTGGAGGCAAGGCAGTAGACGAGTGAGCAGGGTGCAATACAGACAGGAGTCACGGATAACCAACTTACAGCCTCTCTATACAGGCCCAGCCTTTGTACGGCCACGAACACCTGGGTGAGTGATGGTGAGTGAATGGGTGAGCATTGTCTGCATCCAGTTCTGAGCTGCAAGGAAATGCTGAGCTGTCTTGAGCAGGTCAGCCAGAGGATGGGTGAGGGGCCTGGCCAGGCACTGGAACGACGCACTTGCACAGACATCGCCACACAGCCTGTGTCCCCAGATGCTTCTAGTTGGGTTCCCATCCCTGTCTCTCCATCTGTTACAGACACCTGTCTCTCATCTAAGCTGTTCTGTGAGTTAATCACCTCTTCCCAGTAAGACCATCAGGGTATGGCTGCATGGGTAATCAGACAGACCCCCTTACTGGATTGGCCTCAGCTGTCAGTCAGTGGCCAGCCCAGCATCTCTTCACTGGCACCTGCTACTGACTGGACTGGTGGCTCTTTCTGCTGCTAGGGATGCTGTGGTGAAGCCCAGCTCATGTGCTCTGTTTGTGTGCTGCCTAAGTTTGCAAAAGAAATTAGTGATGGTGGGTGTCTGACGTGAGACACCTGAAGGGCTTGGTTTTGAAGAGCACAGATGCTTGACATGTTCATAACACCAGGGCTCTTGGAGGGAGCTCAAACACAATGCCCCAGAACTGAAGCTCCCCAAATCCCAAGTCACTTGAAATAAATATTAGGTCCTCACCTCTATTCATGTTTTCCTTCCTATGGAGGGTCTGAACATAACCTCTCTATAATGCACCCAGTGTCTCTAGCTCTGTCAGCAGAGACGGTTTCTTTCCTGGATCAGCACAAGAAAACATGAAGCCAAAGGTCTGGGAGGTCTGTGAATGCACCAGTCATGTTTCTTGACAGGATCAAAATGTTCCTTCGGTTTTGTTTTTCCCAAACTGTCACTGCTTGCTGCCTCCCTTGCTCAGACCTTTGACCTAAAAGCCTTCTCGAACCAAGTGTTTTTCTTTCTTCTTTAAAGTGAAGGTAGCACCAGCAAAAGAAGCCAAGTGGACAATCCCAGGGAACAGAGCCCTCTGAGGGCAGGCAGAGCAACTCTCCCCCACTGGCCAGTATGTGTTACCTGGCACCCCGGGGCCACGTCTGCAAAGGTCACAAGCCTGGTATCCGTCGAAGCTGCATGGCACTTTCACTCAAACAATAGCCGCTTAGGCATTTCTGGCACTGGAGGACTCCAGCCCAATCTGTGGTGTCAGCCATGATGGTGACCACCCTACGAGCTTGTCAAATGTTTCTCTGTCTTGATTTAACCTGGAAATGAGGGAGTTGTCACAGCATCTTCCTGGAAGTGTGTTTGTTTTCTGGAGAATATGGGAATGGGGCCTCAACAGGTTGGCTGCCAAAATATAAATCTTCTCTTGATGCCTGGCACTTCCTGAAGTCCTCAGGGGTGTAACTAGACTTCTCGAAAGTCACTTGAGGGCTCAGGGCCAATGTTTGGAGCCCAGCCTAGGCAAGCCCTTCCTTCTCCATGGGCCCTGCCTGCAGCGGTTCATCGGGAATGCTGAGACCTCTGGAGAGCAAGGGGACATGGAGGTGACTGATGAATGCGGGGAGAGTGTCCAGGCAGTGCAGTGAAGAAACTAGAAAAGAGGCAAGTACAGAAAGCCTCCAGCTCCACTGTAAGAAGATGCAAAGCTTTGAGACACAATCCACTTTGGCTGGGGTCTCAGTCAGTACAGTCCAAAGGCCTGTTTTGTTTATTGTGCTAAACCGACTGAACATTAGATTATGGTGCGTATGCCCCGCAGGCCAAATGCTGCCTGCTGCTAGTGCCTACTGTGTAATGGGACTGGGTCTAGCCAAGAGGTTCACTGCCATCTGTCGTCCTGTGCTATGGGAACATCAGACTCCATGGACTCCTGAGGCCGTAACCTCTTGCCTTTTCTTGCACTCTTGATCCCACTGAGACCAGCTGGAGTGGGGTGTGCAGCAGTGATTGCTTGTGTTTCAAAGTTGCAGAGGAAAACACCAGGCTGTGGTTTGGTACTGGCAACTGGAATTGTCTGCGTGTTGAACTGGGTTTGCTCTGCCAGTCCAGTACACAAATCCCCTCCCTCCTCCTCATCCTGGGATTAGCTAGCATCTCAGGAGATTATCAAAGAGCAGGACAGAACTTGCACTGAGTTGGAACAGGCCTCTGTACCATTTCTGTCCTTAAGGCAATGTGTATCTTGTAACTCCTTGGGGCTGACAGAGAGGCTTTGAAGGTATGGGGTGGGTCACTGTCAGGGATCCAGCTTGGGAGTTGGAGAGAAGTGGCTAAAAGACAAAATTTGTTTTTGCAAAAATAAAAGAGCAACACTCTTTTGCAGTGTTTGAAAAGGACTCTTTTTCTTCCAGGATTTTTTCCTATATACTTTTTGAACAGTTTATAGGAAACCTGACTGCAATTCCTAAAACTTTTTAACTTTTTTATAACCAGTTTGAAAAAATAGTAACATTTTGTAATGGGCTCAGCTACTCCTGTGATGATCATGGTATAGACATCCAGATGGATAGATGGAGAGTTGTCACTACAGGGAATATGACACATGGCAGGTATATTTCCATACAGTCCTCTTTACAGATCCAGCTGAGCCCGAGCTCAGCCTCGTATCCTGAAGTCAGTCCCGTGGGTAGATTCTCTACATGCAGTCAATACATTTATCATCTTCCAGTCCCTCTTTTAGGTTACCATGGGGCACTCAAACACTAACAGCTCTATAGCTTCCCAATGCTTTATTCTCATTTTATAGGGTCACCTTTACTCGGCAGCACTTGCATCCTTGGGTGATTCTCAGGCAGCCAATGGAGCAGAGAGTTGTGGGTCATGCTCTTATTTCTGCTACTGATCCACTGTAAGACCTTAAGTGAGTCCCCTCATTTTCCTCTGCTTCCTTTCCCTGTTTGAAACAGTAGCAGTAATTCTAATTTACCTCAACATGGTGCTTTGAGATTACAGATGAAGAGTACTGACATACTACTAATAGACTCTTTACACCCCCTCACCCATAGCTCCTTTCATCTGCAGACCTCAACACATTTTACCTGATGGCTCACAGCTCCTCACCCCGTATCATGGGTATGACAGAGGCAATGGGTGATTGCCAAACTAAAGCCACAAGCCAGTTGTCAGAAGACAGGGGCCTGGGGTGGATCCAGAAGCACAGGGGTGAGAGGGTCAAGAGCCAGTAAGTCAGAGGTCGGGGGGGCAGGACCCAGGACCAAAGGTGAAGTCAGGAAGTTAACAAGCAGGAGCCAGAAGCCCAGGGTGAGATAGAGGTGTGTATTCTACACAGTAATCTAATGGATCTTGAAAGAGCTGCTGCTTGTCCCATGCAAGCAACTGGGGCCAGCTGGGGGTTGTTAGGCAATTGGCAGTAGGACCATGCAGGTAACCAGGGGCAGCTGGGGACTAATTAGTTTACTGGGTGCCCTGACACCTGACACTGCACAAGATAGGTAACTAAACACAGCATAATCCTCTTCTCACTACTGCAGAAGCATGAGATTAAGGGAATTTCTCACAGCTATGCAGCAGGTTCAAGGCATAGTCTGGAACAGAGCCCTCCTGCTCTAACCACTAGACTTGACTTCCTGTGGCATAATAAGCTGCAGGGACACGCACCAAATGATGGTGCAGGCATTGTCTCCCTGAGCCAGGGGAGTGGGCTACCACCACTGAGTTCTTCCATATCCCATGGCAAGTAAACACAAATGCCATAAGGGAGCAGCCATTTTCTATTACTGTATGTATTTTCCCCCTCCCACTCTCCTTCAGCAGCAAGACTGTTTTAGATGACAGCTGTGGGGGAAAATGAGAGTGCTTGAAATGTGCAAATATAGAGACATTTGAAGGCAGAATAACCTCTAGAAATACTAGATTTGTTAGGTCAACAGGAAAACAAGTACGGTAGATTAGGAAGAAATGCACAGGAATCTCTGCCTCTCTCGTGAGGAAATCTCCAAGGATTCAGGTCTGGTTCACAGGTCTTCATCTGAAATCTAAGGAGAGATGGTGAGCTGTGGAGGAGGAAGGGTGGGGGAGGCTGTTTCAGACTGCACAAGCAGCCAAGGTCACACTAGGAAGGGATGAGTGAAACTTTGCAAGACATGGCGGTGGAGGGAAGCAGGGAACAGGACTAGGCAGACTGAAATTAGCTATAGGCAAATCTGTGAAAGGCTTTATAGAGAAGAGGAGCAATGTGGAAGTGGTCCCTTCATAATGAACAGGGAGAATGATGGCTGTGCTGTCCTGCTCCTTTGACCTGCTCGCAGATGAATGCTAGGCCTTGGGAAAGGCGAAGACAAGAGAAGGTTAAATAATAAGCATGTATCTCCGCACCACATTTGGGGCAGTAAGACTAGACTCTACTAGGGATAAATTGTAGCGCTCCCTACCCAGACAGTAGGGAGATCATCCCTGCAGGCACCATGGCAGGGTTTGCTCAGGCCTGAGGGAGACTGGGAAGAGATTGCAGAAGCTGGAGGACTGTGGAAACATCCAGCTCAAACAGATGCTTTCACTGAATCTGCCAACTCTTTACATTAGCACTGAGCTTTAGCCTATCAATTCCAGGCCCCAGCTGGGACCTGGGACAAAAACCTACCACAGACTCATTCCTACAGTCATTCTCAGAACAAACAGGACGAGTTTACAACCCAACGTATCACTGGCTCATTGGGCAAATCCCTTCCCACCCACAGCAAATGGAAGAGCAGAGACAAGCATTTCTAAAATGTCTCAGCTGACTGATTAGGCACTGTTATGGTTGGAGAGCTTTCTTCCTGCCTCCCTAGGTCTCTACTAAATTTGATTTCTTGTGGAGGGGGGTGAGCAAAAATGGGTCACCGTCACATCTGGTATAATCAAGTGCAACTTCAATGGTGTTTTACATCTAGCTGATTTTGATTCAGTGTGCCCAGAGTATTCAGACCATACCTAAGAAGTGGTAATAACCTCCCATCCTTTGTCTCTCAGAGATTAATCTGGACATGCTGTAACTACTGATGATTTATACAGGAGTAGATTATGTTTCTAGGCTCATGCCTGGAGAAGGGGTAATGCAGAACTTGTTCTCAATATAATTCCTCCCCTTTGCTGTGAGTTGTAGTGTGGGGAAAGGTTACAATTTGCTTTTGCCCTGTACCAGTCATAAACAAAATCTCCTTTTTAGCTCAGATGGACTGACTAGACTTGGCGCAAGGGAGTGGAGCCATGGTTCCTACCACTGCACACCCACTGACAGGAATGTAGCTTCATTATCTCCCATGTGTCCAAAATCCATTTAAGAATGTAAAACCTACAATCCCAGGCCCAGTCTAGCCCAGAATATGGGAAGTTCAGTTGCATTCTTGTTGATGAGTGCACATACCTGACCACCCAGCTTTCCCCTTGGAGAACTATTTTTGCAGGAAAAGAGACAGAATTCAGGCAGTGTCCACAGCCCAGTCTCCCCCACAGCCGTCCTCCTTTCTTGTTTTCCTTCTCTTAAATTTTTGCCCAGAGTACAGAGAGAATCAGAACTTGGCCGATCCACTTTAATTATCCAACTGGCTGCAAATCTGTTTGTTTGGTTGTTTGAAATCCCTTCCAGGCCTAGACATGAAAGAATTCCTGCACATTCGAGATAAAGGATGCTGAGTTGCAGAGGCGGTGTTTCAGGGTCAAAAGAGGAAAATCCTGCCAGCAAACTGAAACGGTGCTGCTTTTCTTGGTTATTATCACTGCTATTCCCCAGTGCAATTTACATTGCTGTGGCCTGGCCTGAAACATGATGTGGGAGCTAATGATGAGCAGGATGAAAGGGACAGCAGTCTGCCTGGGTTTCAAGAGCCAAGCCAGCTCCTTGGATAGGAGGCTATAGCAGCTTCCTACATTTTGGTGACAAGGCTAGACATATTAATTTATTAAACTCCCTACATTCATTCCCTTGTGGTTGAATAAGACACCAGGGTTCCAGGGAACAGACCCTGAATGACTTTGCTGGTTTAACAGACCATGTGGGCCACTACTGGCACTGCAAAATAATAATCATGCTAATAAGGCTTAGGCCCATATACCCAAAGATAGTACTTGCCATTGAAATCAAGTGGGAGTTCAGTATGTAAATATACTTTCCATCTGTACGTCTAAAAGGTATTTACAAACGAAAGAGACAGTCCATCATCCCTGTTTTAAAGACTGGGAAACTGAGGCAAAGTGAGGGTCAAAGACTTGCCTGAGGATACTCACGGAATCAGTAGAAGAGATGCAAACAGCTTGTGGGTCTATTGACTCTTTCAGGCCATCCTTGGACAATACCCAAGAACACTGAGGGTTTTAAAGATAGCCACATAATAGCCTAGGGAAACAAAGAAAAGGGATAACTTGGTGGGCTGAGGCTTCCCTTTAGATTCCTTAAATTAGGGAGGTTCAAACTTTTTGGCAGGTGTGCTACAAGTTAGCCCCACCTCCTGCCCAAGTACCACTCTGATCCCCTTCTTGTGCCCCATCTACTGCTCTGTTTCCAACCCTGTGCTCCCTGCCTGATCTGCTGCTCCACTTTCTGCTTCCTGCCCTATCTACCACTGTGCTGCCTGCTCCTTCCCCAGTCTGTCATGTACCACACACAGAGGCTGCCTGTGCTACTTGTAGCACCCATACCGCAGACTGGCCACCCCCAGGTGCAGGTCTGGGGTGTGAACTGATGCACTCACACCCTCCTCTGATTCCTGGTGCGGCCAAAGTTTAAAAGCAACGGCCAGGCCATGCTGAGGGAGTCAACTGACTTCATGGCTCACTGTTATCCACCTAATCCCTTCTAAACTCTTCATTCCACAGGTGGTAACGACCCTCTCTTCTTTTTAATGGTCTTGATGTTCCACCAGTCAAGCCAGGCTTTGTTCTGCAAGTCTGCTGTCTGTTAGTAGCTCCTGAAGCTCCTATTTCACAGTCCTGCAGATTGTTTTTAACTCATTCCAGTGAAGTTATATTTGTTTTTGCTTCAGTACAGCCAAAGGCCCTAGCATATTAGTAAAGCTTCTAGTTTATTTTAACTGGAGAAAAATCTGTTTCATATGTGATAATTCACCTCACCATCTGCACCCCCCTTTTCCAAATTCTAAATCTGCCCATGGGCACTCCTGCCTTATATCATTTGCCACTCTTCCAGTGGAGATCCCATTAGGAAAGAATCTAATCTGGTCACATGTTGGCGGCTTGGGATGTTTAGGTGGTGAAGATGCTCCATGCATGAGCTGGGTGGGAGGAGATGAATGGGACACAGGGACTGGTTCAGTGGCCAGGGAGGGATGGTAGAAGGTCTGAAATGTCATCTGGAGAGGAGTTGTATGGGAGATCAAAGGCAAGAAACTTTACCCCCTGTACTGGTCACACTCATGTGTGTGTTTGGATAATATGTGACCATTGTTCTCCATAGCCAAAACCTGTATGTCAGCGTATGCCCTGGATACATGACATCTGCGGTGTCAGAGGTGGGCCTCATCAAACTCCTGACCTGTTCACTCCCAACCTTGCGGGGGAGTTCAGACCTGATCCTGACTTCCTGACCTGGGCCCCATCTTCATTATGCTTACTGAGAGAGTTGCAGAGGGCCCTCAAAAATCAGGAAAGCTGTCCACCTTGGTGTACCCCCAAACAGTCTGTACCTGGTCTGAACTCCACCTAAAAGCCATAAAAACAGTAAGACCAATCCACAGGGCACCATCCAGTTTGGGTAAACGATCATAGATAAGCCAAGTCAAAGATGATGAAGTACTAATAATATAAATTAAGGGCACCTCTACACGTGCCAAACTCTTGCTGTGCAAATTAACTGAGCCTGCTGGAGTGTGCTAATTAGCATGCTCCAGCAGCCTCCACTTCACATGTATTCAGCATCTCCATACTTCAAAATGGCAGTGGGGGCACTTTAATGAAAGCTTGTTGAATGAGCTTTAGCTAAAGTGACCCAGCTGCTATTCTGCACTGCAGGATGCTGAATACAAGTGACACAGAGGGTGCTTTCACAGTGGCTCTTGAAGCCGCTTTAATTAAAGCACCCCCCACCCCCGAACATGTGTGAAGATGCCCTGAGATGACTAAAGAAGATTAGCGTTGAGTACTTAGGCAAGAATCTGCCACACTTATGACCTGGGTAAAACTTCTCTCTTCTGGCCTAGATAAGAAAAGAAGTCTGAACTGCTGCTGTGCAAAGTAATAGCCTACTTCCCTCTGCAAAGTGGTCATTATATACTGTGAATCTCTGGTAGGAGTTGATGAGAAGCTGTGAGATGAAGCTAGCTGGGAACAGCTTGCTGTGTTAGGGGATCTCCTAGATGCCACAAAGGCCAATTCATGTGTTTTCATCCGAAATTACAAACTGTCCATTTGACTGCCTCCTGAATCAAATGTACCACAGATAATGTCTCTTGTTCCTTCAGATGCCTGTCATCTCAAATTAGAAGTAGTCCATCCATATGTCTGCCTTAGGAATCAGATATCCCCCTTGCTATATAGACGTAACCTGTCTTGTTCCTTCATTATAATGTCTCATATTTGATTATAAACCCTGGCAGATGTGAAACACGAGATATTAGCTATAGCCAAGAATGTACAGACTAGTCCTACTAAACTTAGAAGAACGATAAGTTATTTTGTTGTTTCTTTTCTATAATGATTCTTTTTTTCCAGAAGTGATAAGAGTTTTCAGGCACAAGAAGGAATGAGAATACTAAAAGATACAGTTTCCTTGCAAGAGTCTAACTTAGAAACAGTAAAAGAAATTGGATAACAGGGGATCAATTCTATTGATAGTCTTGGCCACTACAGAAAGGCCATCTTTTAAATAATGGGAAGAGTAAACATGATCTTAACTGCTTCACAGCTGTTCCTGCTTCATTCAGTCATTTTGCACACTGTACATCTATAGTGTTATAGCACCAGGCATCATCTCTCCCGTCATGTTTTATAGCAGGTTTAAAGCACCAAAGCATTGCAAATGTTAAATCTGCCCATACCCTGAATGAAACATAAACCCTCTCCAACTGAGAAAAGGGTTGGACACATTGGTTGTTCCTGTTGGATATCTTTGGAAGCCACAGAAAAATCGAGGGCTGGAAACTAGGTATTCAAGTAGAAAATAAAAGGCTAATAAAAGGTCATTCGAGCATCCAGTAGAAAAGAAAAGGTTATAGGGGCCTGAGGCATCCTGACACCAGATAAATAAATCAGAGGCTACTGTGTGCATCTCAGGGTTGTTGAACCCACCGAGGATGTTGCAAAGCTGAGAAGTACCACCAGCCCCATAGACAAACTCTCCTTCCTTTGATGTTATCAGGGCTGACCAAAAGCAGTACAGGAGTATAATTTCAGGGACCACATTTCTTCTTCTGTTCATATATATATTAAAAAAAATCTCTTGCTGAGTCTCCACTTCTCAATGAGACTTCAAGCTCCCATTTTTGGGTTTTTAGTAAATATTGCCATCTACACGTTATTGCTTTGTAAGAGCAAGTAAATTCGCTGCAGCGACCTGCAATTGCTCTTGATATCTTCATATCCCTTTCACATCAAACAATTCAAATGCCAAAGACCCTTTTCCTAAAAGTGTCTTAAGACAATTACATTCTTATTCCTCAAGGAGCTTTTGGAGGTGAGATAAATGTGTTAGCAGCACTGAAGAATTTTAAGTAAATGCGATAAGAAATCTTGGCAATTTGTATACCTACTTGACCTCAATCCTGTTTATGACAATTGTTATGAGAATGCATTTGTATGCTCAGTACATGCCTAAAATATTGCATCTAAACTTGATGGATGAACAGTTGTGATTATACTCTACTGTGATCCTTGGTGAAATAATAAACTGTTGATAGGTAAGAATATAAAATATGCTGTTATGAAAAATACTAAGATAAAAGCTGGCGCATACTCTATGCGCACATGTATCTATCTGTGAAGGAATTTTTTCATCTACAAGGAAGGAGTTTTTAAGTCATTTGCTTATTGATCACTTGAATCCCTATTGTCCAATAAGTGTATCTGACTGTTCCCAGCATTTATGTACCTATGTATAATAACAGGAATGATGTATCTGATGGACCTATGTTGTAATTTACTCCTTCAAAGGACTAATACAGCCTATTCACTATATAAAATGCTGGAGTGGTTGACCAGAACCTTGCACCTGAGGCTGAAGACAAGTGCCTCATTTTTTCTTTCAGTGCCTCTATGGCCTTGATACACCCTAAAATATACACCCAGAAGACTCCATTCAGTGTCAGTCGTGGGCAGTCCCCCCCGAAGCTTAGCTGGGGGGAAGAGGTGAAAACTCCTGGGTAGAGACAAAGTTGGGAGGAAGTTGGCAAAATAACAGCGTGGGAGGATGATTCATTTGTTTCTTCTGCCATTTGACATGAAATGAAGCAAGAGATCAGTTTCTGTTCCCTTAAGTAGAGGATCCACACTCAGGCTCTGAACTCAGGCACCTCAACACACTCAGGAAGAATCAATGTGTATCTGGAAGCTCTAGCATAGGCACTTTCAAATAGTATGCCCATCAGTCAAGGCACCCAGTTTTTAGTTTGGCCCTTGCTTAGGCCTCAATCCAGCAATGAGTTTGTTTGTGTCTAAAGTGTAACCTGGGCTTAAAGGACCTGGAGAGGAGGGGTGGATCTAAGGATGTATGTAGCAGGAGTCTTACTTTCAGAGTCTCTCTGGGCATGGGGCTCCGCCCTCCTGTAATGGGCCAACCGCCTGCTTACTCTCGCCTGCCATGCCTTGATCTTTCTTGTGATTGATAGATGATCTGAATCAGCAGGAGGCTGCCCGTTTATATATGCCCCGATGACAGGGGGCGCCGTCTGCGGCTCCTTTTCCTCTCCTACACCGCAGCCCACACCTCACGGATGTTGTTGGCATGACCTAACCTGGGCCATGTTCCTAAGTCTCGGCCCTTCTTTCATTCTCGGGGCTCCTTGCTGCCCCTCCTCACTCTCGGGCTCCTTGCCGCCCCCTACCTTGGGGCTTCTTGCTGCCCCCTGGCTCTGAGGCTCCTCACTGTCCCCTTCAGCTACAGGGCCTCTCGTCCTCCTGACTCCAGGCTCCTTGCTGCCCCCTTTTTACTCCGGGGCAGCCTAACTGGGCCAATGTGCCCCTACACAAAGCTGCGCCCCCTTCAGACCAGGAGACCCCTGCTATCATGGGGCTCCCCTGAGGCCTCCTCCAACCCTTGTAGCCTCACTCGGTCCTCCGGTTAACCATAACTAAACAGAACCATAAGCCAATCGGCTCTAACACAACAACAAGCCCGCTGGCTATAACATACAATCCAGTCCCACCTGTCTCTCCTGCCAAGCCTCCCAGCCAGGGTTCTTTCTACCCTGCAACATGATGCAGCTACTCGATCGGTCGGTCTGCTCAACTCAGCTACTGCAGAGCTCCTGCTTCTCTGGCTGCCAGAAGGGAACTGCCCTCCTGGCCTTCTGCCTGGGCTTAAGAAGGGCTAAGCTCCGCCCCTTCATGGCTCTAGGTTTTCCCTGGTTGCTAGGGCAACCAGCACCTGCACAGTCCTGGTGACTAGCAGTTGCGCTTCTCCCTTCCCCCCACTAGGGGTCTCTCCTGAGCCCTTTCTGCTCTCAGTTGCGGGGCACCTGAGAGCTCTGCGACAATGTACCTGAAGCTTGTCCAGGTAGAAATAAATTCTGTCCACTGTTCTCTACTTTAGGGGGCCTTAGTTCTCTGTACCACCTGGTTTGGTTTTGAATCACTGGAAACACCACAATTTTGGCTGAAGTACCCCAGGTTGTGCTTTTGCTTTCCACAGTATGACTAGATAACATAAAGATCTCTTCTCCTTGAACTATTAGTTCTCAATCAGTTGGCATCCATCTGGTTTTCACCTGGACAGTCTCAGAACCAGGGGTGTTTGTCCAGAGTCCAGCTGGATACCAGTGTCTGGAAACTGGATTTTGGCAACCGTAGGGGTGCACTAAACCACCACAGCTTCAGCAGTAGCAGAAGGACACTGGGTTGGGCATGGATTCAGAGAGCAGATCTGGCTCATGGCAAGAGCTAGGTGGGGAATGATGGGGTGCAAGCAGGTTTCTAAACAGCAACTCCAGGCTGTGTCCCACCCTCCCCCCATAAGTAGTAGTGCGTACAGAATAAAACCATTTGTGGTTATAATAATACCAGTGGCCCAGACCATCCCTCGCAGCTCTCTGTCCTGTGTGCAGTGCAGTGGCAGCTGAAATAGAAGAACACAAAGAACAGATGTAACAAACTAAACCTGCCGTCTCTTCAGCAACTCTGCAAATGTTGCTCCCCCCCTGTGCTTTACAGACCTAGGCTGTGTGGTAGATTGCTGCCCGCAGGGAACATCTAGCAATGGGGGACTTCTCTTTTGAATAAGTTCAAATACCCTTTTCTTTCCCGGCCATATGTTTAAGCTGATAACCACAGTGGGAGGTCTCAAATCCAAAACATGCTCTGCTTCTCTGAGTCTTCCTTCACGCTGGCGTTTGCTGCTGGACGAGACTGTAGCAGGCAGGGCACTGAGAAGAAAAGAAATTCAATTGCTAGCATTTAGTTAAGCATGCAGAGCTCCCCATGTGGAAAGGCTTGTAATGCATAAGAACAGGCAAAAGCAGAATCCAGTGGGAGTACTGGAAAGGTGACCTTGCTCTCCAGTTCTCCCTTCTGGGATGGAATCGGACCCCTACTGTAGTCTGTGGAAGTGTTGCCACCTTCCTTCCTTCCCTTTGCCCACCACCATGATTTGGAGATAATCAGTACCACAAAAATATTGCACTTCCCTGGTGAAGCTCAGACAGCTCAGTAAACAGTAATGACTGCTGTTTATTTGTCTGACTGATCTAGGAAGACCCAGGGCTTATTATGTGAAATGGTGTCATTCTCATTTTTACACAGCATGCACTTAACCTGAAGGACTCATTTGCACAAGACCTTACAACGATTGAGAGCTTATTAGCATTCAAAAAAGGATTAAACATTTACATGGAAGATAACGGCTTTTACTGTTGAAGGAGGCAGGACAGAAATGTAAAAGGGATATAAATTCTCATGTGCAAGGACATAAGCCACCATTAACTGATGAAGACTGCAGGGGAATCCATAATTATTTAATCCATGACTGTCCTTTGTGCGGGAGAAGGTCTTTTACCTTCCCGTGAAACATGGCATTTTTAAAGAGATATCAGTCACCATTCAGCTCTGCAGGATGGGTTTTACTGCCAATATAAAGGTTATAATTTTTTATTCAATTTTATGAGACTTTTACATACCTTGTAATTCTAAAGCAAAGTTTTCCCCTAAAGATTTGTTTAACGTGATCGCCCCCTACAGGTGAACTAAGTTTCAGAAGTAAAACCCTGAATATAAGAAAACCAAGAGTCCCATAGACACGACACTTTGTAGAGAAGCAATATATATATATATATTATGTATGTGTGATGTGCCCAGGGGAACCTTGTTCATTTTCCTTTGGCTCATCTACACAGTCCCTTGCTCACCAAAAAAATAATTCTCTCTGCTGGCCAACACAGATTTAAAAGCTGAGAGAGGTGGGAGTCAGCTCTTATGCTGCAGAGACTTTGTTATTCTTATAAAATAAACCCTGGAACATTTTCTGATTCACTGTGATTGTGTGACCTTAAATAACCATAGCTGTGCTATGTTTATCACAGACTGTTCTGGGATTTGTATTTACTGTGTTGGCTTGCTTACTTGCTAGTTAGCTAAATACTGTACATATATTCCTTTGCAAGGTCGGCCTGTCTATCCTTTTCTGTGGCTGTCCACCATAGTAATAGCTGAGCTTCTTCCACGCACAATCAATGCTCGTAGCAAAGTCTTAAATGAATTTTGTGGCGACTCTGGCTCCGCTGCATGGAGTAGAGTTTTAATGGGTCTTTTTTTCAACCTATTTGGTTTATTTTTAACCTATTTTCAAACCTATTATTTTATTGGGGCTTATAAAAGTTGCTTTTCTAAGGGTTTTTGTTTAGATGGTTGGGTTGGTGGGAGTTTGAGGGGTTGCCATTGTCGCCCATAGTAGAAAAAGGCCTTTTCACAGAGGCTTGTTCATGGTAATTAGCTTGGTTCTGCCAATAAATATTATATATACCTCTACTATAGACAATGTACCATAGGTCTGAGAAGAACATCTGACCTGCCCACTGTTATGATTAGGCTTACTGATAGGTTTTCAGCCCCTCAGGACAGCATTTTAAGAACTATGCCCTTGGGTCACAATCATCCCTAGATGGCTGCAAGGTCTGGTCAGGAACAGATGGGTATCGGTTTACGCTCCAGGGACCCAGGACTATTAACAGTGTGACACTCGCCAGGGCTTAGGCTCAACTTGCCTGACCCTACAGTGCCTCCTGCACCAGGGACTTCTGCATGTGATAAGGTGGACACCAGTTATTGTCTCTGTTGCTCTTCCAAGCGGTCAGTAGCAGTTGGTCTATTCCAGTATAGTCACTGCAAAAGAGCCCCAGCAGATTCCTTGATTCCTCACCCAACTCACCCACACCCACTCTCTTGACTGGGAGCAGAAAATGAAGCAGCTAATTGGTTTCTGTTTGCTTTGTTTGAGGCTTTTAAAAGACTAAGCTTGGCCTTGTTGGAGAGCAGAGAGTCCTAGGCTCAGGTTAGTTACATGCTTTGGAAAGTTAGATTCTAAAATAGAGCAAGGGCAGAGAGACCCAGGGCTAAACAAACAAACAAGCCATCCTGCCTCCTCCTGGGAACCCAGACAGCACTTGGGTAAGCTGGCTGAAGACTATCCCTACTCGCATTGTACTCAAGAACATGGGAACATCAGCTCCCCCATGGTGAGTGCATCCAGAGTCAGAGGTGTCTTTGCAGCACTGTTGCCATCACCATAATGAATATGAAAGTACAGCGTTACCGAGCATCACTACCAGTTTACACCAGCCAATACATACAAGCTTCCTAGCCACTTCTGAGAAAACACATGGTAACTGTAGGAGCCATATTCATTATTTTCAGAGAAAATATGACAAGAAAGGATTTTCAGATCATCAAGTTTGGCCTTCAGTGTAATGCCGGCCATAGAATGTCACCTACATACTCCCATCCAGGAAGAGAACACAGCCCAACTGCAGAGACTTCCTCAGCCTGATGAAGAGTTTTTAAATCTGAAAGCTTGCCAAAAAATTTTTTTTCCAACTATTTAAGTTGGTCTAATAAAAGATATCAGATTCACCCGAAGAACCTTGTCTACCCACATACTTCTGTATTGATCCCGAAAACTTGTGAATAATACATAACTTAAAGATCTCCCTCCTTGGTTTGAAGGCATCAAAAGATGGAGAATTCACAGTATCTAGTTCTCTTGTTAATCACTTTCACTATCTCATTTCTAACCTGTGGGTGTCTCATTTTTAACTTTCGGCCATTAGGGTTTTGTATTGCCTGTTTCTCATTAGAAGCAAATGAGCAGATCAAATCCAGCAGGGGAGGGGCAGGAGGTCTTTATGCTTGTTGATTCCATCTGTTTCATTTGGAGATGTGCACTTTTGGGGTCTTTGAAGTCTGTTACAGTTCAGGGGTTGGGTAATGCTCCATGGCTCCTGCAGCATCTTCTAATAACAAATGATAATCAGAACACTTGCAGAATTCATTATATACTCAAAGCACTGTACACACATTTACTAACTAATCTCCCATTAATTCCCAATCCCCTGCTAATTACTTACTTAATACATAACCATAATTTATTAACTCATGCTTAGACTGCCTTTTGAAGATACAGAACTCTGTGGAAATGACAAATACCATCTATTTTGTTTATTACCAGTACACCATGTATGTAAAGAATGACTAAACACCATTACTAAACAGCATGATAATGGTGTAGTTGATTGCCTTGGGCTCTAGTGTCCCGCTCTGATTTCAACTGGGTGCAGTTGAGCAGGGACTTACTGAAATCAAACCTATCCTGGGCTCACAGCTATAGTTTGTGAACGCTCCCCCCCTCAAAAATCCTAAACGCTTTTAAAGTCTTTAAGCTGTGATTTTTAGATCCCAGCTGTACAATGCTAGCTGCAAACCACCGGACCTGAACAACGGGTGTCACATCATTAGTAATGACAATTATTTCCCTGATGAGGGAACAAACGATGTGAATGCTGTGATCAGAACCAGTGTTCGACATGAAGTGGCCTCTCCCTCTTTCCACATGCACAGTGGATGATGTCTCTTCATAGCATCCGATGACAGAAGAGCTGCTTTTAAGGAAAGCTTATGAATCTTGCATTGAGTCTATAAGGCACAACTCTACCCTGTCTTCTGTTATCAGCCTACTGCCCAGTTCACGCCCCTCCATGGTTTTGGGCACTACGTTGGTGACCCCTCACATCAGCTCTACAGCCATAAGCACTGAATAAGCACCTGTATCAAACCAAACAGGGACTTTCTTTCCCCCTGTGACGTGTGCCTCTTACCTCTCGTCATAACCTGCACAGCTACAGGTGTCAACCTTGTTAGACTCAAGACACCCCTTGCTAGGCTCCAGGCACCTCTTGGCATCACAAGTTGGAAGGACTCCAATGGTGCCACCTCATCCATCTCGGGGTAAAGCTCCTGGCCCTCAAAGCAGAGAAGAGAGAGCGGAAGGAGGAAAAGACGGGCGGCTCCGTCCTGGGGGCTGGTCTGTTGACCTCTTAGGTCACCTCAAGCCCTATTGAGCAGCCGCTGCACAGACCGCCCGCGAACGGAAGGATTCTCTCCGAAAATGCTGCCTCTTAAGCTCTCCCTCATTTTTTTTGACTATGGAGAGAAAAAAATACAGCCATCTGGGGTTCTAGCCAGGCTGTGGGTTCTATGTGAAATCTCTGGGCCGGTGAATCATGAAGCCTGGGTGCCATGAAGGGACTGCAACCATCCGGGGGGCTTGCAACCCCCTGTTGAGGATCACTGATACCAAGCAGGAGCTCATGGGCCACGAGGACGCTGAGGCACCTGGCTGAGGCCCTCAGTCAGCCCGCACCGCCCTTCCCCCTCCAGCCCAGCCCAGCCCAGCCCACGCGGCAAGAACTCGCTTTCCCAGAACCCCCGCAAACCTCGCGAGAGCTGGAGCGAGACGTGCGCGGGATAGGCCTGGGTTCCCCGCGGGCCCCACCTTCTCTGCGCTCGGGGCTGGCGGTGGTGGAGGCGCTGGCGGTGAGCGCTCGGGCCGGGCGGGATCCGGCGCCATCCTCGGGGCCGGCGCGTGCTAGGAGGGCGCGGCTCGCGGCGGGGCGCCCGGCCGGCGGGGGCGGCCGCCCAGTCCTTTCTGCGGGGTAAGGCGCCCCTCACCCCGCTTAGCTGACCCGTGCGTGACCCCGGTGCACGTCCCAGGCGGGGCTGGGCCTAGGGGGTCCCCTGAAGGCTGCTGGGCGGCCTCGCTGGGCATCAGAAGTGGCTCTGGTCGGGCGGTCCTTATAACAGCGCCTGCCAAGGAGAGGGCTGTACCCACGTGGGAGTCCCGGGTGGGCACTGGCATAGGGCGAGCGCCCTGGGATGCTGTGAGGGGACGACGCAAAGCCCGGCTGTCCGTAGGGTCCCTGAGTTGTCCGCATTTGCCCCGTGGGGTGCGTCTCTCCCGTGGCTGCCCAGAGATTGGCACTCTCTCCCCGTCTCGCCGTGGGCCCAGCGATAACTGACTGTAAAGTACGCTGTGGTGCCACGTGCTGCGCGGCTAGACGACGGGCAAGGACAAGAAGGAAAAGGGATTTTTCTGCCGTCATGTTGAGAGTTGTAATGAGTGGCGATGCTGACTGAAGATCCGGGTGGCAAAAACTGTCTGCTAGTGGCATGGCTTGGCTTGACATGGTTCGTTGGTATCCCTTTGCACAATCTGACCTCTCACTGAAATGGCCAACCTGAAAATGGGCACTTGTCTCCACCAGATGTCGTTGTCACCCAGGGCAGAGCACGCAGTGAACCCCCGTGAGGGGTCTTGGGCTGTGAAAGCTGAGCTGGTGATGATATGAAGTTATCCCTGTCTGAAAAAAGTACTTTCATTTTGTGGAGTTGTAACTCTGAGGCTCAGCACTACCAGTTTTTAAATGATTTTAAATAACCACCTGATTTTTAAATGACTAACCCTCTGGCCTCTTCACAGATTCCCAGAGCGCAGCACATCTTCACAAAGAAGAATGGGGGACTTGGAGCCAAGGATGCTGTCATCCAGTTTCCCGAGGGTCTGGATCTGAGGAGAACTGTGATGAGCCACTGTTGCTCTGCATCCGCTGTGCAGTGGTGAGGCATTGTAGCATCTGCCTTGTACAGTCACACGACTGGCTGGTTCCCTTTCATTGTCCCTGAGATAAGGAAGCAAGGCTGTTTCATTGTACAGTGGTGTTGGGTGACACTGCCATGATCTCTGGAGGCTGATAGGAGCAGGGAGAAAAGCCCAATCATTTGATTAATGGAATTAATTGGTTTTTCCACTGGGTACCAGTCACGTGCTGCTGTATTGTTGCAGCAGACACCTGAGTGCAGAACCCTTTGCTTTCGAGGGCCAAAGGTTGAATGGGAATCTAAATCTGTCTCTGCTGGGCAGGGCGTTTGGTTGTTGACACGGTCAAAGGTGAGTGGGGGAGAATGGAGCAAGGAGGGATTAGATAACACTCCATAATGGAGACATTTGATGCAGCTCAAGGGCCCAGAAGCGCCCTTGCCACAGAAATAGGCCTATTGAAAGAATAATTGGTCTGTTTACTCACCCAGAGATGCTCAGAAACATGCCTTTGGCTGGTGGGGAGCAGGGAAGTGTCACTCACAGATGCCAGGTGGTGACTCAAAAGGGAATAGAGAAGCTAAATAATAGCTGCTTTTGGAGGTGCAGTGATTATATTTTCCACATGCCCAAATGCAGTTGATAAAAAGATCCTCAGCGGTATTACAGAAAGCAGTGTCGGATTCTTCCTAGGTGTGGGGAGGGAGCTGATGGAGGAAAAGGCTCTATATAACACTGAAGAGTGGTATCTGCTTAAAATGAGTTGAAGTGAGATTCTAAGTTGCTTCAAGTAATATGCCTACTCCCTCCCTGTAGCTGCCAAAAGACAGGGAGGGCACACTTTTTAATAACAGTGGGTAACACAAACTGTCATCTACATTGGTGCCTTTAAGCAAGGATTTATCAGGAAATCTTGACTATAGATTGAAAAGTGAGTGCTGATAAGAAGGTGCCTTTTGGCTTTGTGCCATCCTAAGGTCTGAGTTGTAATCCAAATTTGGCCATCTGAAACCTTCCTTTCTGGGTTTCTAATACTGGGGCTCTGCATTTCATGCTTTACTCTATCTGAACTGGGTTTGCAGAGTGGGAATTTTTTTCTCTTAAAAGAACTTGTGTGATGACTGTCTAATACATGGCTTCTGCTTGGTGTTCACAGGGTGCAGCTCTTCCTTCTAAGACATTTATCTTGAACTATAGAAGCTACCTCTTGCAAGCCCATGGTGATTGCTTTGATTGCAAGCAGATAGCAAATTGCTAGAGTAATGCGTGGCTTGTGGAAAACCTAAGTAGAAATGTAACCTGCTCTTGCTGCCCAGAGTGCATAGATGCTGAACACGTTCGTCAGGAAGATAGTGATCAATGCTGGCTTCCTGGGCAGGTTTAATCCTGCTTCTCAGCAGGCTGTGATCTGGTGTGTTTTTAGAGGTTTCCGAACTCTACATTTTCCAGTCTGCTTTTTGTCCCTGCAAGTCTGAGCCAATGATGTGCTGTTATCCCTGTCTGAAAACTCAGCTGTGAGGGAGAAATGAATATCTCTGAGGCTCATAAATCAGGGACAAAATTTTTCCACATCAGTCATAGTGGTAATACAAAGCCATTATTCTGTGTGCTCTACTGCTGTCCCACTGGAGTAAAAACAGTGCCCTGCCTTTTCATCCATACTCCTCATGAGGGATTGCTTTGCTTCCCATCCAGGAGCATTAGTGACTGACAGAAAGAGACTGGGCCTTAGAGATTTAAGTTCTGTTTTGGACTCTGACACCAGTTGCTGCTCAATTTTGGGCAAGTCAGTTGTGCTCAACACCCTTTATGAATTTTCCTCTCCTCATTCTTACAGCTTTAAACACTTTTGAGATGGCTGCCTGAAATGTTAACTGCAAAGTATTTCCAAATGACTAATAATGATCTGCATTCCTCTAGCAACTCGCATTCAGTGTTCAAATTTTCTGACAGGGTTTGGAAGGCATGTGGTGTGTTTGCTGATGGCCTGTGGAATATCTGCATGATGCCCTGAGCTGCCATGCATTGAACAGTGGATTTGAAAGTAATGGAACTGGAACTCGTTTGGGCTTGGAAGCAGGTATGTTGGGTAGGGAGAAACATTTGGTTGTAAGGGATGCTGAATAATTCACACTGAATGTGTAGGAACTGGACAGGATCTTCCTGTACAAAGTTTTCTGCACTTGCTGTATTATATGGATTCTAATGTCCCACTTTGGACACAACATCAGGGCTTATTCAGTTGAGGGGGCATAGCTTACTAGGAAATAGCTGCAGCTGCCAGGCTTCAGGAAAATGAAATGAAGAGCCAGACTAGAAATAGAAAGTAGAAATAAGCATTTAGTACTCTGGAGAATGGCCGGATCCAGGAGTTCTCAATGTAAGCCTTACTTGCTGTATCTAGATCATATCTATTAGCACTTGGGCACATAAGATGTTTGTGTGGTGTGATTTTCCTAGTGACTTTTGTGCAAGCATAAGTTATTCAAGGATCTGGAGTAGACAAGTAATTTGGGCTGCCTGCTTGCAGGTAGTGCCTTGCCACTAGGTGGTAGAAGAGCAGGTAATACTTGCTTGCTAGTAGGTGCACAGGGCTTACACTGGGATGAGTCTGTCCTGGTTTTCCCTGGAGTAATTCTGCACCAAATTCAAGTAAAATTACACTGGCATAGGGCTGTATGTTGTGTGTCCAGGCAGTAGCTTTCACATTAGTCACCAAAGTCTCCATTAACTTGAGGATGTTGCAAGCTGCAGGCACTGACCTGGAGTTGCATGTCTGTTTCTAATATGCTCCTGGTTGATCAGTAGATACTAGGTAGCTCAAGCATTAGTGAAATGGTTGCTTCCAGGTAACTGGGGATTTGCTTGTGCTCCTGAGCTATCTCACAAACTCCTTGTCTCACTGGCAAATGGACACTTATACCATGCATATGGAAAGGATGAGTTCTTGGAGTGGCAGGAACATGGCTCTAGTGCAGCTAGCTGTGACATGGACAAGGCCAGACTCGCATCTCAGGAAGTAAAGGTTCCGATTGCTATGCCAGTCAGTAATAGAGCAAGAACTGACCTGTCATCCATCCTGAAGTCTTAAAACGTCCCAGCCTCCTCAGACAATGTTTTTTTAGTAAAATACAGATGAAAAGTTTCTGTGTCTGGCCACAATCTCTGCTTTAGGTTGACACTAACTAGCTCCTTTCTCTTGTCAAATATAATGACCTTGTTCCCTTTACCCAAATAGGTCCTGTTTCAGCAGAACTGGCTGGAGAGAAGTGCTGTCCATCAGTGAGATTTATCTTCAAGCAAAAAAATAAATACATTGCTGACAATTTTGGATGCCTGCGGTTGTTCTTTTGGTGATGAGCTAAAACCAATGTTGGCACTAACTTTTCAGCATCTGTCATTTGATTCTCTTGTACAGCAGAGGTTTAAAAGAAACTACCAGAAGTAGCGGGGTGTATTTTAATTGAGAAAAGAGTGTCTGAAAGTCAGCAATATCCTCTTCAGAGCCCTGCCTGGCTCTTGGTAGTAACTTTTTAAGCTCCTATACATGTGTAGGGAGGCTTCTCCAATGCGCTTTAATTACAGCATGTTGGAGCAGGCTCAATTAATTGAGTCTGCTTGAGTGTGGTAATTACTGTGCTCCGGCAGACTCCAGTGTCAGATGTATTGGCACCTCCATGCTGAAAAATGGCAGTAGGGGTGCCTTAAAGGTTGTTCGATGAGCTTTGGTTAAAAGCACCCCTGCTGCCATTTTTCAGCACGGGGACATTGATGTGTGTGATGCCCTGGGTACTTTAATAAGCACGGCTCTTGGGAGCCTTGCTAATTAAAGCATACCCCCCACCACTTCCAGAGCATGTCTATAAACACTTTTTCATTTGAATTGATGTCCAGTGGTTATAGAAGGAAGCGACCTCTGCATAAGCCTAGACTGTCTTTAGTAGCTGGAGCTGGCAGAAATATAGTGTGCAACTTCATTGCTTTTTCCAGTCCTGGTGTTGGATTTTGAGAGCTTTAAGATTTAAGCCTTTTTTCCTGCCAGATGATGCTCATGCTGGCAGCAACCCAAGCGGAGGCAGTTAAGTGAGAGAAGAGAATGAAAGTTTAGGATGCAGTTTTTGAACCAGCAAAAGTGTCTGGCCTGAGATAACCTGGTTGCCTAGAGCACTTCCAGTCTGACAATGGCAGTCACTTTCTCATTACCAGTGGGTAGCTTGTGTTAACCTACCTCCTCTTCCCCTGCTGTATACTTGCATAAAGCTACCTTGAGTGTCCTGTGAAGGACTCTGGATCTGTAATCCAAGGATGACCCATTTGCTGTTACATTTTGAAGACTACGATAAGCCTGTTTCCCTCTTAATGATGCTTCAGCCTGGCTAACAATACCTCTTCCTGCTAATTAAATGGCCAGCCTTTACAGAAAGGTTCACTGCATGCCCCATTTCACCTTGCTAACTGCACTTGAGTACCCACAAGGCATGTAAGACCCTTTTCTACTGTGCAGCTGTCTGTAGAATATGTTTGAGACATTGCCACTATGCCTATGAAAGGCGAGAGGCCCCATAATGCCAGTTTTATATTGGAGATCATTGAGCTAATGTTCCAGGCAGGTTGTGTGGTTATAACGTGGTCTTGGACAATTAACTCCTTATTTTTCTGTCTGCCAAGTGAGGCTAATGCATAAGGGAACGAGTCTAAATTGGCTGATGTACAAAAATGCTCTTAATGTGTATGTTGCCAACAGGCAGAGGGCAAAACTAGTCTGTAACACAATTGGGTTGAGTTTCTAGGTATTTTGTACCCCAGTCCTGTGCTTATCTCCACTATGCTATGTCTCCCAACCGTAACTGGAGAGCTGAGTGCTATTCTACCATGGTGACTTACAGCAAACAATGACTAAACTATAAAAAAAAATAATAATAAAAAAAAAAAATCCTAAATTCTAGTTGCTGGGTCGAAACAATCTGGCACTGAACCACTTGGCTCTGAATTAGCATTGGTTGCATCAGCTTTCACAGGTTTCACAGTCTTTCATCCTTTCTACTTTGGTAGTCACTGCAAGACAACCCCCTCCTGCCAACCTGCCCTCTAATAACACCAGTCACACACTGCATTGTTGCTTTGCTTTCCATAGCAGCCTCTCTACCTGTCATGTTTTGCCCCAACCCCTTGGCTAAAACAACAAAAGAGAACATAAAAGGAAAAAGATCATTCAACATTTATGCAATTATACAAAGTGGGAAAATGTTTCAAATTACACTTCATCTCTCCCCATTGTCCTTTCCCACCCATCCATCTATCCCTAGCCCTTGCAGCATTCCTGTAGCACATAACTTACCTGTAGCAGATCTGATGTGTCCTATTTACACTTAATTATCTGACAACATGGCTTTAAGGGTTAAAGATCCCACCCCCTCCCACTATCCTTCTGTGGCCTAATTGTTTTCAAATGAAATGTGATGGTGGTTTAGTCTTACACAATGGAGTGGCAGGTCCCCTCCTATCTCTAAAAGAAGTAGGTTCTTCCTTACTCTACCCAGAGGCACCATTGATTTGAAATGCAAATAAGGCACTTGCTGCCTTGTGATTCTCTCACCCACCTTACACAAGTCCACCCACCCCAATCTGCCTCTGAGGTTCCAGCTAGCAGAGGGCAGGGTTGCTGCAATTTACCTGTAAAAACTCCATCACCTTTGACTACAACATGGAGTGACAAGCTAAACAAGGGCTGAAGCGGTCAGACCTTGTGCTGTGCTGGTGAGTGAGGTGGAAGAATGGAGTTCCACTGAGGAAGTGGAGCATGAGTGTGTGATGAGGGGTTATAGATGACTGTAGTCCCCATGCCCAGCAGTAATGCTCTTTGGCTGTCTACCTTGATGTCCACAAGTTCCACCTGGCTCTCTTCAGCTGTGCAGAGTGTTGTTGTGATGCATTACACTAAGGGTGGAGGGAAGAGTTTAAAAGCAGAAGGAAGTAGAGCTCTTGAGTCCTGAAGGAAGCTGGTGTTCATGGGCAGGAGGCAATGGTGGGCAGCACATCTTCCAGCTGGAAGCTGTGTGCTGAGGGAAGACAGTGTATAACGGGAAGGGGAGTAATGGGACCCTCCAGCATCCCCCCTTGGTGCCATCACAGTCATTTGGGAGTTGAGTAGAAGATGCACACTGACAGCTGTTGGCAGCTCTTGCCCACTTCATCCTGGGTGCGTTGGGAGAAATGGCATAGCTTTCCACTGTGACAAAGGCAGCTCCAGGTTCTGCTGTCTCCAGCCAAATGCCAAAAAGGCCTAAGCAGAGTCGGCCACAGTTGCTTTGCTACTTTGGAAGCCTCCAAGTAAAGCCCTCCAGCCCAGACCCTGGACCTGAAGAATGAGTCGAGGCAATTCGTCTACTTCAGTTTGTAGGGTTGGCAATGAGTGAATAGGCCCCATTTCCCTGTAAGTTCTTGACAGCCTCAGAAGGGGAGAAGGGACCCCATGGGAAAGAGGAGAAGGATGCTTTCTTTCCATCCAGAGAATGCAGGGAAGTTGTCCCTATAAGCTACCAGCCTGCCTCATCGCTGGTACAGCTTCATGATGCCCACCCGATGCAGGCTCTTCCAGAGCTCGGCCTCCAGCAGCATGTCGTGGTTGGCATAAAACACCAGAGGCTTCTTCTCCAGCTCGTAGTAGTGGTCTGAAAAATTCTCATAATTGTCGGTGATAAATCCATAGGCACTGACCTAGAGGAAGCGTGAAAGGTGGTGCAAATGAGATGGGAAAGGAAGAGGGGTCCAACCTGTGGCAGTCTCTACTCCAGTGTTTGGAATAAGGGGCTACCCATTCCAGCAATGCCAAGTGGACCAGGAACATGGGGCATAATGCATTGCCAGGCCTACCCCACCCCTCTTGGTTAGTGTGACACAGCAGCCCATTGGAGCTACAGCCAAATGCCAGCAGTGAGGATGGAACATCAGGGCTGGGATCACCTGAGCCTTCTCCAAAACAAGTTAGGACGTAGCAGAGATGTGCAAAGAGCCAAGCCACAGTGTGGCTGTAACTCCACTCTCCACTGCCAGGATCATGCCTTCAGCTTAAATTTATGCTAATGGTATTAATCTGTGCTGCAGCCAAGATGCGACTTGTATAGATCCACCTACCCAAGCCAGCTGGGACAGCTCAGTGCTGACTGCCACCCCCCCTGCAGAAGTAAATACTGGGGCGGGTAAATCCATGCCTGATCCACACAGACTTAACCACACTGGTACTGGTACCCAAGCTAGGTGGTATAAAGTCAACCTGTATATGGCTACATGATCTGTAATCACAACACTGTAGATGTGCACACAGAGTATGGAGCACTGAAGAAAGGTCCTCCCCCCCCGCCCCAGCCTCTTACCTGGTCACAGGTATGAAGGGCTGTCAGCAACATGAGGGCACCAGTACTGGGCATGTAGAGGTAGCCGTATTGTGTATTGATTATATCCGACCTCAAAAACCTGTGAGCAAAGAGAAGGGATTATAGCAAACGAGCTCAGGAGGAACGGAGGCTTCAACCACAGCAAACATAATGAAGGAAATGCTGAAGGAAGACACATCAGACTGCAAGGAACCAAACTGGGTTGAACTGCAATGGACAGAAACAGTTTGGGGTAATTCCCAAAGGGATCACAGTGAGCTGCACAGCTATGAATGGGACAGAACTGACTCCTGTGTCTGAGCAGAAGCACATTCAGTGTCACTGGAGTGGGTTGCAGCAATGGAGGAAGACTGCAGGGTGAGGAAGAGACTGCAGGCCAAGAGCAGAAAGACTGACTAAGTCTGACGGTGCTTAATAATTCAGGGGCAGGCTGCTGGGAATAGACCTGGGGGAGCTCGGCACTGAACAGGAGCTGTGGTATTGCGGGAGTGTTTTGCCCAAAGACACCTTGTTTTCCTTACCTTGCTGTTAGATAATGCATGAAATCTGGGTGCAGCAGCTTGAACTTCTTTGCAGATGCTTCTGGTCCAAAATATTTTGATGGTCTGAGGCAGGGAGATCAAAAAATATCATTTCACATCATGCTGCTATTTGGACAACTTGGTATTTATGCTATAACCTAAAAAAGAGGCTAGTTGTTTAGACAGCTAGTTGTTTAAACAGCAGTGCCATTTGTCAAGGGCAGAGAGGTCAGGCCATGAGAAAATATCAAATGCTGAAGGAAAATACACTGATCCCTGGGTGCTGGGGTTTAACATAAGGCCTCTCGGGCAGCAACTCAGCCAGGCATTAACAGGCTTTTAAAACAGGCTGTTAAAGTTGGGCCCTGCTGTCCAGTTCCTGCCTCACTTTGATCCTTCCCTTGTATTAGCAAAGGAACAAGGGTTGCCAGTGAAAGTGGGCCACCAAAGCAAAGAGATTAATTTCCATATGTGGAGACTTTAAGTACTGCAGTGCTGTAGAGTGGGTTATTACAGAGTTTCCAAGGCTGCTTACTGAGTCGGTCCCACTGGGGGCTGGAGCACCATGAAAAATCAGGCTGCTGAAGCTCAGAGAAAGGAAGGTTGATTTAGAGGAGAAGGCACCAGCCTGGGATGTGAGAGACCCATGTCCTTCCTCTGCCCCAGGCTTCCTGTGCAGCCTCAGGCAAGTCACTTAGCTTCAGGATACCCCAGTCTGTAAGGACAATAGCATTCCCCTACCCCCCAGGGCCTGTAAGGAGGAATATCTTAAGGGCTGAGGCAGGCTGATACCACAACAACAAGGCCCATGTAAGCACCGAGGACCTTTGCAGAAATACCCACCCTGGGCAGAGAGGGTGTAAGTTGCCAAGAGAGCTCTATGCCTGGTTGGGCTAGGGTGGGTCTGGGACAGACTGGTAGGGTTACTTACTCATCACCCTTGTCTGAACCGTCTTGGACCGGGCTGCCTAGGATAGCTGCCCTCAGCATGGTGTAATCGCGCATGTCCGAGGGGATGAAAATGTAACGTAGTTCCTGCAGTGGAGAGGGGACAGGACACGTGATGCTTTAGAAGCTGAAGAGCCCGGCCCCGTCACACCCTCAACCCTGCCTAGAAGAAGGAACCTCGTTCATCCACCCGCACATGTAGGGTGAGTAGATAAACGCATGTGCTTTGGCAGGAAGAGCGGGAGATGTAGACACTGAGCAACAAACAGTGATTTCCAAATAGAGGGAAAGTTTCTGGTGATCCAGAAAGGAGCCAGGGCCTCTTCCCAGGCAGAGAGGTAGGTGGCTGTTGTCAAAGCACTGGTTCCCAGGATGCACGCATTGACAGCCAGCCAGCCCAGAGAAGTAACGCTCCATCCCTCAACCCAGATGAGTCTCCAGATCCAACCCAAGGTTTTCAGAGCAAGCCCCAGCCGGGATGCCTCACCTTGGACTGGGGTACCTGGGTGAAGCCGTACTCTCTGTAAGCAATGAGAGAGTTCTTCATGGTGTTCACTGTGAAGCCATAGAAGGAGGTCTTGGTCCCAACATCTTCCTCAAAGCCTTTGGTCACAGCTCCATTGAGCCTGTGGAAGGACCAGGGCAAAGATGAGGGGTCTGATAAAGGGCTGCCCTCTCACCACAGGGCACTCAACACATTGCCTCTACCACCAATGCTGCTTCCCTCTGGGGTTGTGTGTGTGTGTCAGTTTGTGTGGTTGTAAAGGTGTAACTTTTTGCCTCTCCACCTACCTCCAACAAGCCACCTTGCTTCACGACAGTGGGCCCGCAGAGGACCGATACCTCCATTACCCCTATCATATCTCTGCAATGCTCCTGAGAGTACCGCGGAGAAGCAGGCCCCATATTCCCTCTCCCACTAGATACACACAAAACCCAGAACGGGGCGGAAAGGAGCAGGAGTGGGTGCTCAGGGGCAGGCACCTGGGCAGTGCCTTCAGGAACACTATGAAAGCAGTCCAGATATAACCTCAGAGGCCCAGCTCAAGTCCCAGCCGTGGACTGCGTGAGAGGAGAAAGGTGTTGCTCGGCAAAACTTCACCATGGAGGTCTCACCGGCTCTACCCGAGCAACAGAAACCCTGTAGCTACTTCTACGGCAGTAGGGATTTGCTTTAGCATCTTTGGCTTTCATTTCCCCATCCCTCGCTGTTATACAGGGCACTGCACAGGCACCTTCACCTCGGCCAAGGTGCAAACCTGATATTACAACATGAACAACAGGTCCTTGTTTCTCCACGTTGCACCTAACGGCGCTCCTCTCAGCAAAGAGCCCTTGTGGCAGACGACTCCATGCAGGATGAAGCTGTGTTGATTTAAAGGGCCTACAATATCTCCTGCCAGGGAATAATCTGTGATAGGCCAAGATCACCTGAAAAGGGGACTGTGCAATGAAGGGCAAGGAGGATATTGCCTCAGATTTGCAGTGACGTGTCACTGTTAATGTTTAATGATCTCACCCCCACTGCTGGAGCACAGAGGGAAACGATACACATTAAAGCAGAACACCCACTGCTCTGCTGGGGCAGCAAGAATGCAAGTTATGTGAACCTGGAACTCCCCTAACTGAGAACAGCTTTAACCCACCAGATCTTTCGGTGGCTTCCCTTCATCGGTAAAGCTGAACAAACAGACCTGTGCCAAAGGTGAACATCCCTCCAGCTGGTGGCTTCTCCCAGGCTACAGCTCCCAGGAGCCCCAGCGACACGGAGCTGCTCATACCTAAAGACGAAGTCATGTGCGTCGATCTCCTTGCCTTGCCGGGATCCATTGAGAATCCCTCCATTCCCAACCACAGCGCAGCGGATGCAGTCTCCAGGGAAGCTGGCTCTGTCAATCAGCCATCTGTTGGCAGAGTCATTGAGGAGACGGAGGGTGGAGGCAATAGCTGGGGATCAAAGCAAGAAGGGGCAGGTGTTGAATAGGCAGCTGTATACGGCCTGTAACGGACTCCTGCACCAGCTCAGTACGTGGGCAGCGTTTTCCTGCCCATGCTGAGCAACCCTTGCCTCTAAAATCTTCCAAAAAAAGAAATTCGCCCCATATTTAAGTGATCCAGGACAGAAGCCTCTTCCCCGACCCCAGCCCTGCTGGAGCCCATGTGGCTGGTTCTGGAGAGGTGGCAGGGCGGTGGTGGGAGTCCCAGCGGGAGGCATCCATGGGGTGGGGGCCTATGGCACTTGCTAGCCCTGCTCTGAGGCAATGCCTGCCCTCTCCCTCCCAACCATGGCTCCTTGCAGCTTGCTCTGCCCACACTGTTTTGTTTCTTCCTCTGCCCCCGGCCGCTTCCATCGTCACCTCACAATTGAGAGATTCAAGCTGCTGGCCGCGGCTGGAGAGGCGTGGGGAGTGGGCACAGGGTGGGAAGGGAAACAATCCCCTGCCGCCAATGGCCTGCAACAATGGAGCGGGTTGTCTGAGATCCTTTCACTCCAAGTTAATAATCACACGGACACTAGGAGCTTTTATTCAGGAAAATGTCACAAGACACTGATAGCAGCGTTTCAGCGTTCCCAGCCCCGCCACTCCCACCCGGCTCTCCCTCCTGTCTCCCCGGGGAGGAAGGCTTTTATCAACCAGATAGTGACCCTTCTGTTTACATGGTAGGGACTCGGAGCCCAGTCAGGTCTGCCGTATCCTCTGTCTCTCTGTTCTCTCAACACCCCCGCAAGCCTTTCCAAACAGAGACCCGGCCCTAGCTGTAAATCAGGTTTAGGCCTCGGCTGCGGTTTGCCCAGCCCTGTCCAGCGAGGAAATGAGATAGCTAGGAAATATCAGTGTGACTATGGTGTTTGCAGCCCCTGCCTCCCCATCCCACTCACCTCCCCAGCTGCTTCTGCCCCCACCTCCCACCCTTCACAACCATGCAGCTCAGAACATGAGTACTGGAAAGTGCCAGGCAGCGGTTCTGGAGGGTGAAGTCCTCCCAAGGCTGCAGCCTGGGCAAGCATCTCCCCCACCATGCTCTCCTGCTAAGGTCTCTAAGCAAGTACGGGATCCACAGCCCGTTTCATCCACAGCCAACCAGGCTGCCATTGGGTGGTGGCAGGAATTAGGGATAGGATGTGGAGTCAGGTTACATAAAGCAATGCAGTTGAACCTATTTCCTCCATTCAGGCACAGGCAGTGAAGCTTGTAGGGGCATACTTTGGGATGGGATTGGGGAAAGCTGGGTGTTAGCCTTAGCTCTCCTGACCCATGGGACTGTCGGGGGCAAAACTGGGCCTCACTCTGCTTATGCATAATAGGTGATGATACCAAGCTGTTCTGAGGTTTGTCAACCACAAGAGCTGGGGATTGTCTTTATAAACAGGAAATGGGGATTTATAAACAGGCCCAGAGAACTGGCAACGGGCCTCACAATCTTTCTCCAGGTCACCTTTCATAGTTTCATAGATGTTAGGGGCTGGAAGGGACCTTGCAGATCATCGGGTCCAGCCCCCCCTGCACTTCGGCAGGAAAGACAGCTGGGATCAGATGACCCCAGTAAGATGGGCATCGAGACGCTGTTTGAAGATCGCCAGGGTGGGTGGCTGAACCACCTCTGGGGGATCCTGTTCCAAACCCTTGGCACTCGGCTTGCAAAGAAGATTTTCTTATATCCAGTCTGAAGCAATCTTCAATCAGCTTGTGCCCATTATTTCTTGTCCTCCCTCGAGGGGCCTTGGTGAACAGATGCTCCCTAGGCCCTGATGAATACCTCTGATATACTTACAGGCTGCCACCCCTCCTTTCTTCCTTTCCATCCACTGCACTTACAATACTCACATCCCAGTGGTGTTTAGGGACCAGGCCCGCCTAGCAAGGTAACAAGGGTATGTCATCCCCATGCAACAGGTAAGGGGCTGGGACATCTGGCGTATGACAAAGGGGATTGTGCCATCTGCTCCATTACCTGTGTAGGACAAGCCCTGCCAGCCATAAGGGACACCACGCCCCTTCAGCTTGTTCCATGTCTCTGAGGTTAGGTGACGGTCCCACATCAGCACTGGGATACGGAAGTCAAAGAGCTTCCCAAACTTGGAGTCTGCCTTCACTTTTGATGTTAGTGACTGCAGGCAGGAGCTGGGCTGAAAGAAAAGGAACCATGGTTCAGAATCAAATTGATCTGTGTTTCTCTTGAATGACTCCGAAGACAGTCAGAGGAATGCACCACAGAGATATATATTCTAGCCACACAAAGAAGCCTCCATCTCTCTCTTCAGCAACTGCAACTACTTAAATAACTTGTTAGCAATGTTCACTGCTACTAAAAACGTAGTACTCTAGGAAGACTCGTCATAGCCTAAGACTCCACTGGGCTATATGCTAAAGAAATCAAATGGCCTATTCCCCAAAGAGACTGCATACAACCTAGTTTGAGCACCAGATTCCCACGGTCCATTGCTGGCTCTGCCACTGACCTACTGTGTGACCTCAGTCATGTCACTTCCTCCCTCTGGCTATAAATTCAAGGATGATCCCTAGCTCACAAGTGCTTTTTGGAGAATCAGTTAATCAATGCTCATAAGTTGCTCAAAGGGTGAAAAACACTCTGTAAAAAGGAGCAGTATTGTTTCCTCCATAAGTTTAATTCTCTGCTAAGGGTGTCCAAAATGTTATTAATGACTCAGGAATTCCCACAGCATCCTATAGTTTTTCACTGGCCCATTTGTATTTTCCTTGGATGGGTTTAAGGCTTGATGTTTCAGCCAGAGCTATTAATACATTGAGAATGTCTGAGGAAAGCAGGAATGCAGAGTCGGGGAAGGGAGCTCTTGGGAGACCCCATCTCCACACAGGCGAGACAACTGGAAAGCGATGCAAACACACAGCTTACATTGCCTGGTGACCAAGCAAGGTTCAACATGGCGCAGCAAGCCAGTGTAAATGGGTGCAAACTGGGAACCTGATGCTAAGCAAGGATTGCATGACTAGGCACCCTAGCCCATATCCTCAAAAGGTACTGAGCTCAATGGGTGTCAGGCATGTAAATACATTTAAAGGACCTGAGCTTATCCATTTCTCCCTGTAATCAGACTCCACTTGCCTTCACCAGGCACCAAATCAAGCTCTGGTAGGACACCAGTGTCTAGCTTCATTACAGCAGTGGGCTTCTACCATTGCTTAGCTTCTGTCCACACCAGCCAACCTCAGCTAGACAGAACAGCTTAAGGCCAAAGGGCCCAAGAGATCATCTAGCCTGGCACCAGCACTAGCCATTAACCTTCACCTTGTGTTCCTCAACACCTCCTCCCATGCATCTTCAGGCTCAGTTTGGCAGGCTCAAGAGGTCTGGGAAGTAGACCTGTTAATAAGTGGCTAAAATCTTGTTGATAAGTGGCTGAAATCTTGGGTGTTACTTTCAGACTTCCCCATCCTTCCTGCAAACATAGGCTTGCACAGGAGAAATGTCACGTGTGTGTGTGTGAGCTCGTGCACATATGTGCATGTGTGTACAGATGTCCAAATACCTTTCAAACAGCAGACATTGTTTTTAGAGAAAATTTCAGCTCTCCTTTTCACTGCAGCCTGAACTAATGAAAAACTTCAGAAAGACAATGAAAAAGCAGTTTGAATGTGCTTATTACCTGTTCCCAGGTGGGTCTGGGTTTTTCCAGCTCAGGAGAATATTTAGACTGCTGCCCTCTGGGGAAAAGAACAAAAGGAATAAATATCCTTCTTGGGTGGGACACTGCCCATGTGGATTTCTCTGGCATGCACTGAGAAATCTGCCAGCCTCTACTGTAGTTTTTAGATACAGCTTCTATTAGTTAGCTTTACACATTCCTACCCACATTTAGTTACCTCCATTGTGGGGATAGGGAGGGCACTGACTTGAGGTCAAGAGGGACAATTTTCACTCCCAACATCCAGCAGTGGGAAGGAAGGAAGGCAGGTCCTGGGACACACCTAGGAGTTAGGAATTCTGAGTCTGGTTCCTATCCCTGCCACTGATTTCTTGTGTTACCACGTTCAAGTCCCTTAACTGCCATATGCCCCAGTTCCTCTTGTCTAAATGGGGACTATAGCACATTCTTGGTCTTGTCTATTTATGCTGGAAGTTGAGGTGTGACTGCAGCTTGTTTAGGCAAACCCAATCTAGCTAACTAAGGTACCAGCAATGGTGAAGCCACAGTGATAACTGTAGGAGCAGGCTGCACAACCCAGTCTAGGTCCTTGGTGACTTGGCCGTTTTGCACATATTGAGGTCTGGGCTTCTGTGTTGTCACTGCTATTGGTATCTGAGATAACTAGATGTACAGCTAGCTTGCAAATGTGTATCTGAGCTATATTCACACCTCCCCTTGCTGAGTAGAAATACCTCAGAGATACACCCACAACCTAGATTTCCCTGACACTGTAAGCTGTGGGAGTTAAGTGATGCTCAGGTCTTGTGTGGGCTCTGTTCAAAGATTGTCACCCTAAGGAAATGCAGTCTTGGCAGTGCTAAGCCTGGGAGACACTGGGCCCCTATAGGGTGCTGATGTCTAAGTCACTGGGAACGTAAAAAGCCAAGACAATAAGTTAAAGAAATGCATCAAACACTAAACAGCTAGTTTAGATCCAGACTGAGATGACGGTAACTGAAAGTTTTCACCATCTGACCCTTGCTTGGTGTCCCTCATGAACTGAGATGCTGTTGTCATTTTAGTACCACCAGAAATGAATTGTTTGAAGGGACTGAACTTTCCTCTTGATCTATAGATGGCCGTTACAGAGCTGGTTTGAGGTCCATGGACAAGACAATGTAGGAGACACTTGTGCCATGATCTCCTGAGATGTATCTGGTCTGAGGATTGCTAGTGGGTTTTCATGTGCTCAGTTGCCAGCCCATCACTTCCCACCAGCTCTCAGCTCACAGTAGAAGACAATAAAACCCAGAGGGTTATGATGCTGTAAGAATCAGGTCCTATTTAAAACCCTGGAGACAGAAGTCCATGATACTCTCCTCTCCCACCCACCTGGAATAATCAGCAGGGGAAAAAAAACAAGACATTTTAACTAAATTCCTCCTCCCGTCCTGCACCTTTTACCTCTTTATGATGCTTTCTCGAGTCAGGTCATGGCTCCCAGCTTCTCGAGACAGCTCCGGGGGTACCAGGAGAAGGGGCTCCTGCTGCAGCAGGCTAGAACAGAGACCAAGCGGAGAGCACCTCAATGGGCAAGGTCCCACAAATCCATCACGCCCCCCATGTCAGCTGAGCGTCCTGGCCACCTCAAGGGGGAACGTACCAGTCTAGAGGTACCCCCAGCAGCACAGACAAGAAATGTGTCAAGTGGATTCATGGAACCCAACAAAATGAAAAACTCATTAAGCCAAAGAGGAGCTTGATTACATCCAACTGGTGCCTGGATTGGGCAGGGTGTATGTCCCTCAACCCAGCAGGAGGAACAACAGACTTGCAAAATATGAGATGCCATGTAGAAAGCTTAAGAGAAAAGAGTTTGCATCAGCTCCCTGTGGCTTTGGTGAGTATCAAACCAGGTTTCCTTCTTCAGTACCATGTTGCTAGGACCTCCGTTTTACCCACAGTGATCTTCCAACATTACACAAGTGGAATCAGTCTGTCCTGCTATTTCTCAGAAGTTCTTCACTTTGCCACCAGGAGTTCCCAAAGGCATTTACTATTTTATACTGTTTAGCACTTAGCACCTTTCCAGCCCTTGTACCAGGTTAGGAGACCCCAGTGGAATGTGGGGCAATCCAGGCCAGGTTTGATTGGGTTTTTTTTTTCAGAAAAGGTGGGAAGATTGGGGGTTTTTTTCAGAAAAGGTGGGAAGACTGATTATTCTGCAGATTCCTAATGACAAAATTGTCTCTGAATCCAGCATAGGTTGGTAATGTCATTAGTTAAGTTGGTCAGCACCTGGTATTTCCATCTCCCAGGAAGTTCTGAGGTGTCAAAACCCGGCTTTCTTCTGAATTTGGCCCAAACAGTCCGACTATCAGAATGTTTGGTATAAATATTTCCAAAATATTTTTTTTCTGAACTCATCAACACATTCCACTGAATAAAATGAGACAAAATTAAGTCACTATAAAACATTGTAATAATTTCCTACAAAAGCTTGGATGAAATTAGTGAATCCCCATTGTGGAATCACTATTCTCTGACAGAACACTGTTCCATATGAATGCTTTAGCCAATACTTATCTCTTGCCTCTGGGGACTATATCAGAGGAAGTGAGTCTGTGTCCTCGTTGCAGAAACTTTCCACAGGGTGCACAGATGCCCTTGGCAGAGAAGCCAAGGACTGAATCAACCATAGAGGCCGTACATCCGTCTCTAGGGTCCCCACATCTGGCATGCATGTGTTGGGCGGCACCCAGGAAGCCAACGGGTACAACAGAGACCTCAGCTGGCAGGGCTGCCACGTGCCCTGGCTACCAGTCATGCAAACAAAAGCAACAGTCATGTTATGACCAGGTCCACTAACGTAACTATTGGAAGCATACAAGATACGGACATACGGGCAGGGCTACCAGGTGCCCTTTGTAAGCACAAAAGCCGTATTAAAGAGAAAAGCCACAGGTGCAGACAGCACATCAAGGTGCCTCTGTCTTTATGGGCAGCGGCAAACTAGGCAGACTGGTGCTGTGCCTTCACCCATGCTATGTCTGACATGGGGAGTCTGGCACCCTTTGCCAGTACTACATTCTGAAAGTAGGATGAGGAAAAGGAAGGAAGAAGAAGGCACAATCAACTTCCAGGGGTGTGAGAAGAGTCTGGGGTCTGGATCTGGACAACCGTATTTGTGGCTGGTTTATCATTCAGCCGAAGAACGTTCCTGCTTAAACATTAACTCTGACGCGGCCGGGCAGCCTTGCGGGGACTGAGAAACAGCCCAGCCCCCTCTTTGCTTGTGCTGACTCTGGCCTGTTATTTAGGGTGGGCAGAAGCACTTTTAGCTTCCTTCCCCCATACACTATAACTTCCTACGGCAGCGGTTCTCAAAAACCCTGGTCCCACCATGATAAAAACAAAACCCCACAAAACTACACTGTTTGAGATATCTGTTGATTCATCTATTTGAAGTGCAAACAACTGATTTTTTCAATTGGGCAAGGAGCCAAAGTCCCACCTACATGACCTTTGCATCCCACCAGTGGGACGCGTCCAACTGGTTGAGAAACACTGTCCTAAAGGATACTGAAAGAATGGGAGTCATCACGCTCCTTTCCTTCTTAAAGTGCACTATTTCTCAACCCTTTTAGACTCCAGGCACCTTTTGGAAAATCCCAGCTCCTAGCTTTCACACATTTTTTGACCACAGAAAAAAAATACTGCAATTCCTCTGTTGCAAAGAACTCAGAAAGACCACAGCAGGGCTCAGCGTTTTTAGCACTCTGGATTCCTATTTAAAATATCTAGGTTTACCTTGTGGATCATGTGTAGGTGTTTGCACACCTACCAGTGCTAATACTGTGCAACACCTTTAAAAGAATCTCATGGCACCCGAGGGTATTGCAACACCTTGGCTGAGTATCACTGCTATAGTGAATGGATGAAACTAAGAAGAATCCGCTGCACAGCCAGCCTCTTTTCAGTTCCTCTCCACAAAGATTTGGAACAAGCAGCACAAAGAGGCACAAACGGCACCTGCATCACTGCTGCATGGGTAAAAATACCATCACCCCGGACACGCAGCAGGACTGCATCCATGTCCACAGTCAACAATGAGCACAGATCCCAGTCTCCCCACGTGACCTGTGCTCCAGAGAGAGGAGCACTGCAATGAAGCAGAGTCTGCCTGCCCAAGCCAGCTCCCTCATGCCTCGAGCAGAGGCCAAACACTCCTGCATCCCTTCTAGCTCACCAAGATGAGAGGGTAGCTTTAGTGTTTCAATGCTTCACTTCCTTCTATTCCCCCCAGTATAAGGAGTTACCCCATCGGTTGACCACACAGCAGCAGGCTGCCATGTCCCAGCAAGGAAAATCCCAAAGGCAAACTGTGACTCCATCCTTTTGTCCCCCCAGCTCCTGAGCAACAGGGTCATTTTGTTTGCTCCACTGTCAATGTGCAAAATGAGTCACACGCCTATGGAGAAAGGCCTTGAAGCCTATTAGTTAACTGCCCGTGTCACAGGCTCAGCTTGCTTACCTACAAACGCTAGTGCTGGTCATAAAACCTTGCAGGCTCATTTTAAATGTAGCTGAAATCTGCGCCTCAGTGGCCCCCCTGTGAGCCTGAATTCCCCTGGCTGAACACAGGCTGCTGCTCCGCAGTCTCCAGAGATTCATTGCATGCATCCTGCGCTGTCTTCATGTTCAGCAGCCCCCAGGAGTGAAACGCAGACCTTCGATGTGGGGTGCAAAGGGGGACATGACTTTCCTAGAGACTCTGCTTCCACCTTTCTGTGGGTGCTGAGACGCCGGTGGATCAGGGTTACCCTCCACCCGAGAGTGTATTGGTGTCAAACACAGGCAAGGCTCAGACTGCTCTAAGCAATTGCTTTGATTAAAAAAGACCCTGAAAGGAGAAACAGGCCCAATCCTGAAAGCCTTCCATGCAGTCAGGGAGACCTGGCAGTATTGGGCTCTCTGCTCCTTTGTGTTATGGAGGGAGGAGAAGCAGGAGAGAGCCCAGCCTGGCAGATGAGAAGGAGCCTTCCTGAGGCCACCTGGATGCTTGCACTTTCGGGGCCAGGAGAGATACGTTTACAGAGGCTCTGCCTCCAACATGCTCCGTGAGCCCCCTGGGAAGAGGAAAAAGGCTTCCATTCATCAGCAAACAGAGGGTTCGCTTCACAGCAGCTCCCAGGGCAGACTCTGCTCGAGATGCGGGTGGCCTGGGGGAGGGGGAGGTGTATCATCAGGTGCCCGTATTAAAATACTTGCTTGTAGCCGAGACAAGGAGCACGCTGTTTACAAGACACTCGCAGAGGAGCTCGGGGACAGGTAGAGAACGGAGCTCACCGCCTGACCCCTGCCCTCGGCTTTCTGGAAGAGAGAAGATGGTGCTGCTTTGGGGCTGGGTTTCCATGTAGCTGCCCCAGGATACGCTCCATTCACCAGATGTATTTCATAGCCGTGTTGGTCCAAGACAAAAAGAAATGCAAAACTCCAGAAGTCTTGGTTCAGAGATGATACTTTGCAGAGAAAAGATTTTTTTTTTTGGTGATTTCTTAGTTGGTGTAATAAAAGGTATCATCTCTGAACCAAGACTTCTAGAGTTTTGTGTCTCCCTTCACCAGCGCACTACGCCTGCCTCAGGAAAGGCCTGGGAGGGACGCTCCCCAGGTAGTGCAGACCTGCATCTGCCAGCAGCAAAGGGACATACCTCCTACCCACCGCCACCCCTCCCCAATGCCCTGCTGATGTGGCCCTCTCAAGCTGTAGTGTTCAGGCTGCTACGTGTCACAAAGGATGCCACTGTCCCAATGGCCTCTACCAGGAAGGAAACCCTGCTTGCTTTCCTAATGAATCCAACACACACTAAGCTCCCTTTCTCCTCTGCTATCTGAGTTCTAGCTCATCCTGGGAGAAGGTCTCACAGATCAAAGTAGGTACAAAAACTCCTTTCAGCCCAAACCCTAGCAGGGGAGGAGGTGAGGGCAGGTTACTCAGCAGCAGTCCCGGGTCTCACCAGCATTGCCAGTAGACTCCTAGGCAGATCAGCATCCCCTGTACCTCCACCTCCACCCCCACCCCATCAACTGAAGAGTACATGGGTTTGCATCTCTCTCTCTGCCACTCCCTCCCTCCAGGCTGAATCTGGGTGCTCCTTGTTTCACTTGGCAGTGCAGCTTATTCTCTTCTCCTTCCTCTCAATCAGCTGCTCCCTCACCCCTCTGCTCCGCAGCCTCATGTTCTGACAGGCCGCTGGAAGATTTTTGCCACTAGTTGGGTGCAGCCGGCCCAGAAGTGAAGAAAGGTAGGCTATAATCCCAACCTGCTGTGTGACCTTGGACAAGTCTCTTTCTGGGCTTGTGCCGACACAATTCAAGAGATCTGAGTGCAGTATGTGACTTTAATGTAGCTCACTCGTGTACCAATGGCAGCAAAGCCACAACGACATGGGTTTTATTGGACCTGCCCAAGTTTGCCTGGCACCATGGGTTTTACTGGGATGGCTACATGGGGGTCTGTGCTGCCGCACCCTTGTGGCTATTGTACCACGTTAGTAGCATCCTGATTGCACCTACATATTATGCTGACACCTGTGACTGCCGTGTAGACATACCCCGATCCGCTCCCCCTTGTCTAAATCTTCATGGCAGCGATGGCCTCTAATCATGATCTGAACAACACCCACCCCAGTGCGTCCCTGCTTCGCGCTGGTGCCTCCAGCAGCAGCGGAGAACGGTTGGCCGCTTTGGGTGGGCAGAGAACAGAGAAATCCAAGCAGGGTGGAAGTCTGGGTTTGAAAGGTAGCCCTTGTACGTGCACAGTAGCCACTTGTCATCGAGATTTCTTTCCCTGGCATACTTGATACGTTTTATAACACCCTAAATGCATATTTACGCATGCCGTAGGATTCTGGTATGTCGCTGGATTGCTGAGTGGAGAATGTAAGAGGCTGTGCAAATAGCCTGGGTAAACTATGCAGAGAAGGCAAAAACAAAGTCATTGATAAACTACAGGTGGGCCTCAAATGGTGGGAAGATTAAGAGGAGGCCCCACGGAGGGGAGCTCTGGCAGGGGTCTCCGTAAGCTCTGGGTCTCTCATTGCCCAGGGGTTGGAGTGTTATTACTCATAACATCATGGGGCTTTAGTCTGCCTGCACTAGACCTCACCAAGAGCTCTGTTTGCTGCTGGCCAAGCTGTCGGTGTGGTACTGAAGAAGGTTCCCCATAGGGAGTTTTCCTCTTTCAGGCAAAAGAGGGAAGTAAAACCATCCCGGGCCCTGCCATTAAGTTGCACCTCTTTCCCCAAGCCACACCTTTTCTGGAGGCTCATGTCCCCTCGGCTCTTCTACTTAGCCTTTTCCGATGCCCTCTGAGCCCCAACGTCAGGTCAGAGGCAGGCTCTGAAAGCCTGACATCCAGATTTATGCCACTGCTCTCTTGACTAACTAGGGATACTGGGTGTCCAGGAGGTGACCTGCCAACCACACAAGTGTGAGGGATTTCATCGGCTTCAAGACATCACCCCTGGACAGGGGTGTCAAAATGACACCTGTTGCTGGCAAGACAGGGGCCCAAAAACCCCTCCGGACACCTGCTGGAAACTGGCCTAAACATTCAACAATGAGGAATCCTGGATAAAGGCTGTGTTGTGACACTTGGCCCATGCGGAACCGCTTTAACTGCTTAAGACCATGCTAGAAGCCAATCGGACCTGGAGTTAATCTCCAACTGAAATGCCTCGCTGAACCAGAGTCCATGGTGCAAGGGGAGGACACTGCCCTGCTAACAGCTGGTGTACAGAGGGGATAAGCATTTCACTGCTTGAGACTATCTAGAGGAATTCACTGTGAGAAGGCAGACAGGTGATTTGGGAGCTCAAGGACAGCTTCAGGCCTTAACTCCCCTTGTGATTTATATAGGTAGCAGCATGAGGCTTTATTATATAATCCCCTGGCACGATCAATAATACCCGGGTCTGTCATGCAACCAAAAGCAACGGTCATGTTGTGACCAGGTCCACTAACATAACTATTGGAAGCATGTAAGATACAGACATTTCTCAGGCTTGTAAAACACTCAGAAGCTCCTGGACTGAAACCTTTGCAAGGTGCCTCAAGCTTTATCATGAGGATCTAAATAAATCTGACCTGAGAATGCCCACCCCTCGTTCTTGGTAAATTGTAGCAGAAGCCAAATCATGCTCTTGTAATCTGTTCCCAACAGCATATCTATTGCAAAGTGAACCCAGGCTGAAGTCCAAGTCAAGAGGTCAGGGTCTATGGAAGCAGCACAGCTACCGTATTTTCTCATGTTACGAGCCGGTCAAATCACCGGTCAACAGTCGAATGAGTTTAAAAGTTTCAGGGCAGCAGCAATAAATACCATGTGTGCTGAATCAGATCATGGGAGTCAGGGAAGGGGTGTCTCAGTTGTATTTTAATTAAACACATTGCCAAAGGCTGGTTTGGTTGCAGGATCTTATGATGCCTGATATCCTGATCCCCAGGGAGGACACAACACATTATTGGACACCAAGCTTTCTGCAGCTTAGCAGCGTCCAAACAGCACACGAGCAAGGGCTCAGCAGCTGAAGCCTCCACGTTTCTCTATAAAACCAGCATTGAGGGAAGACTCCAGCTAAGGAGTGGTTCTGAAGTCCAGACAACACAAGGGCACTGGCCCCAGTGACAGAAACCTGCGAGGCACTCATGTGGCCTCCATCACAGCAGGCCTGAACACCTCGGTCTCCACCTCACCTTGTGATGGAGGGCAGGGCTATCACATCCACTTTACAGACAGCAGAGGCATAACCAGAGAGGCGTGAACCAGGGGGCAGCGGTTCTACCCAGCCAGCAGCACAGCTGCTATTTTTGTGCCCCCCACCCAAGTTGGCATCTGGGGTTTGTGCCCAAGGTGCTCCCCTTAGTCTCCCTACTGCGAGGCAGGCTCGCTTCACCTCAGTTCCCCATGGACTAGCCCACAAGAGGGCTCGAGCACCTGCCACTCTAGCAGGGACCACAGCTTTCAGCAACACCACTCAGTGCATGGGGAGGGCTAGACACCTAAGGGAGGAAACCAGAATAGTCAGGAGCCACCTGTGCCACACAAGAAGAAATACCGAGGCCAGGAGTATGTCCCAAAAGCCACGCTTCTGCGGGACCACAGCCGTGCCTGAGTTGCAAAGCCCTGCCAGTGCCAGCAGAGCTATGTCAGGCAGGGATGTGGAAATATTAAGGTACAAGGTGCGGGCATTACTCTGTCAGCACCTCCACTCTTTAGGGGAACAGGCACAGTTATGGTGGCAGAAAAAACTTCTGCAGCAGAGGAGCCTCTTCACCAGGGGCCATGGCCACCTCAGCACCCAGTTGTCACTGGAACCGCAGCAGCCGCTGAGCGCAGCCAGGGCCAGGAGGTGCCTTGCTCTAGGCAGCAGGACGGAGCCTAAAGCCCTGCACTCCTTTCTGAAAGCAGGTGCCTAAACCCTTCCTTTCAAAACCTGAGCAGACCTCAGTCCTTCGATTCAAAAAGTGGCCAGAGGAGGTGGAGCAGCACCCACCATTTTATCCAGTGCCTCAGTGCCCAGAGCCTTCACCCGGGCACAGAACTGAAACGATTCAAGCCCCTCAGAGCCATGGGAGAGCCCGAGCCACCAAGCTATTAGCTCTCCGTACCCCGAGGGGCTCACTCCTCTCCTGCAGCAGCTCTGCTTCACGTGGCAGGACTCAAAATTCACTGGGGGAGAGAAAGCACTCACCAGAGCAAGCCTGACTTTCTAGCTAGCAGTGAGACCTCTCCCGGAGAGAGGGGAGGCCTCAGGCCTCTGTGTATTTTACAGTAAAAATTACTGGATAAAATACTTGCTTACTGGGGCAGGGACTGAAACTCAGGTCTCCGCTCCCTACCCCTTCTCCAAGGGAAAATGAATTACCAAGGCACAGCCTTGGGCTTTCTCAGGCTTCACCTCTTCTAGCCTGGCTGGACAGGCATGGTCCTGGGAGGTGAGAGATGGGGGGTGACTCCTCTTGACAAAAGACAAGACTTGAGCCCAGTCTCTTGAGGCCTAACTCAGAAACTTGTCACAAACCCTCTTTTCCTCCTGGTGGCTTAGTTCGCTAGATACTAAAAACAGCTGGTGTGAATTTGAACCATTAGAAAATGGTGGGGAAAAAATGAATTGGGATAGCTACTTATAGGGCTGAAGTTGAGCTTTCCAACTGCCACCACACCCCCATCTCTTTGCAGCTACTGGCTGCATTGGCAAAGAAAAGGCATTTCTCCCCAGCGCTTTGGGTACAAAAAATCATGCCCAGACTATTACCCTTTGTGGTGCTCACAGAAATTAATGTGATTTATGCAATAACTATGCTTTTATGCTTAAGCCACATGTCAATTATGCCTTCAGTGAATCAGCCCAGATCCTTATTGGGACTCGGACACCTAAATACTACACCTGTGCAAAGCAGCTAGTATTCACTTCGGATTTGGCCGATTTGGGGGACAACAATTTGATTTTGTGATTCGAATCGCTGTCCCGAATCAATTTGGTCAGATCTGATTTGGAGATTTGGCTGCTGCTGAATCTCCGAAACAGCCAGGCCCATCCCCCCCAGCCTGGAAACGGCTGCTCTGGCTGCCCCAGCTCCTGGCACTTGTTTAAAAAAAAAAGCCCCGACTCAGCGGTGCTACTGGGCAGGGGGGCCATCCCCACTGTCCCATGCTGCATGGGGGGCTCTGCACGGTCCTTTTAAATCATCAATTCTGGCCGTGGCCAACTGTTGTAACCACTCCATGCCTCAGTTTCCCCCGTCAATACAATGGGGATGATCACACTAGTCAGGTTTCTTGCACAGAAGCACTGCCTGTGTACTATGGGCCAGAATTGTCTCGGAAGCTGCTCTATATTTCAGTGAGAGCCAGACAGGTCCCTGCATGGTCCTATTAACATAGGAGGTGCAATTTATTTCAACTCTTCTAATCCCTGCAATTGAGCAAATACCAAGAACTGAGTTATTTTAAGTCTGAGAGTCTAACCTTGGCTTCAGCTGTCCTCACCAACACAATCCCTTGCCTCCCTCACTAAGGTGGGATGCACCCGTTCAGGGTCATAAGATGCTCTGAAAATGAAAAGGGGCTCTCTGAACCTATGTGCCATTAAGCAGTCAACAGGCTAACAACACAGGAGCTGAGTTAAATGATGCCGCTCAGTTAATAAACATCCTTGGGTCTGACCTCTGTAGTTTCAAAATATTGCCTCAGATATGGCTCAGGCATGATAATGTCAAACACAACACTGGGGGTAGATCTGGCTCCATTCCCTGGGCTCCTACAATGCAATCTGTGGTACCTGCAAAGGTTTGTTAGTCATCTATTAAGCAGAACAAGGCATTTTTGTTTCACAAAGTAAAGTATTAAGTGAAGCCGGGGGAGCTGGCCCCACACCAGTCACAGAAGCCTCTCACCCACATGCACAGCTGGGCTCCCACTGAGGCCATTTCTCCGGCTGCCTAGGGAGGGTGCTTTGGAGAGGACAAGATCTCCTGCCTACAACCCCAATTCCCTCACTGGAGGTGCCTATTTTTGCTGCACAACAGCCAGCCTGGCCCAAGAAAGATGGAGAATAAAGAAAACTATTGGGGCAGAAGTGGGCCAAAGACATGATGCTCAGATCCCAATGCCCCTGAATGGTGCCTAGCTCAGACTAAACAGAGATAGGCACCAACTGTGATGCCTGGAGCCTAATTTCCACCTCAGACTTCATGGAGGCTGGGGTTCCTGCCCATGGGTGACAACTCCCGGTGGAAGAATCCTCTTCCAGCTTTCAGGGGGGTTTGTTTCCCTTTTGTCTCTCACGTGTCTGTCAACTTGGTGGCCCCGGGTTAGTGACTGACTGCAGGTACCAGGGAGGGAGCTTGACCTCCCTATGGTTTGAGCTCTGACCTCAGGACCTGGGGACTGGGCCTTGAGTCTAGGTCAAGGTGTGACGCTTTTCAAATTGGTTGGTCGCCATAAAACCAAAACCTGGCTGGGACTGGAGCTAGCAGGTGAAGTCAGAGGTGGCTATTTAGGAGAGAGGCTCTCCAGGGAGAAGGGGAGAGCCCTTGGGACTTTTACACAGAAGACTGAACCTCTGCCATCCTCACCCACTTCCAGGATGCTCAAGTGAGTAAATTACCAGAAACTGAACTAGAAAGGTATCTTATAGTAATTTAGAAGTATTTCAAATGGATATCAGGCCAGTTCTGTTTGCTCTGGGTATTCTTTTGCTACTTCTCTGACTCGTACCCCTCCCCAAGCCTATGCTCTTTACCCAGTAAAGCTATCCACTATAACAAGCTTTGTGGTACACGTGTGAGAGGGAATGGGCACGCCTTTGCATTCCCTTGGTTCAGCTAATGGAGGCTACTTTCTGTGCTTCAAGATCTTGCAGGGGGTCAAGGACCTTAAAGGTCTACAAGGCCTGTGTACCCCCGGGGGCATAGGGCCGGGGCAATGACCAGACCCCGGGTGGTGGCAGTGGTTACCCCAGGCTTGTGGGTGTGCTCCAGGAAAGGGGTCGGCCAGTCGTAGGTGCCCCAGGGGAGACACCTGGAGCTTGGTAGGTGGTCGGTCACAGTAAGGTGGGTGGCTCAGCACAAAAGTACCCCCCGGACTAGATGATTTCTCTAGGTCCCTTCCGACTCATTGATTTTATGATTCTATGATGCTGGCTGCCGTGCTCCCCATCCTTGAAGAGAGCTTTGCCCCCCTACTCCAGCTCACAGTTTCAGAGAGCAACCTTCACCTGGCATCCCAGAGCTGACCCTTGGGATACCACAGCTAAGCATGAGGCACCCCCACTGACAAAGCTGGAGCAATGGGCACAAGATCAAGGAGAGCATATCCTGCAAAGGCCCCTTTTTAAAATGACAGCACATTTTTGATCTACAGGCATTCATGTCTGCAGGAGAAGTATTTGTTACCAGTTTGTTTGTTACCTAGGAAGTCTATTCTACCACAGGTGCAAAACATGAGCTCCCGTGCATACTTCTCAATCCTTCTCCCAAGATGTTGTATTCTTTGGAAGAGAGTTATAACACACATGCTATGAATCACTGTGATTTTGACCTAACAAAGTTGCTGTGCTGTGCCCAGCTGGGTCCCTTGCATAAGGAAGCTGAGGAAGTTATACCAGTAGCCAAGTTTCCAAAAGATCTTTGCTTCCAATTCAGGCTCCTAATTAAGTAACAGATTTCAGTATAACTCAGCACTTCCCATTGAGTACAACATGACCTGCTGGAACTGAATGAATTGCCTGAGCGACATGCAATGTTTTATGCTCCAGCTTCCTTGGAGCAGTTGAAAGCTAAGCAGTGTTTAGGGAGCAGAGCGTTCTTCGGAGAGGGCACTCTGGAGCAGCGGATTGGGACAGAGGTCCCAGTCCTACACCCCCGCTCAGCACAGCACACCTATCTTCATTTCTCCCACACAGTCTTCAGCCTACTTCCATTACAGTAGCAGCCAATTCTTCCTGCCAAGTCACCGAGAGGGATCAATGCCTTCCAGAGTCCATCACCACCACAAGCCAAAAGACCCATTAACGCCAGTGAATTCAGCCCACTTCCCTGGAACCAGCTGCCTTCTACTCCCCAACAGGCTCCTGGTATCAAGACTCCTCAGCAAAGAGCCTTGTCTGCCTACGTCCTTAGATCAACACAGCTACAGCCTATACCCCTGTACTACATCCAGCAGCTCAGAGGCATCTGTTTTCTCCCAACTCCAACCAGGCACCTCAGGCCAGCCTGCTTTGCTTCCTCCCTTCTTTTTAGCACCTCCTTTCAGGCCTGACACCAAGAAGAGATATAGCAGGGCTGACTGGGATCATGGCAGCTCATTAATCCCTTCCAGACTGGTGTGGGATAACTCACCTCACAGGAATTATCAAGTAGTTTTCAATCTGTTCGAACCTTTCTTGCTAAAATAATCTCAGGCAGATCCCAGATCTGCTGGACACTCCACTGCAAAAACCCAGGTCTGTGAAGTACAACTGCCATGCCGTGAGTGAAGATCCCCAAGCATGCTGCTTTCCCTGAACCTTTCATAGATTCATAGATGTTTGGGTTGGAAGGGACCTTAGCAGATCACCGAGTCTGACCCCCTGCCCTGGGCAGAAAAGAGCGCTGGGGTCAGATGACCCCAACCAAGTGCATGTCTAGCCTCCTCTTAAAGACCCCCAAGGTAGCGGGGAGCACCACCACCCTTGGAAACCCATTCCAGATTCTGGCAACCCTTACTGTAAATAAATTCTTCCTGATCTCTAACCTAAATCTGCTTTCTGTCACTTTGTGGCTATTGTTCCTAGTTACTCCAAGGAGTGCCCTGGTAAACAGAGCAACTCCTATTCCTTGTTGCCCGTCGCTTGATGAATTTATAGGCGCCCACAAGATCACCTCTCAGCCTTCTCTTGCGGCGGCTGAAGAAATCCAGGGCCCTCAATCTCTCCTCATAGGGCGTTGCCTGTCCACATCCCCCTCGAAGTGTGGCAACCTACTAATTACCAGAATCCCATCAGCAGTAAGAGACTTCCCCCATGGAAGATGGACTAGCCAGAGGCATGGGTTGCAGTGTACAAAGCCAAAACTGAGCTATGACACTTTGGTGGCATCTGAGAAAGGAAACCTCCTGTCCTCTCTGCCACTACCCCAGAACGTGAGGGCTGTTCCCAAATCCTGAACCTTAGTCCCTTAACTCTTGCTGGAGCAGAACAGCTCCCTCAGCATGCCCACAGTCCAGCCAGTTCCTGATGCCACCCATTCCTCTCATGAAAAGCACCAATGTCTTCACAGGACTGTGGGCTACTCCCAGAGAATGTGAGCCAAGAGCAGCTGAAATTAATGGGAGCTTTCCCACTGACTTCCCTGGGCTTTCAATCAGGCACACATTGCTCAGCTCAGTGTTACTTCTTGCCTGCCAGATCTATCATAGGGGTACCTGCTGCCGGCGTGGGTGGCTTCTCTTCTTAAAATGATGCCTCCAGTAAGAAGATCTAGTCAGAGTTGGGATTTGCAAAGCCACTTAAAGGTGTCTGCTGCCCATTTCTCATAGGATTTGGGCACTTTAGACTGTTGAGAATGCCAGCCTAAAGCATCAGAGTCTGTTCAAAGCCTGTCCGGCCGCTGAAGTCCTCCAAGATCTCTCCAGGTCAGTGGTCTTGCTAATATGCCACAGGCAGGTGCCTGCTGCAAGCCCTTCGTTTCCCACCTACTGCTGCTGGACTGAATGATCACAGAGTGGTACCATGGGGGTAAGATGCAAATCAGCATTGCAAACCTTGCCAGGTATTGCAACCAGCCTCCTGGATTTCCCGTACAACCCTGCTCTTATCAGGTGCAGAGCCCCATTGCATGTCACCATCAAGCTCCAAAGCTGCATCACAAGATGCCAACAGCATGTTGAAAGCATGCTGACATCACCAGCCATGATGTGCCAAAGCAGCAGCACGCACAACCTTGGACTGGTTGGCTCACTCAGAAGATGATGAACCCATATCAATGCAACCCTTCGCTCAAAAAGAGGTGTGGCACCCTGGACAGTAGGCAGTTAATTTATAGAAGCAGGTGAGTGTGGGCAAGGCTATTATAAGAGCTGCTGAATTTACAAATCTAATGGGAAAGTGTTGTCCTCACCACACTTCCTGTAGATAAAGGAGAGTACACAGTAGAACAACTCCCATCAAAAGCAAACAAGGAGCTAAGGAAACCCACTGAAGAGAGCCCAAGCGAGATGAATACCAAGGAGGGGCTCCATGCCACCAAGGGCTTAGCGTCCAAAGCAAGGCTCTGAGCTGTGCAGCAGAAGGAGCTATGACGACAGGAGGGATCTTTTGCCAAGTGCTAATAATATTTGCATTAATAACCAGCCATTCCTGCCAGTGAGGGATGTTTCTAAGCATGGCTTTTGGCAAGGAGAATAGGGGTGGGACCTTTGACTTTCATGAAAGGCTTTGGACTGAGTTTACCTAGTTCTGCATTGCTTGGCACCTGCTGCAAGTGTAACCCACTGGCGAGTGCAAGGCCGGACTGTGCCAAACCACAGAGGACAGAAGCTGGTACCACCAGCAGCCGCAGAACAGTGGCTCTTTAGCAGGGGTAGTAGCAACTCTGGCATCTTTAGCTCTGACGGTCTCTGGTTCAGTGCCCCTCTCCAGCGATGGCAGCAGCTGCCACACTCGTGTATCCGCACAAGTTATGCTTCCTGTGGCAGTGGGGAGACACTTCGCCAGCTATAAAATGCCAAGCACCAGAGAGTCAGCCCCAGCACACAGAAGTTGGCATGCACGCAGGAACAGCCTGCATTTATACAGTCCCTTTCCTCAGACGGCCCCTCACAAGGTACAAGCTAGATATACAGAAACCCCCGTTGTATTTCAGCCACCTATAAGGTGAATCATGGCAGCTGCTAATCTCCCAACGTTGCGTGCATTGTAGTAGCAGCAGACTGAGCTCGAGCTCTCTATGTGGGGCTTTGTTCCATGCACCAAGCATGCCCATCACAGCCTTCCAGATCTCCATGTGGCTTCAAGGTCACCAGATCAGATATAGGGTTTATAAATTAGGGCTGAGACTTTTAGAGATAACAGCTTAAGTAGAGGATTTCAGGGTTGAGGGTCTCTGATTATAGGTCTCTAGCAAGCACTGGGCTGGGCGTCAGGAGACGTGGTTTCTATTCCCAGCTCTGACACTGGACCTGCAGCATGATCTTAGGCAAATTCTTCCACCTCTTTGTGCCTTGGCTTCTCCACCTGTAAAAGGGTCCCAAGCATCTGCTGGCGGAGAAGCTCTGTGTGGAAGTCAGGCATTACAATCCTTCTTCCCTGTTTACTAAACATTGCGGCTGAGGTCGGGGACATGGTGCAGGAGCTGTCTGCGCCCCTGCTTTGTGGTAGGAACTTGACCTTTAAGCAGGGCCACAGGGAGGGGAAGAGGCTGCCATTCAGTGCCACTTTGACAAGGAGAAAGGAATCACAGGACTAAAGATGCCTATTAAGCCAGGGAGAAGTCAGCTTCTCTAGACCACTGGTTCACCACCGTGTGAGACTCAGGCACCTCCTGTTAGACTCAAGGCATTCCTGTGAAAATGCCTTAGCTTCCACTCATTTTTTAACTATAGGAAAGTAACAGAGCAATTCTTCTGTGAGACACAACTCAGACAGACCTCACCAGGTCAGGATGTTTTCTACACTCCGGGTTCGTATTTGAGATCTCTGGGTTGATCTCGTGAATTGGAAGTAGGGGTTTGCACGCCTAACAGTTGTAAACCGGCACAGCGCCCCACGGCACCCTTACCAGGATCTCGCAGCAGCCTGGTTGAGAGCCACTGCTCTAGAGCGGGGCTGGCCGACCTGCGGCACGCGTGCCACCAGTGGCACGGGCAGCCTCCGAGCGTGGCAGGCAACAGGTGGGAGGAAGACCAGGCAACACAGCGGCAGAGGGAGCACAAAGAGGAGCAGCAGATGGGTTAGAGAGCACAGAGCAAAGCAGCAGATCAGGCAGGAGAAGGGGATCAGCGTGGCACTTGAGGAGGGCACGGGCTTACCCCGCGGGCTGGCCCCACCGCTCTGGCACGGATCTGGTGTAGATCTCTAGCGACTTCCCAGCAGGTCCCCGACTGATTCCCAGGGCTACACTCGCACGTAGCACAAGATGCCAGTCGCCGACTCCCTGCCAAGTGGCACGGGGGGAGCGGTCGCCTGCACCTGAGGCTGCAGCGGGCAGAGGGACGGCAGGCGCTGCGCCCCAGCCCAGGGCCACGGCCCCTCCCTGGCGACCACCGCGCCGGCACCGGGACCCCCGGCCCTTACCTGCCCCCGCCGGCGGGGCGGCAGCGCCCGTAGAGGACGGCGGAGAAGGCGAGCGCCGGCAGCAGCAGGAGGCAGCGGCGCCTCCAGCGCGGGGCCCCCATCGGGCGAGCGCGGGGCGCGGAC